>NW_016805506.1:873854-914426 GCF_001698545.2 Rhinopithecus bieti | reverse complement strand
AAAAAAAAAAAAAAACTTAGGAATATACCTAACCAAGGAGTTGAAAGACCTCTACAAAGAAAACTACAAAACACTGCTGAAAGAAATCATAGACGATACAAACAAATGGAAACACATACTATGCTCATGGATGGGTAGAACCAATATTGTGAAAATGGCCACACTGACAAAGGCAATGTACAAATTCAATGCAATCCCTATCAAAATATCACCACTATTCTTCACAGAATTAGAAAAAACAATTCTAAAATTTATATGGAACCAAAAAAAGAGCTTGCATAGCCAAAGCAAGACTAAGCAAAAAGAACAAATCTGGAGGTATCACACTACCTGATTTCAAACTATACTATAAGGCCATAATCACCAAAACAGCATGGTACTCATGTAAAAACAGGTACATAGACCAATGGAACAGAACAGAGAACCCAAAAGTAAACCTAAATACTTAGAGTCAACTGATCTTTGACAAAGCAAGCAGAAACATAAAGTGGGGAAAGGACACCCTTTTCAACAAATGGCACTGGGATAATTGGTTAGCCACAGGTAGGAGAATGAAACTGGTTCCTCACCTCCTACCTTATACAAAATCAACTCAAGATGGATTAAAGACTTAAACCTAAGATCTGAAACTATAAAAATTCTAGAAGATCACATTGGAAAAAACTCTTCTAAATGAAATAATCCAGGAATGGAAAACCAAATATCGTATGTTCTCACTGATATGTGGGAGCTAAGCTATGAGGAGGCAAAGGCATAAGAAGGACACAATGGACTTTGGAGAATTGGGGGGAAGAGTGGGAGGAGGGAGAGGGATAAAAGACTACAAATATGGTGCCGTGTGTAATGCTTGGGTGATGGGTACACCAAAATCTCACAAGTCACCATTAAAGAACTTACTCATGTAGTGAAATACCAATGCCTTATGGAAAAATAAAATAAAAAATAGGAGAAGAAGAAATTGCACAACTCTGTAATGCAATTTAACAATTTTGCAGTAACAAGATGATCACTTAACAACAGCTTCTTCAACCCTTATGTTGTAACATTCTAGGATGTTTGTCTATTTCTTGAAAGGGAGGGTAGGGTCACTCCAATTCTCGGAAAGCTCTTGAAGCTGAAGAACAAGTTGTATTATGTCAAGACTGAGTTATAACTTCCTAGTGTCACACAGCAAGTTTGTACCAACACCAGGATGAGGACCTGGGCCTTCTAAATGCAAGGCACCACAAACCAGTGGGCTTCATGCTAAGAAATTACCTAGGCTTCTGTCTGGCTGTATGCTCCCCATTTCATAATGAAAGCACACACACACGAAACAGTATTTTTGATGACTGTTAAATGCTTTGCACTGTTTTAAGCACTTTGTTTGTATATGCACTCATTTAATATATCATCCTTAACTGACAGATAAGCAAATTGAGACATAGTCCAGATAAATGTCTTTGCCAGGGTCAACTAATGCAAATTAACTATTAACTTCCATGTAATTCAGTATTTATACTATATTGTTTCTTTCCTCCACTCTGCTATAGATGGTCTTCTACTTACTACTTCCCAGATTTATCATTTACATTTTTGCTCTTCTTTTAGGTTAAGAATTTAAAGATCCATCTGCAGAGCTGTTCTTTTACAATTTCCAGCTCAAATGGGCCCTCCTCTGTAAAACCTTCTCTGATTGCTTCTAGGAAGAACAACCCTCTACCCCCCACCACCCTGCATGTTGGCATAACTCTGTGTGTGTGTGTGTGTGTGTGTGTGTGTGTGTGTGTGTGTGTGTGTGTGTGTGTTGACATGCCTCTCTTGCCAAAATGAATCTGAACTCCATAACTTTCAGGGCACTTCTTGGTCATTTACTTCTGCAGCTTTATGTGCCTTTTCAACCACAGAGTAGCCTCTTCATAAATATTAGATGGCCAGATGAGTAAAATAAAGAACACTCTCAAGGAGAAAAGAGAAAGTGAGAACTTTTTTTCCCTGAACTAAACCACCAATAAAACTGAGAGGTAGATATTATCCCCATTTTAAGCTGAGACAAACAAGACGGGTACCATAAGACAGGATCAGAACACAGATCTGTCTGATTTCCAAAGCTTTTGTTCTCTCTAATACATGAGAAGAAAGACAGGCACATTAATGGTCACATGCAGAAGCAGTTAATGGAGTTCACAGATAAGAAAGGAAGAAAGTGAGAAAAGAGAAAATGAACATCAAAAAATAAGGAAGTTGGAATACTGACAGGTCAAAGCAGAGAGAAAGACAAGACTTACTAAGCAAGAACTAACTTAGTGCCCAATAAGAAAATGCAAAGGAAGGAAGATTGCGGTGACATTTAGAGAGCTTAGAATGGCAACAGAATTGGGCTTCAGATATTTGCAAGAGTTTCCTTCAAAACTGTGGCAAGAGCCAGAAAAAGTGAAGGGCAGAGGCAAGGGCCTGCAGCAGGCAAAGAGGAAGCATGATTTAGAGACAGATGCCACAGCTCAGGAAGGGAGCAGCTTGACCCTGCTGCTTGAAAAGGGGCACGCCTGGGAGTGCTGGCACTAAGGACACTGTTGGTTGCTATTTGCAGTGGCGTATGGATGAAGGATGATAGCAGCCCTACAGTGATATAAGGGACCATCATGAATGGCATTTCAAGAGAGAAAACAGGAAGGGATGAGGAACCAGAGTTCTCTGTTTTTATCAATCCACAACTGTGAAATTTACGGAGAAAGTTTACTCTCAACTGACAAGAATTCGCATATGGTAAGAGGCACAAGGGGTCGGATGGTACCTCTGTGACTAACAGTGTAGGAGCCTGGGAGATATCACTTTAAATGTCAAGTATGGGAAAGAAGAAAGAATAATTGCAAGCATTAATCCACAAAAGTGCTTGAATTTAGAAAAACTGTATTCTTCTCCTTTAAGATAATTAAAACTGACCAAGAATACACATTGCTGAAGTAGAGGAGAGTCCTGTAAGAATGACATGTAGCTTAATTTAAAAGCTTTTGGAATATGTAGGCAAAATGGAGGATATTCTTGGGTTTATAACATGGGGCAAGAGAGAAACTCCTCCTTGGAGGAGTTTTCAATCTGTTATCATAATAACTCCTTGCATTTATATAGCACTTCCCTAAATTTCATTGGATCCTCTGTCTCATTTCATTCTCAAAGCCTGCACAGAAGACAGTGTAAAAATAAAGTTATCTCATAGATAAAGAAACAGAGACCAAAGAGCAAAGAGATCAAGAGATTTGTCTTTGTTCAACAGCTTGTTAGTGGTGGAGCCATTTCACTATCAATGTCTTGTTTCCACAGCCTTTCACCTGCAACTCAATGGGGTTGATAGCTTAATCCTTTTCAAAAATGAGGGAACATGGGAAATGTTAGAAATACATGGATACATTATGACTTGATAAATGAATCTCCCATTTTGATACAGCGTCATCAAGTTTAGAATGCTAAAACCACATGTTAAGGATACTGGAAAATCTGGATGACGGAGTCACACCTCTAATCATAGAATAGAATTCCTGGAATGGACATTTACTCCAATCCCTGCAATTTATAGGTAAGGAAACTGCCCTGGAGACATGAACATGCTAGAATGTCAGAGAGCGGAAACAGCCCTGGAGACGTGAACATGCTAGAATGTCAGAGAGCTGGCCTGACCCTCAGCAGCTGTTTCGTTCATTGTTTTCTGACTGCCAGTCTTTCTTGTGACACCTTCAAAATTTTCCAAATCTGCATACTTTTATATAATTCATTTCATCCCCTGTTTTTTCCCTAAGTTGGCCTACATTGTAAACTTAAATATATTTTAAAGAGATAAATGATTCTTAGCTCATAATTTATTATAAAGGTAACCATGAAAATAAACATATAACCATTAAAGTAACACACTCATCTGTCAACCACATAAAATCATCTTATTTACTAACATGTCACGCTTTTGAAAATGCTGATCTGACCTAAATGTCCCATTTTACAGATGAGAGACCTGAGTCCAGAGGTGGGCTTCCAGTGTCAGACCTGGATCCTAAACCACACTACCTCTGCTTCTGCTCACTTATCTGATCTCAGTTGTTAACATGACAGAAACTGGCAAAGGTATTCCCTGCCTTTAGTGGTGCCAGACTCTCAGGCTTGGACAAGGAACTAAAACCACAGCTAATTCAGCCAAAGATGATGTGTAGAGAGGACTCAGAAGGACCCAGCAATAACTCAGCTGAGCACAGCACTAGCTGGATATTCATCCCCTGCCGTTAATTTCAAAAGTCCTCTTTGCAAGCAGGAAAATTTTGACACCAGGTATTTCCCACTGCGGAGCAGTAGACTCCTCAGAAGACTCAGGGTCTCAGTTTAAAGACCAAAACTAGCGAATTTCAACCATCAGTGATCACTTCCCCAGTTCCCCTCAAAGAAAAGGAAAAAGGAGTTTCTGGGAAGACTGGCAGTGGTCCAGCAAGTCTTTGCAAGGAAATCCTGTGTTTTTTAAGGAAAGTCATTTTTGGAATCTTAGTACTCACGGCAAGATGAATACTTAGCAAAAGTGAAGTTAAATTTTACTTTGATACATTTTGGACTGAAAACAAAAAATAACATCACACTGACAACAGATACCTCAGAGAATTTAGAGAAGAAGACCACAACATTTTCTGGTACACATTTATGTGGGGTATCAGCTACCCAGGAGGATAAACAAGGGAAACTGACAACATAATAGATAGAAACTAGGAGAACTAAAATGATTGCCTGGAAACAGCGTCTAAATGGATGTAGTGAGCTCACCATCAAATAGGCCAATCCTAGTATCCCAAAGAGTCTGATCTAGTGGGATTGAGAAGAATCAACTATACAGTGTAAAATAAAAAGACATTATCTGACCAATGAGATGCCTTTATTTTTTAACAAGAATGACTCCATATTCCATCCTTTTGACTTTGCCTTGCCTATTATGAATCTTAGCAATAAATCTCACAAACAAAACCAATAACCATATTAAATGTGGGTTGTTCTTCTCCATTTTCCATTATAACAGTAATTCCCAAAACTGTCTGTGCATGAAAATTACTGGGAGAATATTTTAAAATATAAATTCCTTAGGACTAGCCTCTGATATTGAACCAGAATTTCTAGCAATAAAGATCATAAAGGTAGATCATTAGTACGTAGATACACAGACACATAGTAGAATTAAAGTCCTTAAGTGATTCTTAAGCCAAGCATTTGTTTACAACTGAGAGTTTGGGACCTGGTCAACTTTGTCATCGTCATATATGATTTCCATTTTATTAGTTCTATTGAAATAAAATCAGCTGTAGACTGCCTGGAATTCTTTGTCAAAATGAAGCCTGAAAAGGAGGCTAGAAGAAGACAGAAAAAATGTAAGTGACAGAGCAAGTGATCTAGAGACACAAGATCTAAGAACTGATCTTGGAATAGAAAATACTTTTCTCCAGTTCCATCCATGCTCTCACTTACGGGTGGAAATTAAATAATTTGTAGATACGGACATGGAGAATGAAATAATAGACAATGAAGACTCAGAAAGGTGGAAAGGGATTAAGGGATGAGAAAGTACCTAATAGGTACAAAGTATACTGTTCAGATGATGGTTATGCTAACAGCTCAGACTAAAGCATCATGCAATATATTCATGTAACAACACTGCACTTTCACTGTCTAAATCTATAAAAATTAAAATAAATTTTCTCACCTTGAAGAGAGTCTTTGTTACCCATCTTTAAAAAAATGAAGTCAGAGTAGAAACAACATGAAGTTGTCTTTTTTTTAATAGTTTTTTTTTTTACTCTATTTTTATATAGTGTCTCCCAGGGAATCCCATAAATAGAAAGAGTGCTTATTCCTTTCTGGGGAGGTGAAGACACCTTCCAGAAAGAGTCTGAAGGGAAAGACAAGGAGAGTCCCAGGAAGAAGAAGAGTCATGCACTAGCATCTCACGGCTGAGCCCTACGAAGACAGAGGGGCAAGGTCCTGGGGTGGCTGTGCATAAAGTCAAGCTGGGTTATTTCAGGTCAGTCCTGCCTTGCTTGGCCCACGGGAAATGGAGTGTTGTTAGTATGAGTCAAAAGCTCAAATTGGTAACTGGCTGGTTTTGATTTAATTACATAGTGAGATAGTTTCCTGGGAGCATACAACACAATCCTTTCTCCTAAACATGAGTTTAATTTTCAACAAAACACTTCTCTCATAAACATCACGTCGTTTCTAAACCCTTATTGCCATTCCCAGAACTGCTTGCAGCCTTTCAGAAACCCATTATTTTATAATTATAATCAAGACTATTAGGACAGGACAATTTGTGCCAAAAAGCACATTTACACTCAGAATTGTCACTTAGCACTGTCACAGGAGGGATCATCTTTATTTCTGTAGAAATCAAGGAGAGTTGCAGACTCTGCCTTTTAAACTTTTAATTTCTAGATGGCACGGGAGTTACTGACCTTGTCTAAATTATTCTCCATTCACTCCACTAACCACCCCTGGCAGAGTAGCCCAGGACATCACAGCAAGCAATTATGTTACGGAAAGAATGCAGCCCCAAGAACCAGGCCAACCCAAGTTCATATCCTGATTCTGCTCCTTCCGATTGAACAATTCAGTCCTTTCATCTCAGTTTCTTCATCTGTGGAACGGCAAAGCTACAAATACCTGCATCAGAAGGTCATTTTAACAATTAAATGAAGTAAGCTAAAATGGTACCAGGCATGCACTAAAGGCTTAGCAACTTAAAAAAAAAAAAATACAGAAGGTGTGGCAAATGTTATCGTGATTAATATAAGCTGTGTGACCTATGGCAAGTTACTCCTCCTCTCTGGGCATCTCTTTTCTCATTTCTAAAATGAGAAGAGTAGCCTTTAACTCACGAGGTAGCAGTAACAATCAGATGATCATGCATGGTGCTCAATATCGTTGGTTCCTTTTGATGAACCATTTACTCCACAGATTTTACTTTGAGTTGAAAAGTTCGGTGATCTCCATAGGGGCAGCCAGAGTGTGTGATCTTATTCCAACCATCTGGGGAAAGTCCTAAGCTTTTGGAACTTCCCCCATAACCTCTGTGTTTAATCACAAGTCTGTGATGCCCATCAGGAAGTCAGACCAACTATAGACATGATAGAGCAAGCCTAGTGTTGTTCAAAGAAAGGCCACCATCTAGTGGGCCTGATTTGTTCACTGTTAAAAAATCTTTAATCACATAGCTCTTTGATTTACTTTTCCTGGCTCTTACAGTTGTAATATAAATAAAAACAAGTAATAATAATAATACTTCTCTTTGTTTAATATCAGTCAAAATTATAATGGTGAGATAGGAAGTTTTATGCATTTTGTAAGAGTAGGGTGCTCTCGGCATAGAACAGTATTTAGAAGCCCTGCCTCTGCAGTGAAGTGGACTTAGAACCTAATCTCAGTGCTGCCACCAATGAGCAGGTGACAGTGGACACATGATAGAATGGCTCCCAGACTCAAACTCCTCATTTGTAAATTGGAAATACTTTAGTATCTTTCGAATTCATTGATGTGACAAACTAAATGAGATAGCACAAATAAAGCCCCTGTGTAAAACAATCGATCAATTAAATGTAACTATTGTAACTATCAACATTATCATTTTAACCAAGTGAGGTCTACCGACAAGGTATTATTACCTCCATTTCGTGTATTAAGACCTGAGCCTCAAAGCACTTCAGTGACTTTCCCACAATCACACAAGTAAATGGAGAACTGGCTTAGACTTTGGTTTTCACTCTCCCAGGGAGTTCATTGTCACATACTGTGTGAGTTCATTTAAGCCTCTCCAGGAGCCTGCTGATACTTTCTGAAAAGTTTATAGAGTCCGGAAGAAGACTGGGGTCTGACAATCTCATGAGTCGAGACCGAATCAGAAAGAAATGCTTAATTTTACTTACAGTCTCTTCTGTGGTTCCACAGCCTGGAAAAGCAGCAATTACTTTAGTGCTGTTACCGAGAAGACCTCCCAGTGCTTCTCCTAGTGCCCTCTTTATAAAGTCTTAGAGGAGTACTCACCCATAAGGACAGTGTCCCTGTATTGAACATAATACATGATTTTCAATCCTTAGAGAAACGTTACAAAGTCATATTTCTATTCTCATTTTACATTTGAGCTAAGTAGACTCAGAGAAGTGGAGCCAAGGCACACAGTTGATAAGTAGTGAATCTGAGTTATGACTTTCTCCAAAAGCCACACTACCCAAAACACCAGAAAAGTGGAAAGCACTGTGTTAACGCTCATTCTCAGTGTCTTTCTCTCCTCTTTTTGTTCTATGTCCAGATTTTCTACTTATTATTGATTCGCCCTATTGTTCACGTATCCCTTGTTTGAAGCTCCTTCAAGTCCTTTATGGAAAGATAGGGTTATACACGAATCATTTGGTGTGTATAACATATATGCATAAGTATTGGCCTAATGATTCATGGCTTCAGTTGAGAAACCCTTGACTAGTGTCAACCACACAGAAAACTGCAGGAGTTTCACTTCCTGTTTTGCCAACTTTAAGCATGAAGCAATTGGGTGTGGAAGAAAGCAAGTGTCCTTGAGTGACCTGGAGGCCCAGGCTCAGATTTTGTCACTTTCCTACTCTGTGGCCTATTGACAAATTTACTTCATCGAACTTCAGCTTTCCCATCAACAAAATGGAAAAAGTAATTATTGATTTGCTACCTCACTCAGCTAATGAGATATTTAAATATGGTTATAGTTTTGTGAATACGTTTCAAGTTGTAAGAGATCACACAAATTTAAGGCATTATAATTGGCATTAATTTTTGCTTATTCTACCCTTCATCCCTCTTAAATCCAGAGGATTTAAAGAGCTACAAAAAGGCTGTCTGAGGCCTGACTTTACTCTTTCTTCTCCTTCTGTTCTATGCATATAATTTCTTTCCCTTCTTGTCCACCTCACCTGCCATTTCTAGAATTTCCATCTGGGAAAGGGAACTGACAGGAAGAAGGCCAATGTCGGCCTTGGATATTTCAGCCTTGAAATACTCCAAGTTGTATGTTGATCTTCCTTCTCAGAGCCTTGTACATTTGCTTGAATAAATACATTTATGCAGAATTCGTATTCAAATACAAATAGAACCACACTTACATGTAGCATGGATATACACAAAATCACACATTTTCAAGCATACTAAGAAACTGATGCATACATCTATAGACAAACAATCATGTATGTATGTTAGTTCCTCACTTATCCACAGTTTCACTTTCCCAGGTTTCGTGGTCAGTTATGGTCTGAAAATAGGTGAGTACACTACGGTAAGATATTTTGAGAGAGACAGCGAGAAAGAAACATATCACATTCACATAACTTTTATTACAATATATTATTGTAACTATTCAATTTTATTATTAGTTGTTGTTAATCTCTTACTGTGCCTAATTCAGAAAATGAACTTTATCTTAGATATTTATGTATAGGAAAACATATTGCATATATGAGGTTTGGTTCCATCTGGGGTCTCAGAGACCCACTTGGGGTCTAATAACATACCCACCAAGCATAAGAGATAAGAGGAGACTGCTGTACAAGCACAAGAGTAGAGAACCCATCTCAAACAGCCATAGACATCCACTTCAAATGGATGTATTCTTCAAGAAATACAATCACACTCTCTACTATACAGATATGATCATGCAGACACACACTTTCAAATACACACAGCCCTGATAGGGATACACAGGGAGATGTGCACAAAGGCACACATCTACTTTCACTAGTACATGAGACATAGAAACACACCCAGGGATGCTCAATCACTCTAGACCTGCTCAAACCAAACACACTCTGAAACACTCAGTAACAAACACTTCTGAGTGTGGTCATATTTCCAGTTTTGACAACTGAATTTTGTTGTTTTTGCTTTTTTATAGCTTCATTCACATATAATTGATATTATAAAACTGCGTATATTTAATGTATACAATTTGATGAGTTTAGACATAGTTTTACATACCTGTGAAACCATCACCACAATCAAGGTAATAAATATATCCATCACCTCCAAAAGCTTCTTTGTGTATATATATATATGGTAAGAACACTTAACATGAGATCTAACCTCTTAACAAAATGTTAAGTGCATAATACAGTATTGTTCATTATAGGAACTCTGCTATACAGCTGATCTTTAGGGCTAATTCATCTTGCATACTATAATTTTATACCAATTAGACAACTCCCTATTTCTTCATTTCTCCCTTCCTCCTTTTCCCTAGGAACCACTGTCCTATTCTCGCTTCTATGAGTTTGACTATTTTAGAACCTCATGTAAGTGAAATCAGGCAGTATTTGTCTTTCTGCTACTTGCTTATTTTACATAGCATAATGGCCTCCAGGTTTATTCATGTTGTCATAAATGGTAGGATTCCTCCTTTTTTAGGCTGAATAATATCCCATTGTATATGTATGCACGTTTTCTTTGTCCATTTATTTTTCAATGGAAATTTGGGTTGTTTCCATAACTTTGGAAACAGTGATTGTGAACAGTGCTGCAATGAACATGGGAGTGTAAATATTTTCTTGAAATTCTGATTTCAATTATTTTGGGTATATATATACAGAAGTGAGATTGCTGGATCATATAGTAGTTCTATTTTAATTTTGAGAAAACTCCATACTGTTTTTCACAATGGCTACACCATTTTCCACTCCCTCCAACAGTGTAGAAGGGTTCCAATTTCTCCATATCCTTGATGACACTTCATTTTTTTTTTTATAGTAGCCACTCTACCTGGTATAAGGTGATATCTCATTGTGGTTTTTATTTTCATTTCCCTGATGACATCCTCATTGTCCTTTTCTTGAATGTTCTGTTTCTGGGGAGGCTGGATGAACATTATTTTCTGGGAACCTTCTTTATACGAATCCCATTAATTCCAGACATATTGTTTTCTCAATGATAACATCCACTCTTCCCAAAATGTAGTCAGGGAGCATTGCCCAACAGGAAATAGCAATGTATACTCCCTGCCTTGAATCCCTTCACAAGTAGTTCTCCTGGCAGTGAAGAGGGTACACAGGAGGGATCCCAGCCCTCTATGTCTCTCTGCAGAGATTCAGAGATCCATCAAACATCACTTGTTCTGAAAAAACAAAATAGACTTCTGCTGCAACTCATTTCATGAGGTCACCCCAGGTTTATCAGTCCATGTTTCTGGAATCAAGAAAAAGTGACCTCCTGAGGTCATTCCACTTCCTTCCTGCCTCTAGCCCAAATTGTCCATGATAAGAACAGGAAACAGAAAATTTCTTCCCCTGTTTAAAAAAGTGCCCCCTTTAAACAAATTATTTCAATGCTGCTTTCAGACAGTCATAACTTAGTAGGCAATAACTTTGCAACGACATCGAGTGACAAAGTGACAGAATGTACTTTACATACTTCCTTGAAAAATAGTGGTTAAATAAATGTGGATATTTGAAGCAGGTCTCGAACAACCTTATTTATGATATTGGCTTATAGGCAAGACATAAAAAAATGAAAACTTGATATATAAAAATAAAAATATATCAGGGGTGATTAGTGAAAAAATAGAACATGCTCGAGAATGACCAGGATGGTTGTGGGCATGTGTTAACCAGGTTTCCTTAGGAATTAGCCACTAGACCTTAACCTCTGTAAGGAAACTGACTTAAAATTGAAGGGGCATCTTGCCTCAGGAGCCCACTGAAGTCATCAAGTAGAATTTAAATTGTATTCAATCAAAAAGGAAAAAGTGAATACCCAGTTCAGTCAAAACTACCAAAATGGTTTTATGATGGCTATAACATAATACATAATATAATTTCCATTCAAAAGACTCAGGAGAAGAACAATGTCTCTTTCTGCTTTCTCTGTCTTTATTCAACGTGATGAGGTAAGAGTTGAAATGACTTTCTCTGTCATAGGTTCCTTGGCTGAGTTGGTTGAAATACCCACCTGGAAGGCTCTGTATTTTAATCTAGCATGTATTCCCTCTGCACTGGAAGCTCCTTGAGATTAGCAACCCTGCATATCTTGTGCACCATGGAATGACTCACCCTTAGCATAAGGCCTGGCATGTGGCAGCATTTAATACTTATTAACTGAATGAATGTTGGGCCCAGCTGGGCAAGAAATGCCTCAGGAGTTTTTTATTTTTCCTCTTCAGATAGTTGTGGCTTCTTGCTAATTGCATCTTGTACCCACTGTTCTTCTGGATTCCACGATCTGCCATCCAGCAGGGCTTTTCTGAGTCGTCTCCAGAAGATGTGCTGCCCCAGGACACTGTCCTCCCACTCCAGGTAAGTGTTCCTGCTGAGAAGGCGGTACAGCTCCACCTGCTGCCTGAGCAGGGTCTTCTCCACCTTCTGCAGGACAATGAAGATTATGCCTGCACGACTGCTCAGAAACTGCCAGGTCTGAGCAATCTCATATTCAAAGATACACCAGCGGCTCTGGATGAAGTGCTGGGACACCACAACAATCACCTTTCGGCTTTTATGGAAACCTTCATGGATGATGTTTGCAGCAATGGCCACACCGGGAATAAAGTCTCTGTAGTGAAGGCAGAGCTTAAAGGGAGGCACCCCTTCTTCTAAATTCTTTACTAGCTCATTCCTTACCCAGTCCTCATCCTGGCTTGAGTAGATAACAAAGGCATCATAGATGTTTTCACCTCTACCATACTTTATGCAGCCAGCAAGAAGCATCAGGTGAAAATAGAACTTATAGACCAGAACTGCTACAACAGATACCACAAGCACACTGAACACAGACACACCAATGATGGTCTTATTCATCTGACAGGTAATATTCAAACTCAGCACCGGCATGCCCTGTTTATCTGAAGGTGTTGCACATTCCATTCGTTCAACGTCCACCAAGAGCTGCCTCTGGTCCTTGATCCACTTCAGGAAACTCTGGTGTTCACAAGTACAAGCAAAGCCATTCTGAGTAAGATTTAAGTAAGCTAGACTACTTGGAAAATGCTGTAGTTCCTGGTTTTTGGAAGTCATTATGTGATTGAGACTGTAATCAAGAACCTGGAGGGAGCGCAGACACTTATAAGGAAACGTATCCAATGAAAAGAAGTTGTTGTGGCTCATATTTAGTACCCGAAGCTTGTTGAGTGTGTCAAATGCTGTTGGAGACAACTGCTCCAGTTGACACTGAGAGAGGTCCAGGAAGGTCAAGTTTTTCAGATCTGTGAAGATATCTGGAAGGAAGTTTTCCTGGAAAGAATTGCCAGCCATTTTCAAGATTTTGAGACTGAGCAAGCCATCGAAGATGCCATTGAAAGCAACTCTGGTGTGAGTATGAGAAATGTCAAGGTAAATGAGGTTTCTGAGTGATAGGAATACCGAAAACTCACTCATCTGTTTCAAATTGGAATGCTGGAAATCCAGATGTTCTAGTTGTTCTAAGCCCAAAAAGTTTGAACCCATGGTAATAACATCATTGAAGCTCAGATCTAAATACTTTAGGCTGGTTGTCCCAAAATCATTTTGAGAACAGCAACCTTTGAAACTCAAGCCATTTCTACTGAGATCTAGAAACTCAAGGCTTGGTAGATCAACTTCTGAAAAAGCATTCCCACCTTTGTTGGCAGTGAAAGTAAGCCTTTTGAGAGATTCGAGTTCCAATGTGGGAAACTGTTCAAATTTACAGTTAACTAATTCTAAATGTTGCCATCTGAAATTATGAGAAAAGTCTTCTACCCTTTTAATAGTCACACTCACCAGGGAAAATGAAGAAACATTTGCCAAACAATTAAATAAGTCAATAATATTATTGAGGTAGTAGTCTAAGTATGCTAATCGGAATTCTTCAATGGTCAAATTGCACAATCCCTCCAGAGCAGATTTGTCAAACTCTTCCAAGTTTCTTTCATTTCTAAATTCTCCCAGAACCAAACGATGGACTTCTAAACCAGCCAGACCTTGAATACAAGTTTTCATTACATTTAAACCATCAAAATTACTTCTCAAAGTCAGCTTATGAAGCCTAATTTCTTTAAATGCACCTGGTTGGATAAAGTTTATAGGGTTCAGGGACAGGTCTAAAGAGAGATTGGGTAGGGGCATTTGATGTAGAACCTGCAAGTCTTTGCAATAAATACTTTGAATCTTGTTACTGGAAAGGTCCAAGTGCTCTAGATTGGTCAGATTAGAAAAATACTTAGGTAATTTGAAAGACTGGATAAGATTGTGAGCCACATTAAGTTCTTTCAAAGTTTTGAGATGTCCAATGGGGAAGTTCTCTAAAGATGCTAGATTTGTCTCCACAGCCACCAGCTTCTGTAAACTTGATAGTCCAGAAAAGGCTCCCAGGGCTAAACTCTGGATGGGGTTTCCTGTCAATATTAAGGTGGAGAGGTGGCTTAGACTCTGATATGCCCCATCTTCAATTGTCTGGATTTCACACCTACAGGAATAAAAATACATTGATTATATAACATTTCTGCTGAATAAGAACCTAAAATAGAATATTAATCCTAGTCATCCAGTTCTTCATACGGAATGTGATGGGTAATATGATTGTGCATAGGCAAAGACATCAAGCAGGACAGATGATGATGGCATGAGCAAATAAGAAGCCCCACAGATTGAGTATTATCATACTGGCTGTAATGATAGGCTCTTTTTTGTCATGTTAGGCATACATGATAAGCAGAGGAGAAAATCCATAAGAAGGAAATCATTTAAACATGAATAATTGACATATATAAAGATTGTGCAGTTGATAAAGCATGTAATCGCCTTGGATCAAGTTTAGCCATTTTCTGTCACACAAAATTGTGATTATACATCTGATTGGTACAGATAATATGGATAGTTGTTAGTTGTTAGCCAAGATAAATGACTGGTAAATGTCAATTTGAGAGATATGAAAAATTACACATAAGTGTCACAGATACTCTTAATGTTTATGAAAAGTGCATACATGATAGCTCGATACTTGAAAGTTGTTGTTATCAGAGGTAAATGCTTGTAACCTGTGATAGGAGTGAGTTTTGTGAAAAACAGTGAAAATCATGTGCTATAAGAGTTCACATCCAGAGAACTGTTGTGGACCAAGAGAATCAAAGTAGGCTTCTCTGAGAACACTTAAGTTGAAAATTGAAAGATGAGTAGAAGTTAACGATAAAAGGAGGTGAAGTGAACAGCAAACACAAAAGCCCCAAGGTTGACAGCAAAAAATGACACACAGAGTAATCATGACAAATAGCTTCCATGGTTGGAGTACAGAGATGAAATTGGAGTGTACAATATGGAGTTGTGGAGAAAGAAGATTTCCAATTAGGCAGAGGTTTACCACTCGGAGGAAGGGTTTTGAATTTTATCCCAAGAGAAATGAAAGCCATCCTACATACAATGTTCAGAGACATGTCCTAGAGATAGGGCTTTGATGCAGCCAGCAAACAGCGAGCCATCATGATAAATGATAAATTCCTTTATCATTGCAGGTGCTTGTCAGTTACAACGTACAAATAAGTTCTTTCTTAATCCAGTATGAATTATATTTACAATATTCCCCACCCATTTTAGCTTCTTAAGGAGTTTCCTAGATAATAAAAGCATTGTGGTCCAATCTTTTGTTATTTATTGGTAACTAGATAAAGGATAGGCAGTATACTAGAAAGAACACTGGAAGAGTGGACAGAAGAGCTTGGGTTTGGTGTTTCTGCAGTTCTCTCCTACTGGGTGATCTTAAATACCTCTTTTCCTCTCTAGGTTTTAGTTACCACATTTATAAATCAAACAGCTGAACTTGATTATTTTTGAAGTTCTCTCTTTCAATTATATGATTTTTACAGCCCATCATTCTATCTCTGCATTGCTGTATACACCAGGCAAGAATTAAAGGGTCTTGCTGTATCTCTATATCATTACATTGGTGATAGTCACTTTAGAGAAGTAGAGTATTAAGACAAAGAGAACAATTAAGTTGGATTCTGGAGATGTGAACTTAAATCTTTGGTCTGTGGCTAACAAGCAATGATAATGTATATAAGTCACTTAAATTATTCAAGCTTCAGCTTCTTCATCTATAAAAAGAAACATACATATATATTATGGATTTCTATAGGGGGAAGAAGGCTGCCTGGTCTATCACAAAGCATTCTTGCAAGACTAGTTGAGTTACTGTATGTGAACACTGTATGAAAAGGCAAAGGATGTCTATTGTGCTATTATTTGTGCTTGCCCTAATTCAGAATCTCCTATGGGCTAGCCAGAAGGGAAGCTGGCCTCTCTATAAGCACAGATTTAAGGTTTCTGGGGCAAGTTTCTTGGGTATCGAGTGGATTGAAGATGAATTACATAATAGACATTGTTTGGTGAAAAACTACTTGTTTGGAAAAAAAAAAAAAGCGGGGGAGAGGTGGTCTACCTTAATAGAGTATGTGACAAAATTTTCACGCAGAAAACTGAAATTTAGAACATAATGGCATAGATTCAGCTGGTAGCCATTATCCTAAGCAAATAAACAAAGGAACAGAAGGCCAAATACCATGGGTTCTCACTTTATAAGTAGGAGCTAAACATGGGGTACACACGGACTTAAAGATGGCAAAAATAGACCCTGGGGATTACTAGAGAGGGGATAGAGAGAAAGCAGCAAGGGTTGAAAAACTAACTATTGGGTACTATGCTCAGTACCTGAGCGATGGTATCAATTGTACCCTACACCTCAGTATTACACAATATAACCATGTAAACCCCTGATTCAAAAATAAAAGTTGAAATTATTTAAAAAAACGAATGAAATTCTGTAATAATAATACTTTATGCTTACAAAATATACTTTATAAAAATTTAAATATATACAGCGTATTAATATTTATTATCACATTTAATCCAGCAAGATAAGTTGCATCATTTCCATTGATCAGACATGAAAACTAAGACTAAGGGAGATGAAGTAATATGCCTAAGGTTACATGGTTATAAATGCTGGGGGTAAACTTGGCTCCAGTCTTCTGACCCCAACAGGGCTCTATGCACTATACCACTGCCTTTGAATTGTTCCATTACCGCTTTGTTTTATCCTACCTCTATCCAAGTTAGGGCATAATAGGTCATATGCTCACTCTTCTACAGAAATGTCTGCTCTAAAAAGGATTTTCATATTGTGACCTTAGTCTTTATCAATAATTTCTACAACAAAAAATATGTAAAATGTTTTGAAATGTTTTACAAACCACTGCAGAGAACATTATCCATTATCTAGTCTGATTTGCAAACAAGGCCCCGATGATGAAAACCCTTTTAGAATTTGGTTCCCTTAAAATATCATGATGACAGTTTCACCTGCCACAACAAACGATATACTTCCCTGCATCAGAAAAGAAAATCTTAGCCACTATTCCCTGCCCACAGCAGATGTCTTCCTTTAATCTTGACATCTTTCTCCTTGGATTACTTGACTTTTCCTAATTCCCTATCCTCTGCCCTACTTTTAATATTCTAGACATTGTTTGAATCTTATGCAGTTCATGAAATCTTTCTTGACTACCCGCCACAGAGAAGTCCCTCTTCTGAAAAATACAATTTGGTACCTTTAGTTTAGACACAGTTTATCACCTACTGCTATATATTGTTTATTTATATCAGCTTCAAGATCCAAAGAATCATAATTAAAATGTGTTGAATATATGCTATGTACCCAGGACCATACCCAGGACTTTAAGGTATTAACTCTTTCAAGAAGATATGCCTCCTTAACAACAGGGGCTGTGTGTTATATATCAATATATACCTGTCTTCTTGCAGAGTGTACAACATATAGCAAGTAGTCAATAAATAGCCACTTATGAAAGAATTTAAGCTAATTTTCTCTCCTGTCTTAAAAGAAAACCTAAAAATTAGAATTTCCTTTAGAAGCTGTCTCAGCCAACTGCCTATTTCACAGATGAGAAAATTGAGACCTGAAGAATAGAGGTAGCATGGTCAAGGTTATACAGTTAATAAGACATCTGTTGTATGAATGAATAAGTGAGTGCAGATGAGACTCCACCAAGCAAGCTTTCCACTCCAATAATGAAATGATAGGACAATGAACATCTCACCTTGTGCAGTATGTAAAAGTGCGTTCATTACCTGGATAAATCCAGCACCTGCAGTTCTGGAAAACGGAAGAAGCTATAGCTGCCTAAATGCCTCAGGGGATTAAAGCTCAGGTCCAGGTTCTTGGTTGAGAAGGGGATGTTGTCGGGGATTTTGTAGAAATTCAGCTCCATGCATTGATAAGTAATGTTAGGAACCACCTGCAATGATTACACATGAAATGAAGGGTCTTGACTGCATGGTCTCCCAACTCCCCTCTCCTAGACAAGAGATGGTGCGGGGGCGGGGAGGCTCTTTTTGTGCAAGCACAAAATTCAGTCGACCTTTTATCATCCATCTGTCCTTTCTTCCATCCATCTATCCATCCATCCATTCGCTCAATTCATACTTATAAAATGTCTTAATCTAAATTAGAAAGTAAAGAGCAAATACTATGTGCTCAGCATTCTAACCTCTGTGATAAAATGGCAGCATTTAGCAAGAAGCAATGGAATCAGGGGGTGAAGGGCTGAGGCTCCGGAGTCTGAAAGCTCTGGGTTTTCTGAAAGCTCTGGGTTTCATGCCAGCAATTCCGTGTGGTTTAGGGCAAAGTCTTTTAAAATAAAACAAAACAAAACAAACAAAAGAGAAACTTCAGTGAGCCTCATTTTATCAGATGTAAAATGTAGGTATTAAGATATCCAATATCGTGCTTGCTGCAGTAGCACATATACTAAAATTGGAAGGATACAAAAAAGATTAGCATGGCCCCTGCACAAGGATCACACACAAATCCATGACACATTCCTTATTTTCATGATCTATGCAGCAAATCACCATGGCACACATTTACCTATGTAACAAACCTGAATGCTCTGCACATGTGCCACTGAACTTAAAATAAAAGTTGGAAATACAAAAACTAAATAAAATATCCAGTATCATTCTAAATACCCCCCATCATCAGGGAGACTGTCTGGCAGTCAAGATGTCCAGAACTTCCTTAGTCATGGCCTGGATTTTGACAGCTGCATTATTTTTCTTGGCTCATTGACCCTTGTTGTAGAAATAGGGGGAAATCTTTAGAGTGCATGGATTCCCATGGTGGAACCTAGTAAATAAGGTCAAGCGCTTTATGCTGTCTTCGTTCTTACGCTGCTTTCTAGCCTACTTTCCCACATTTTTTGTAAGCCTAATTCTCTAACGTTCCCATCGAATTTCTGAACGTTCTCATTTTCTCTGACAAAATTCCTTGCAGAAGCCAGCTAATTGTAGATTTCTGTTGTTTGAAACCAATAGAATCTGTTTGAAGGATTAAATGAGATAAGGTGTTTGAAGAGCTTATTTAAAAGCCCACTGCAGTATAAGTGATCAATAGATGTTAACATTAATTATTATTATCTATTATTAATCCCTTACCATATGCCAGCATAGCTCTTGTTTGTTGTATACTTTCACTTAATCTTTAAATAAGCATTTTAAAGATGAGGAAAATGGAAAATCATAGAGATGAAGTAATATGCGCAAATTCAGAGTTCAAACACGCAGATCTTCATTTGTATTCTGCTTAAATGTTACAAGCCATGGAGCCTCAAAGACAGTACTGCCTAATAGAAACAGAGCCAGGCACTCTTTCTTTGCCCTCTTTTATTCCCTTTCACAGGATGCACCACCATCTAACATTATGTTGTCTATGTGATTGTTCCCATCGGATTGTTCATCTCCTGTACTCCATTGCAAGTTTCAATGGGTTTGCCCACTGCTTTGTCTCCAGCACTCAGAATGGTGTCTGGCAAATGGTTGATGCTCAATAAATATTTGCTGAATCAATAACTGATTGAATAACTGATTAAATGAAGGTTTACTTAAGTCCACATTGTAGACATTTTCTGTCAAGCGCTGTGGGCATTACAAAGAAAAATACGATGTGGCTCCAGACTTCAATGGACTCACAGTCTAGAGAAAGAGTTTAGATAGGAGCAAAGCTAATACTGTCTCAAGGGGCCATAAAATAGGCTTAGAAAATTTGTCCTGTGGTTCAGAGAAAGCAGAGATCAAGTCCGTATTCAAGAAAGGCTTCCCAGAAAAGGAAGATTTTAAAGTGGGTCTCGGAAGATGAGTAAGGTTTAGATACGTGGAAAGGGGAAGAAAAAACATGTCGTAAGGAGAGGACAACATGAGCATGGAAAGAGTGGAAAACAAACTTAGATTAGCTGGTGAGTGGTAGGAGTAGTGAAACCTAAGTAAGAGGGCAAGCCAGATCAGGAGGGCCTCAGACTTTGTCCTGCAGCAATTATTTCAATCATTTATCACATATAAATTTAGCGGCTACTGTGTGCTGGCCACTGGAAATATAGTGGTCCTTACCAATTCCATTACAAAGGAAGAGAGAGAAAATAAACAAACAAAAATATAAAATGTTGTGCTCCGGAAAAAAAAATTAAGCAATAAAAGGAAATTTGAGGCAAATAAGTGACGCTGGAGAGCTCTACATGGGGCAATCAAGGAAGACTGCCCTGAGGAGGGGACATTTAAGCAGAAATCTGAATGGAGTGATTAAACCATGAAAATGACCAGGGCTGCACTGACCAATATGGTAGTCACTTGCCATACACAGTTATTAAACATAAGAAACGTGAATAGTCTAAATTGAGATGCATGGTAAATGTAAAATATATACTAAATTCCAGATTTAGTACCAAACAAGGAATGTAAAATATCAGTAATAGGTAAATATATATTAAAAATTTAAACATTATTTTAAATATGCTAAGTTAAATAAAAATATTAAATTCACTTGTTTCTTTTTTTAATGAGGCTACTAAAAACTTTAAAAGTACATATGTGGTTCACATAATATTGCCATTGGATAGCACTGATCTAGCATTCTAGGTAGAAGAAATAGCCAGTGCAAAGGCCCTGTGGTAGAAACCTGTCCTAATGGCAATGGAGAGTTATCAAAAGTTTTTAAGGAGATAATTTGTTAGATCAAAGCTTAAGGAAAAATAATAACAACAAATGCAAATACATAACAAACAAGAACGTGTAGAATGAATTAAAGGAAGAAGACTGGAATCAGGAAAGCAGTCACTGTGTAAGAGTCAATGCCAGGGGAAATGAGGGCCTGCCGTACAGTGGCAAGAAGGGGATGGGCAGGTATGGACAGGCTTCAGGGACTTACAGGAAATCGTACATGGGGAAAAGAAGAAGTCAAGGTTGGCTGTGGTTTTATCTCACAGTGAGCCTAATTAGAAAATCTAGCTCCACTAACCTAACAGCAGAGGGATACAGAGAAGAAGATAAGGAGGAGGACTACAGGCAGGGAATTGAGGGAAGGGATGGCTTTGAGATAATGAATTACTCTTTGCTAAATATTACTTGATTTTCTCCCATATCTTCAACTTCAGGACTGCAGCTGGCTTTGCCTCTCTTGAGTTTCTGACCCTACCTCACTGTAAATCATTTTCTTTTTCTAAAGCAACTCTGAAGTCTGTGCAGGGGAAAACAAAAGAGATCCATCATGAATAAGATTACCAACCAGTTGATTGGTATTTCACCAAGAAACAAACTGTTGCAATAGCTTATATTACACATATTTCCCTCTTGCTTTTTTCTTCTCTCTCTCCTTTCCTTTTTCATTCTCTTATTTTTTTCATCCTCTGGACTAAACTATATGACTGCATACAGAAGTCTGACACCCACTTAGAAAGTTCTTTCTGTAGAGACACACACAAAAAAGCCATCTTCTTCCTGAGATTGAAAGGAGCAGGGTAACTGCTTGAAGCTGAGTGTAAAGACCACCGGTGGAAAGAAATGACACTGAAGCAATCTGTTTATTCTCTGGTGAAGAAGGTATTATAATCCTCTTATAGATGCGAAAACTAGTCTCAGACAGGTTTGATAATTTTTTCACACAGCCACAAGGTAGCAGAGCAGGGACCTTACGCAGATCTACGTAATCTAATGCCCCTGTTGGCACTCAAAATCTCCAAATGGAACAAACCCCCATTGGCTGCCTTTAGTGCCCTTTAACAACGAATTATTTGATCTCTGTGGCTTCTTGAGTCTTTAAGGTAATTTAACTCTTTTTTGCAAAAATAAACCGGGGCACACAGTGAGGAGTTCTGGGCAGAAGTGAGGGAGAGTTCAGAGGCGCTGACTCCAGCCACATACCTCCACGCAGGGCTCCCAGCTTTCTGGTCTCACGCAGGAGAGGAAGGCCATGGCTGGGATCAGGGTCCCAGCCAGGCGCAAGGCAGATGTCATCCTGGCATCATCCTCACTGCTTCTGTGAGCGACAGTGGCCCTGTAAACGCGTGGCTCGCTATCACCGTTTCACCGGGCAGTTTCTGAGGCACTCTGGTGTCTTCTCTTCCTCAAGCCGGTGCCCCACAGCAATTGGTATATTCAAAGCAGTTCTGGGCTAAAGGGTGAGAGGAAGTGAAAGTTGCAACCTTAGCATTCTGGACTTCTGTTTGTCTAATAGTTATCTCTTTTGTCACAGGAGAGGAAGTTAGAAGGAGAAGAAGAAAACGCCTGCAGACCAGTGGCTAAAGAAACAGCAAGAGGAAGCTAGTTGGCTTTTATCCCAGGAAGTCATCTGACCTCTGTCTGGGCTTGGCAAATTTAGGAAAACCATCAGATGCTGTTAAAATAGCCCTTGTAACTCTCTAGAATGATGGTGATTTTCCAATTTTGTTTCAGCTGTGGAAACACTATTTGTATTAGTTTGCTGGGGCTGCCATAATGAATTACCACAGACTGGGTGGCTTAAACCACAGAGATTTATTTTCTCACAATTCTAGAGGCTTCCAGTCTGAACTCAAGATGTCAACAACTGTGTCTAAATTCTAATCTCCCCTTCTTATAAGGACACCAGTTATATTGGATGAGGGCCCACCATAATGACCTCATTCTATCTACATACCTCTTTCAAGGTTCTCTCTCCATATACGGTCATAATCTGAGGTAGGGGGTTTAGGACCTCGATATATAAGCTTTTGCAAGGATGCAATTTGGTCCACCTCTTCTTGTGAAGAAACTCACATACAAAACTGAAAATAAAGCTCCAGTGAAACACAGTTTGAAAAGTACAAGAAGATTGGTAAAAATCTGGGACTTCAGAATTGAATATACTGAAGTTCAGATCTCAGCTGGGTGACTCATGGCCTCAAGGCATTGGTCAAGTCACGTAAACTACTAAGTTTTACTTTCTTTCTTTTTTTTCCCCCATTTTCCTTATTATGGTAAAATCACGTAACATAACATGACATGACATAACATAACATAACATGTATTACCTTGACCATTTGTATGCGTACAATTCTGTGGCATTAATTACGTTCATATTTTTGTACAATCAACACTATTCATTAAGCAATAACTCCCCATTTCTCCTTTCCCTAGCCCCTGGAAACTATGCACTGCTTTTTGTCTCTATAATTTTGACTACTCTAGGTATCTCTTAGAATTGGAATCATACAGTATGTGTCTTTTTGTAACTGGTTTATTTCACTTTGCATAATGTCTTCAAGGTTCATTTCCGTGTAGTATAGATCAAAGCATCCTTCTTTTTAAAGCTGAACAATATTCCATTCTATGTACATACCACATTTTGCTTATCCATTTGTCTGTTCATGGACACTTGCATTGTTGCCACACATTAGCTATTATGAATAATGCTGCCATGAACATGGTTGTACATGAACATGGTTTAACATGGTTAAAATATCTCTTAAAGTCCCTGCTTTCAGTTCTTCTGAATATGTACTCAGAAGTTAGATTGCTGGATCATATGGTAAATCTATTTTTAATTTTTTGCACAACCACTATACGATTCTCCACAGCATCTGTACCATTTTACATTCCCACAAATGGTGTACAAGTGTTCTCATTTTTTCACATCTTCACCAACACTTATTATTACTTTCTGATCTGTAAAATGTGGTAATCATTTTTAATCACAGCAGAAGCTCGCATTTATAAAATGTATTAAAATGAAGATATGCGATGGTAGTCAAATTATACAAACCTACCAACCTTTAGTTTTCTGATCTTTAAAATGGAGATAATCACATGTGTCTTGAATTACTGAATGAAACTAACTTACATAAAATGCCTAGTCTAGAGCATCGTCATTACATTCCATAAATGAGAGCTATGATGAGGACTGAAAATGTGGATAGAAAGAGGATGATAATATGTATCTCAAAGGATTGTCATGGGATTAAATGAACTGGCATTTGTAAAGCTTTTAGGACAGTGTCTGGAAAGTAGCAAGTGCAATGTAAGTTTCTGTTCAATAAGAACATGATTTAAAATGGAAATATTATGGGTACTTTTGTCCTAGATAGTTCTACTGTAACATCCTCCAAGCACTTGCAATCCAACATGTCAAAAACCAAGCTGTGAGGGACCATTCTGTGGTGGACTCAGCACAAACTCTTGTAGACTCCATCAACATACCAGTAGAGGTAAGATAAAAACAACCTCCATGTCAAAGCTTTGCTCTAAGGATTGAGACTATTAATGTAAAGATTTTAGAGCAGTGCCTGACACAGAATAAAGTTTATTTCCCTGGAAAGTTAATGGTGTTTCACTTTGACATAGTCATTCAAGGTGGAAATCTCTTTAACTTTATTTCCCTTACTTCCTCATTTCTCATGCTAGACATGTATTAACTCAGTTTTCTTCTTTTCTGTGTTCTTGATGTTCTGGCATCTGGGAAGAGACTGCACCTACCAGGGCTAGTTAGTTCTTAAAAAATAGCAAAATATTTGCCCTGGAGCATGCCTTTCTTATGTACGCTAACCAATCTAGAGCCCTTACTCTGAACCACCTCCTCTACCTGGCTCTTACATCCAAGTAGACACCATTATTCAGCCCTAACCATCAAGGTCCAGGTACCAGACAACTAGAGACAGACCCTATACCCCAGAGCCCACTGAGGTTGTTCAAACTAGCCAGTCCTATCCCTGCTTACCCTGCCTTGCCTTGCCTTTTCTGCAGTAACAACAATAAAAGCTTGTGCCTATAATTTCCTCTTGCTCCCTCTGCCTCCTGGCGGTCTCTGGTGCTACTCATGTGGCCCTGCATGGTATGGCATGCCCCCACTTCTTAGGAACTGTAAACAACAAACTATATTTCCAGTGGCATCATCTTCTGATCTGTTATTTTCACCATAGCTGAATAATGAAACCTACGTTTTAAAAAATGTTCCGACATGTTCTAGAAATTGTAAAACAATTCCAAAATGTCAGTCGCCATTTCTACTAGCATTACTATTGAACGTATCCCACAGCCAGGACTAGCGCAATATACTGTTAAGAAGCCTCCCCAAGTCTAGATTCACCTCTTTCAATGTATCAGCTCTTCCAATTGATTTCCCATCCTGCAGTTAAAAACATCTTTCTAAAATAGAAATACGATTACCTCATGTCATGCTAATAATTATTTCAGGCTGGGTATTGCCTAGATAAAATTTCCTGACCTACCCCATCACATATACATGTACAGAAACACTCCACTCCCATTCTTAAATGGGAAACAAATATGTGTGTCATTTCAAGGCATACATAACTAGACCCCATTACTAGGACACAGTGCTTAAGTGAATAGAGTAATACAAGTGTGTAATAGACAAATGCTCTTTCTTCCCATCATTTGGAGAGGAAACTGTTTGATAGTCAAGATTAGGAACTAAGGAAAAGGGCCCAGAGAAGTCCTTACAACTATGTTTTCTGAGATGTTAATACATGTATTTTATAGAAGTCTTCCTGGAAATTTTTCCTATGTGTGACTGGAGAATCCCTGGTAGTGACTTGTAAAGAGGTTTCCTTTTCATGGGAAATGAATGGGATTAACACCTAATCATTTACCGACCTTAATCAAAGATATCTAGGTTCTGTGTTGCTCCTCCAGAAGGCAGACTATGTGTCAAATACAAATTAGAAACTGTAAGCCTCTTGGTTATCAGATCTTACTTGCTTATGCTGATGGACTTACCGATGCAGTATTATAATGAGGTAAGACCGTGGTGTTTAGTTACCATTATGGGCCTATTTTTCTTTTTTTTACTTTTATTTTCCATTCAGAAGTACATGTGGAGGATGAGCAGGTTTGTTACATAGGTAAACATGTGTCATGGGGATTTGTTGTACGTAATTAATCACATCTTAAGCACAGTGGTAGAGTTTTGGCCAGAGGCACAAGAAGCCACTTGATCACCTACATCCTTCATGCAGAGCCAGTTCAACTCACAACCCATAATCAGTCAGTCAACGGAGGAATCTCATGTTTGCCAGGGACCTAGAAGAAGTGTTTGCTATTATTTGGCAGGTAATGCATATGATGTAAGAAATATGCACAAAACTGACAAGTGTTAGACTAAGCTACTTGCTGTATAAACTTCCAAATTTTATTGTGACTTAACACAATAAAAGTTTTCCTTGCTCATGAAACACTCAATGAGGATATTTCTGATTGGAGTACCCCAGGTACGATTCCTGGTTCTAGGTTTCTTTTACTTCATTATACTTTCATATTCAACATGCAGCCTCCAAGTTTACTATAGAATGTGAAGAGAGTAGGGGATATCAGGTATTTAACTACCTCTGCTCAGAAGTGACATGCATTGTCTCTGCTCTCATTGCATTTGACCAAAACTAGACCCAACACAATATCAAGTTGCAAGGGATCTCTATCTTCTAAGCTTCAAGGCTCTTCCCCCTACCCAAAACTTACAGACACACAGACACACACGCACACACACTTAATGGTGAGTACCACTTCACAGCACCAATCCTATACTGTGGAAGAGGAACACAAAATTTTGTTGGTCAGCAGGCTGTATTTATGCCACAACCTTAGCATCTTATAACGTCCATTGCATAGTGATTAAAAAAAAAAGAAACAAGGGTGAGCAATTACAGTATAGCCTAGCTCAGAGAAGAAAGGTCCCATTAACTTGACATATCTAAAAACCAAACCTCATTCCATCCAACCATCTCAAGTTTTTAAGTTTCACATTTTTTCATGTCAACACCTCTCAAATCAGAATGTTTCTCATATAATTGACAATATAGTACAATTATAATTGGCAGAGATTGTTTTTCTTTCTTAGTAGCAAATAAAGTAACGGTACACCTTAAAATCAGTGGTAGCTTATATACAACAAAAATTTGTTACTTGGAAGAAAAAAAAAAGCTCTGTTCAGGTAAGTAAAAGAAACAAATAGTTAAACAGAGAAAAACAGATTTATTTTCTAAGGACTCCTTAGAACATGTATTAGACTAATGTTTATTTTGCATCTATGAAAGGAGATAGAGTACTCAATATTTCCCAGCTTTTTGACCCATTCAACCCTCTTTTATCTTTGGACACCCATTACCAGTCCAGAATCCATTAATGTGCCATGGCCCAATGCTCTTGTGGTATATAGTATAGAAAATGGTGCTTTTAAGCAAAGGCATAAAGGGTATTCTCTTGGCTCCAGGTGACTTAATTCCTGTCTCTATGGTGAGGTCTTCACATTAAGTACTGCCCTGTGAATCTCATTATTTTCCTCCCAAATGCCCTGTACATTTCAGTATGTTCTTCACAAGTACAAGAGGTGAGTGAGTGCACCCTCACAGGTAATCAGCCTACATAGTGCCATCTCCTCCCCAGACCAAAATGTCTATGACCTTTCCTGTGTTATTTTTAAAATTACTTTGAATTTCTCATCTCTTTATTATCTGCCTCTACCAGTAGAATATAAACTCCATGAGCATGGAGGCCTTGTATGATGCTCACAGTTATTAAATGCATGGGTAGATACATAGTAAGTAGTTGATGAATACATCCCCAAACAATATATCTAAATTTATTTTTAACATATAGTGAGTATCTTAGAGTATATGTCACCTCTGCATACTGAGTAATGTGACTATCTTACTAGAGGCTAATGATTATTCTGGGGCTTCTCTTATGCTTTTGTACATTCCTATATTCCTTGGGGATTCATGTACCCTAGTTCAAGCAAGAGAGAGAAGGACAGAGTTATAGCAAGTGGATTTGAAAGGAAGTTCTTTTGCAGTAAACACTATGTTTTTTCCTGAGGTAGAAAAATCCTCTTTGTCTATTTAGTCATGAATAAATACGCAAAGGACAGTTCATTGCAGGCAAGAGGGTTTTCCGTCTTTGTTCTGACTCCCAGTTTAGCCAGGGAATCCAAGTTTATTCCATTCATTCACACCCTGGAAGAGCATGGTGTCATATAGAAAAGGTGTATTGGCTCATTCTCACACTGCAATGAAGAAATACCCAAGACTTGGTAGTTTATTTAAAAACAAAACAAAACAACAGCAAAAAAAGAGGTTTAATTGACTTACTATTCCACAAGGCTGGGGAGACCTCAGGAAACTTACAATAATGGTGGAAGGGAAAGCAGACATGTCCTTCTTCACGTGGTAGCAGGAAGGAGAAGTTCAAGCAGAGGAAATGCCTGGCACTTATAAAACCATCAGATCTCATGAGAATTCACTCACAATAATGAGAACAGCAGCATGGGGGTAACTGCCCCCATGATTCAATTACCTCCCACCAGGTCCCTCCCATGATATACATGGGATTATGGCAACTACAATTCAAGATGAGATTTGGGTGGGGACACAGCCAAATCAAATCTGAAGACTATACTTTAAAACATTTAATTATCCTTTTTACTTTCTGGCATCATCATTTTTTGTGGGTGTGATTAATTTGTAACATCATTGAGTTTCCTTAAACTATACAACAAAAATAACACTATGGCCTAATTAACAATATTATCTGAGGGGTAAGTGAGATCTTGTATGTGGATGTACTTGTAAATGTTACAACTTTACCCAAATGTTTACCATAATTCATTCATTTATTTATACACCAAATATGTACGGATGGTTAACATTTTGCCAGGCACTGTTCTGGGCAGGAAGACTACAACAATGAACAAAGCAGTCCCTCTTGCTCAAGTTGAATGCATATTCTAATTAGTAGAGAGATGATAATAATTATAAATAAGTGCATTATATACTAGGTCAGAAGATGTTAGGATCTATAGACAAAAATTTAAGAGAGTGAGGGGAATGAAGAATGGTGTGCGGCATGGAAGTTTTATTTATTTATTTATTTTCTCTTTATTTATCCCTTTATTTCTGTGGGTTCATAGTAGGTGTACATACTTATGGGGCATATGAGATGTTTGATACAGGCATTCAGTGTGAAATAAACACATGATGAAGAATGGGGTATCTATCCCCTCAAGTCCTATCTCTGAGTTACAAACAATCTAGTTACACTCAAATTATTTCAACATGTACAATTAAGCTATTACTGACTTTAACCATTGTGCTATCAAATACGGGACAATCAGTGTAGGTCTTGTTGAGAAAGTGGTATTTTGAGCCAATTCTGGAAGGAGTCCCTAGCTATGCAGATACTTTGGAGAAAAACACCCCAGTTAGAATAGTAGTTCTCAACTGGAAATGATTTTTCCCCAGGGGACATGTTGCAATCTCTTGAAACAGTTGTGTTTGTCATAACTTACGGGTTGGAGGTGTTGCTGCTGGTTCCACTGAGTAGAGGCCAGGGATGCTGCTAAGCATCTCACCATGTGCTAGATCCAGGACAGTCCCCCAGCCTAAAATATCAATAGTGCCAAGGTTGAGAAGCCCTGAGTCAGAAGGATAAGCCAGTGCAAAGATCCAGAGACAGCGAAGTGCTAGAACCAACCAGTGTAGAGAGGCACAGGTTGCCAGGTAGATTACTTAGGGCATTGTAGGACATTGTTAAGACTTTGCATCTTATTAATACATGCCCAACTTCCCCAAGTAGGCATTTGTTACTTTTTCTTCTGTCCTCCCAAAGCAACTGTCTCTCATGTTCAAGAGGGCTTATCTTCCTTTCCCACTAGGCTTTTAGCCCCCTTGTGACAGAAGCCAAATCTAGTGCATCTCTGTGCACCCTATGCCTATCATAGTGCTCAATAATACCTAGGAGAAGTTTGATGCGTGTTAGTTGTATGAGTAATTGTGAAAATCACTCCTGGTAATAGTCTCAGTTGACTTGGGTCTTATTTTATATAAAGGCTAATAAGATCCAAGTGAGGACAGATTGAATCTGTTACATTCAGAGTTGTAGCCCTAGTGTTTATTTGTCATCAGTACACGATAAGTGCTTAATTAACACTAAATGGAAGCAGGAATGAGTAGATTACATATAATCAGACATTTTTTTAATGACTGGTCAATCACATTTCTCCTCTTTTTAACAACTTCCACTGAGAAAAAGAAGGAAAAATGTAAAAGGAATTTATTCTGTCTTTTACTAGAAAACAACCTGTGACAAAATATTTTGAGCTGGTATCTGATGCAATCCTAAGCTAGACTTGCAAGTCACCTTACAATACATCACTGTGGACAGCACATGCTTGCGTAACCCAGGGGTGTATGACATGTGTTTTTGGAAAGAATGGGGTAAAGACATGAGTTACTTACATTATTTGTCAAGTAACTTGTTTATTCCACAATTACTCTTCTTTTCTTCTACCTTCCACTCTGAGAAGTCTATGAATTTGGAAGTAATCAGACTGGGAAATGATGGACAAATATGCAAATTGGGCAAATACACATGAAGCACAGAAAAGTATCTAGTGTGTGATTTCCTTGAGGTTCAAAAGATATATTCCAATCTATACATAGTCCAAAGAATGGTGCAGGATTCAGAGCACCATCCCTAATGAAATTAACTTTTTTTTTTCATTGATCCTCGGGATGTCCTCAGCTTTATCCTTAGCTTTTGTGAGAGACCTAATATGAGCTATTTCTTCTGCTACAGAATTGTGTTCCTCTCCGACTCTGCTCCTTACTTGCTGTCTCCCACCCTGACAGACTTTTGGTCCTTAGCTCTTCTTTTCCTTCTAAAGAACAAGCGTTCTATTAGCTACAAACTTCAAAATGAATTGTTAGTTATTCCCTGCTTGGCTTGGTGTTGTTAATGGGTAGAAAGACAGAGAATCTACAAATTCTAAGGAGTAGAGGGTGATGTTAAGAGGCTGCTTTGGGGAGTTTGCAGTGAGCCAAGATTGCACCACTGCACTCCAGCCTGGGTGACTCCGTCTCCAAAAAAAAAAAAAAAAAAAGAGGCCACCTTGATAGAATAACTACCAGGTGAGTAGAAAAATTAAAGTAAACTAAAAGGTGAGGTGCTTACTGAAGGTAAAACGCTTCCACTAAAATTTTGGTATTTTATGCTGTATAAGTACCTGTCTCCTCTCTTTCTTTGAGTCAACATTTAAATTAAAAAAAGAAAAAGAAAAAACCCTCTTAGTGCCTTGGTATTAGGTTGAAGCTCTAGTGAGAAGGAAGATACAGAGATAAAGATAGAAAATAAAAGGTTAGATGTGACATTATGGGAAGGAATTGCATTCAGGGTAACATAAAAATATGTTGAGAGTACTAAACATAAATATGCTTCAATTTTGACTCTGCCCTTTTGATTTATGCCAAAGCAACCATATCTTTTTCCTTTAGCTCCTCTAGATCTCAGCACAGGGAACTGCTCAGACTAAATGTCCATTGAATGCTTCAATAAACTAATAATCTCAATGACATGGCATGGAGCAATATCTGAAATTCATGGACTCTGCATTAGATTGGAAATCCTGGCTTCCAGTACTTGCTCCATCACTTCCTGGCTGTGTGACTTCAAACAAATCACTTAACTTTATAAGCTTTATACTTGTTGCAAGGAGAAAATGAGATAATATAGGCTAAGATTATGGTAATTTTAAGATGTGTTTAGTCTATGTTAATGCTTAATATAGACTTCTCATTACTAATGTAAAAGTAACATCCACTGTATCTTTCTGATTACAAACTGTTTATTCTAGGTTGGTTTCTTAACATCCTACATCGTTTCGTCAGTCGGAGGTTTCCATGACAAGAAAACACAAAGCAAACAGCTGATACAACTCCTGCTCCTTTGTATGTTGGAGTTTACTTTCAACACAACATAAATACACTTTCCAACTGAAAGAAACAGCCCTGTTTCCTTTGCTAAATAAATACATATCACCTTAAGCAGGACTCCTGATATAGAGTACGGAAGGAGGTGGTGTGGAAAGAGGTGGTGACCTAGGGCAGCAATCCCCAAACTTTTGGGCATCAGGGACCAGTTTCATGGAAGACAAATTTTTTTCCGTGATGGTTTCAGGATGAAATGTTCCACCTCAGATCATCAGACATTAGATTCTCATAAGGAGTCCAACACCTAGATCCCTCACATGTGCAGTTCACAATAGGGCTCATGCTTCTATGAGAATCTAATGTCACTGCTGATTTGACAGGAGGTGTAGCTCAGGCAGTAATGCTCTCTTGCCCACCACTCACCTCCTGCTGTGTGGCTTGGTTACTGACAGGCCACAGACTGGTACCAGCCTGCGGTCTGGGTGTTGGGGACCTCTGATCAAGGGTGTTTGGAGAAAACAAAACACAAAACTTGTCCTCCATGACTTCAGGCTGACCTCAAAGTCAATATCCTCTACAGAGTCTTCTCTGGTTCCTTCTAAAAAGCATCACCTACTCCCAGTCTCACACACTCACACATACCAATTAAAAGTTATCTTGCTTTTTTTTAGAAATATAGTCCTGGGTCTTATGCATTCTTTTCTGTATTGAAGGGCATTTTATTACAGCTCATATTCCCCCCAAATCCGGAATTTCCTCAGGATATGAACTTTGCCTTGAACATATATGTAATCTATATAGCATGTCACCTTGTAGTAAAAATAGACTAAAGGAAGAAAGAACGAAAGGAAGGAAAGAACAAAGAATGGAAGGAAAGAAGAGAAAGAGAGAAAGGAAAGGAGAAAGAGACTGAAATGAATGAACGAACTTGATAGCAGGATACATTTTGAAAAGTAAATATTGGGAAACTATATATAACACAACTTCCCCAAACAAAATAAAATGATTTGACCCTATAATAAAGTACAATGGGAAGCGCAAGCATGATGCAACTAGAAGAAAAATACATCCTCATTCTCCAGGAGCTTACATGACCACTCTCCCCACTTCCTTCTTCTGAGGTGATCTGTACGCCACTATCATGGCCTCACAGTGAAGCCCATAGGCCCAGCTGCCTTGGAACTTCTCAACCGTCATTTGCGCCATTTCCACCAATCACAAGCATTTGCTTCTACCTCTGTCCCAGCCCAACTGAGGAATGCATGCCAGGGGACTAGCCATTCTAAAATCTCCCTTCTGTTCTTGAAAAGTGGTTTCCACAGAGGTAGTTTATTCGTATCCAAATCCCTCACCTTTAAATGTGCTGAAGAGTGAGTTTGAAATTAGACTCAGAGCCATATGGCAAAGCTGAGGGCAACATATGGTTGCAGAATGCTCAATGCTGATCTATAGAATCTTTAAGTGCGCCTTCCATCTCTCTTTACACAGGAGGCAATGGTAAGATTGGAACACTGTATTTTGAACTGCCCTTTCATGTGGGAAAATGAAATTCATAATTCAGCATTCCTGATCAACTTATTTTAGGTTTTTTGGTCATGGTGGGTGTGGGGTGAAGAATATCTATACTCCTACTTATGATCAATGGGATGTAAACTGTTAGGAGATTCAGTCTGTAAACCGGAAGTATAATGTGTCCAATAAAAATGCGAGTTTAGGTCAGCTGTACTAAGTCTCACCTACAGATTTCAGTCATGCTCCTGTGAACTGCAGGTGGGGACAAATCTGTCCCATGCAAACAGGGAGCATACTGTGCTGCAAGTAATACAATGGGATGATAAGGAGAGAGACAGATTCTGTGGTCAAAACATGAAAACTGAATTTATTAACAAGCTGAAAAGTCTGAAGAGAAGGGCATTATAAAAGAAAAGTGGTAAATCATGTATAAGAAATCAAAGAGAAAGAAAACACATGCACAGGAAAGTAGGTAATTGGGAACATATCTCTGAAAATGCTAGTCCACAGCATGTCCTGCCCACCTCACTCCACTATCAATATCACCATTACTGCAAAGACAAAGAATATTACCACTATTTAGTCAGAGGCCAGAAAACTTGGCTGGGCCAATTGGTATGGGTTTGACCATGTTCTACCATTATATGGAATCAAATTGCCGAGAAGGGAAGCTCTTCTTGCCATGAGGCTAAAGAAATCACTTTTTAAAAAATTGTGAAAACTAAAACTTGGATATACACATGCACTTTTTCATATAGCTAAATCCCGCAAAGCTGGGATTCAAACTTAGTTTTTAAAAAAATCCAGTTTTATCATTACACTGTACCATCAGACAAATCAACAAACAATTAAGCAATGGGGAAACCTTTAGTGGAGAAAGTCATCACAAAATACCCTGGGAAAGAAGGACACACACGGAAAGAAAAGGGTCTAAGACATCTGAAATACAGCGAATCTGTGTGATTCTTATCATTTTAACTATTGCCATCACTGAGGTCCAGTGAGTATATAAGTCAGGGAGTCACTTTGATAATGATACAACACTAAACTGTCACTGATGTCCTAAACAGCTATTGAAATTTACAACTCACTAAAGTGTACAATTCAGTGGTGTTAATTATATTCATTCATATGTTCAACTACAACCACAGCCACCTTTAAAGCATTTTCATCACCACAAACAGATACCCCTAACCCTTTAACTCTCACTCACTTCCACTGTGATAATGGAAGGATCTCATTATCCCAGCCCCAAGGAAACATTAATCTACTTTCTCTATATATAAATTTGCCTATTCTGTATATTTTATATAGATAGAATTATATAATGTGTGGCATTTTCTGACTGGCTTCTTCCTGTGGCATAATGATTTTAAGGTTCATCTGTGTTATATTAACAGTATGCATAAGTTACTTCATCCTTTTTTATAACTGAATAATATTTCACTATATGCATATAATAGAGTTTATTTATCCTTTCACTAATTGATGAATATTTGATTTCTTTTCACATTTGGCTATTATGAACAATACTGATACAACATTTGTGAATAAGTTTTTGTGTGGGCATGTTTTCATTTCTCTGGGATATACACCTAGGAGTGGAACTGCAGAGTAATATTGTAACTCTGTTTAACCATTTGAGAAACTTTTAGACTGTCTTCCAAAGTGACTGCCCTATTTTACACTACTACTAGCAATGTATCAAGATTCCAACTTCTGCAACCTCACCAATGCTTGCTATTGTCTGTTTATATCTATTGTACTGGATATAAAGTGGTATATCATTGTTTTGATTTTCATTTTCCTCATGACTAATGATGCCAGGCATCTTTGCAAGATTTTATTGGCCTTTTGTATATTTTCTTTGGAGAAATGTCCATTCAATTTCACTGTCCATTTTCTAATTATTTGTTGTTTTATTATCAAGTTAGAAGTATTCTATATATATTCTGGATACTCATTTCTTATGATATACATGATTTGTGAATATTTTATCCCATTCTGTGTTGTCTTCACTTTTTTGATTGTGTCCTTTGAAAAAAATGCTTTTAACTTTTGATTTCCAAATTACCTGTTGTTTCTCTTGTTGTTCTTGATATAATGCTTTTGGAATTATATCTAAGAATCCATCACTAAATCTGAGGCAACAAGGATTTATCACTATGTTTTCTTATAAAAGTTGTCTAGCCATAGCTCCTACATTTAGATCTTTGATTCATTTTGAGTTCATTTTTGTATATACTGTGATGTAAGAAATCATTTGTTTGCATGTGACTATCCAGTTTCCCAGCACCATTTGTTAAAAGACTATTGCTTTCACACTGAATGATATTGGCACCCTGGGTGAAAATCAGTTGACCATAGATTTATTTCTGAACTCTCAATTTTGTAATGTTTATCTACTTGTCTACCCTTATGCCTGTACCACACTGTCTTGATTATTGTTGCTTTGCAGTAAGTTTTGAATTCTAGAAATGTAAGCTATTCAAATATATTCTTCTCTTTCAGATTGTTTTGGGTCTCCTAAGTCTCTTGAAATTCCATGTGAATTTTAGAATTAGTTTGTTAATTTCTACAAAGAAGCCAGCTAGAATTTTGATAGGTATTGCATTGAACCTGTGGATTGATTTGGGAAATCTTATGGTTTTAACAATTTTAGGTCTTACAATCTGTGAACATAAGGTATTTTCTATTCATTCAGGTGTTCTTTAATTTCTTTCAGTGATATTTTACAGTTTTCAGAGTACAAGTTTTGTACTTATACTTTTAAGATGTACATTTATTGATATATACTTATATTTTATTAAATTTATTATTTTATAAAATTATAAATTGTTTTCTTAATTTCATTTTCAGACTGTTCATTTTAAGTATATAGAAATGCAATTGATTTTTATGTATAATCATAAATTTTGCAACTCTGCTGACTCATTTACTAGTTTTAGTGCATTCCTTAGGATTTTCTATATATGAGATGGTATCAATTATAAATAGATATATCTTGACTTCATTTTTTTTAACCTGGATGTTTTTATTTCTTTTTATTTCCTAATTATTCTGGCTGGAACTGCCAGTACAATGTTGGGCAGAAGTTGCAAGAACAGACATCTTTGTGCTGTTCTTGCTTATAGGGGAAAACTACTCTGTCTTTCATTATTCAATACGTTGTTGGACGTGAGTTTCTTATAGATGACCTTTGTCAGCTAAGATAATAAAGGAGAACAAGTATATAACTACTGTTTTTGTTATACTAACCTTCTCTTGTAATATTTCTAGTTCTCGTCACTTGTATCTGTGCTTTAGAGTTCTCATCTGGAGTCCTACACCACATTTCCTTAGCCCTATACCACTTTCCTCCCATCTTCTTCCTTCATGCTCTTATTGTCACATATATTAAATTTCTGCATATTATAGGCCCAAATGCGTTATATGCATGTTATTTTATAAAATTCCTTAAATCACTTGATAAAAAAAGAAAAAAGTTATGCATTTTTACTAGTTTTTATATTTACATAATTACCTTTTGGTGCTCTTACGTGAACTCAAATTACTGTCTGCAGCCACTTTTCAGTAGAAGAACATCCTTTACTTACTTTCTTTCTTGTAAGTTAGCTCTGCTAATAACAAATAAATTCTTTTAGTTTTGGTTTACTGGAAATGTCTGTATTTCCCTTTCATTTCTGAAAGATGGCTCTGTTGAATATAGGGTTCCTTTTTAAAGTATTTAAATTTGGGCATTTTAATTTTTTAAGTCTTATTTTTAATTGACAGTAATTGTTAAATATTTGTGGGGTATGATATGATGTTTCAATACATGTATACCTTATGACATGATCAAATCAGGTTAATGAACATATCCATTACTTCAAATTTTTATTGTTTTTTTGTGGTAAGAACATTTAAAATCCTCTCTTTCAGCCATTTTGAAATATGCCATACATTAGCTATAGTCATCATGCTGTGCAGTAGATCACCAGAACGTATTTCTCTTGTTTAACTGAAATTTTGTATCCTTTGACCCTTTTTTTGTCTACTCCCACTCAGCCTCTAGTACCCACTATTCTACTCTCTAATTCTATAAATTTGGCTTTTTTAGATCCTGCCTATAAGTGAGATTGTACAGTATTTGTTGCTCTTTGTCTTATTTCACTTAGCATAATGTCCTCTAGGTTCATCAATGTTGCAGGCCATGACATACTTTTCTTCTTTTTTTAGGCTACATGGTATTCCATTATTTTTATAGATCACATTTTCTTAATCCCTTTGTAAACGGACACTTGAGTTGTTCCCAAATCTTGGCGATTGCAAACAATGAATGCAGACATCTCTTTAGTACAATTTCATCTCCTTTGGATATATACCCAGAAATGGGGCTGCTCCATCATACAGTAATTGTATTTTCAGTTTTCTAAGAATCCTTCATACAGTTTTCTAAAATGGCTATACTAATTTACAATACCACCAACAGTGTACAAACGTTCCCTTTTCTCTGCGTAGGATTCTTGATTAACAGGTTTTTCCTTTGAGCACTTTAAATAGTTCCACTGTCTTCTGGCCTCCATTGTTTCTGATGAGAGGTACACTGTTAATCTTATGTGTGTGGGGTGGGGGGCGATCCATTGTAAATGACAAATCATCTTTTTCTTGCTCCTTTCAAACTATTTTTCTTATCTTTAGCTTACAACATTTTTACTATAATGTGTCTATTTCTGGATCTCTGCATTTATCCTACTTGAAATTTATTGAGTTTCCTAAATGTGTAGTTTTGGGGTCTTTTTCCCAAAAAAATTGGGAAATTTTGAGTCATTTTTAAAAAATATTTTTTGTCTGATCCTTTCCTTTTCTCCTTCCCTTTATGTGCTCCTGTTGTGTACATGTTGGTAGGCTTAATGGTATCCTACATATGTATAAAACTCTTTCATTTCTCTTCAATTCTTTTTCTCTCTGTTCTTTGGAAGAAATCTTTCCTATTGATCTCTCTTCAAGTTTCTTAACTGTTTTTTCTATCTATTAAAAGTTACCCTCATGCCCCTCTAGTGAATATTCTATTTCAGTTAAACCTTTCAACTCCAGAATGTGTATTTGGTTCATTTTAATAATTTATCTTTATATTGGTATTATTTATTTAATATCAACTTTACATCTTTAATCATAGTTTCCTTTAGTTCTTTGAACATATTTATAATGGCCACTTTGAACACTTTATTTTATCTAACATCTACTCTCCTAGGCAGCTTCAGTTGCTTTTTCTTTTTACAGTGTATGGGCCATACTTTTTTCTTCTTCTTCTTCTTCTTCTTTTGCACTGTTCATTGTTTTTTGTTGAAAACAGAATATTTCAGATAATATATTGTAGCAACTCTAGTTCTGTCACCTTTCTCATTGAAACTGATTGTGATTTGCTTGTATATTTGTTTTGTAACTGGTTGCTTTTTTTTTTTTTAGTAAAATCTATTCATTTACTCCCACCTACACTGTTAAGCCTCTGATGTTGTTTCTTAGTGGGTACAGTCTTAGGTGTGCCAGCATTCATTCGAGAAAGATAGTGGCGCTAGCACGGCTCTCTTTGCCTGTCTCTCTCCTGACCACACCCAGCTGTAAAACTCCACTAATTGCTGGCCGCCTGTTCTATTGTTTTCAACAATGCCCTGGGGCGTAAATTCCTATATAGGCTAATCCAATAAAGTTCAGCCTCCTTTGAAGGAATAGTGCTAAAGTCATTGTTAAAGATCCCTTCTGACCACAGAAAGGTCCTTCTCAGCTGTCTCTTTCTCAATTTATCTCCGGAAAACTAGCTGACCTACAGTTTAGCCAGTATTTCCAATATATCTTCTACTATCCTCTCAATTACATTTTATCACAATGTCTACTGTCTTTGAGAGAGATCTTGATTCTTTTGCAAATCAAGTCACAGATTAGGAACAGTCTGTTTGGGGAAGAGATTAAGAACTATCTGTTTTAAGGCCTTTTCCCCCACCTAGGTAAAATTTCTAAACCAGCTCTGGACAGTGAATGGTATGGTATACTTCACTATGAGTGACACCCCCCACTTTAGAAACTGAGTGCTCAGTGGATGAGGATAGCCCCAGGTCTTCTAGGCTTGCATCTCCCAGAATGAAACCACTCACTGACTTAACAAATGGGATATGGGTGATTGGAATTTTAATACTTAGTGATGAATGTCCAAGGTAGAGCCCTCATTCTATTTAGTGGGGACTGAGCAGAAAAAAAAGGAACATCCACTTTGGCATTCACTTGCCCAGAACTTAGCCTCAGAAACAGGTAGGTGGAAGCAATATGAGAAATGATGACATCTTGCCCTAGGTAGCTCCTCAGCTGGGAGTTGTGGAGTAATAGAGGTCCATGTTCTGGAGAGCATCAGCCTAGAGTCCAGTTTCTGTCTCACTGAGCTGGGAGTGGGGAGTAAGTGAGTCTGGGTTCAGATACTATAGACAACCACTATTTCCACCAAGTCTTAGTACATTTTCTTAAATCAACGTTTCATCATTTGCCCTTTGAACCATTTTCACAGACTTGGAATGGCTGTGTGTTTGTGTGTGTATTACTAATTTTCACTGGTTTCTGAGAGGAACATGTCCACGGAGCTCCTCATGCTGCCGTATCAAAAGTGGAACTCAAACATAGGAGCTCAAATGTGGAACTTTTTGCACAAAACTTAATATCCAAAGAGTAGGGACAGTAATCACAACATAAGTGATGGGAAAGAGAAAGCAATAAAGAGGAGATAAATGGGATATAGAAAAGAAAAGAACAGCAGCAGCAAGAAAGACACTTGATGGAGGAAGAAAGGAGAGAAAGAAGATAGAAAAAAAGATGGAAGTGCAAAACAGTCATAATTGACCCAAATTAAGTCAAAGGAAACTTGATGTTTGGTCAGTGTGGAGCCACTGACATTTGTTGATACCCTCACACTGGCCTTTCATCAGATTGTGACTTACCTTCCAACATCACCCAACTATTTCATTGTTCATGTGTTGAGTTTCCCAAAGGTCATCTTGAGTTCTTGCAAAAAA
>NW_016805506.1:869124-873453 GCF_001698545.2 Rhinopithecus bieti | reverse complement strand
TATATATATATATATATGTATGTATATACACACACACACACACAGGCTTTTCCCCTTTTTCCTCAATATATAAAAATCCTCCATATCCTTGAAGGATTAGCTCAAATGCTACCACCTCCAGAAATCATCCTTTTGTTTACTCAGAGCTGCTTTGATTGTTGCTCTATTTTCTAATTTTTCCTAATAATTTACCTCTATGTCAATTGTAAATTTATCTTTTCTTTCTCCCCTCCAGAGTGTTTTGGCTCCTGTTTATTCCTACATCTGATTGTCTGAGATACCCTCAAAGATCCTTTCACTGTATTTCTGTTTTTTTATGTTAGCCAAAGAATACTTACATTCAATAATCCTATTTTGTGGAGATATATAAATGTTAAAAACAACTGCAGAGGGAGATTTGCACAATGACATGCTCATATTCTTCCTTCCATCATATGAATGAGTAAGATTGATGAATGAATTGAATAAACAAATGTCAGAAATAATGAAATGTGCATATTATCATATTGGGAAACTAAGAAAAACAACTCAATAATCTTGAAGGAGAATGGAGTAAAGATAGGACAAAATTATTTCTATGGGCTTCAGAAAAAGAGAGGAGAGGAGGGAGGAGATAAGGGACTGATGGTGCTGGTTCCCTGATGCCCAGAGAATGGGTGCCTAGGTCTGCTAGAAATAGAACTTCTAGAAGGCAAATAGGTCTAGAAGGCTATGGTTACAAGGCCAATTTTGCTGGCTATATTCAGAGCCTTCAGAAACAAAGGGAGCGGCCAGGCGCGGTGGCTCAAGCCTGTAATCCCAGCACTTTGGGAGGCCGAGACAGGCGGATCACGAGGTCAGGAGATCGAGACCATCCTGGCGAACACGGTGAAACCCCGTCTCTACTAAAAAATACAAAAAAACTAGCTGGGTGAGGTGGTGGGCGCCTGTAGTCCCAGCTACTCGGGAGGCTGAGGCAGGAGAATGGTGTGAACCCGGGAGGCGGAGCTTGCAGTGAGCTGAGATCCAGCCACTGCACTCCAGCCTGGGCGACAGAGCAAGACTCCGTCTCAAAAAAAAAAAAAAAAAAAAAAAAGAAAAGAAACAAAGGGAGCACATAGCTCTTCTTAAAATTGTAGCTATTTATGCCTGAGATGAAATTGAATTCTGTTTTGGCAAGAGGTGTTCTAATGTATACAAAGCAAAGAACAGCGCAGTGACTCTTGGTGGCAAATCGTACAAAACCAGAGTAATCTGTTTAAAGGTAACTCATGCCCATGGAAACAGTGGCAGGATTCGTGCCAAATTCTTAAGCAACTTTCCTGCTAAGGCCATTGGATGGAGAATCCATGTGATACTGTACCCCTCAAGGATTTTAACTAATAACAAGTAAATAAATAAAAGTAGATGTGTAAAACAATACAAAAAAAAAAGACGTAACAGGAAAACGATTCTATTTTTCATGTCTCTGTCACTAACATTTGCTATGTGATCTTGAGTGCAAAACAGCATCTACATCCCCACTTCAATGACTTCACCTGTAAAGGAAGGAGCTACACTAAATTTTAATTTTTTCCTCCTCAGAGTTTCTGGCATGCTATGTAAAGAAGAATGTGATAAAACAATATCAAAGGGGTAACAAATCCCCAGAAAATTTGAAAATTAGGTACAAGACTTTTTTTTTTTAATTAAAGGAAAAAATATGAAGAGAAAATAGCTATAGCTATAAGGTGCTACACTCCATTTCGGCTTCCTAAAGGACATTCCCCTTCTCCCCTGTCAATTACATAACCAACTCGAGCAAAGAGCGTATAACTTAGAAATGTTTATTTTTAACAAAGAGAGAAGCCTGGACATAACGTCACAGCTTGGAAAATCTTTTCTCTCCAGAGTTTTCCACCTGGATAATTGGATCAGCCTCATCTAACAAATGCTGCTAGCTTCTAAGTCTATGGAGAAATCTGGTTTAAAATTGCCACTCAGAACTGTGAGGGACCTTAACATCTCAATTAAATGGTTGACATAAGAACAAGATAAAAAGAAAATGAGAAAGTAGACTGAATCATTCTAAGAGAAAGGGAATTTCTTCATTGCACAAAACATAATCTTCATTTAGGCAGAGATTGTCAGAAGTTATCAGCTCCAAATGCAAACACATAAAAGTTCAATAACAAATAATTCAACAACAATAGGCATCACATTTCTACATGGAGGATTGAAAATTCAATGTCTAACTATACAAAGGAAACTGGAGCACTTTGGACTTCTCCCAGATCTCAGAATGCGTCTCTCCTGGGTTTACAGTAAGGAATCTCCCAAATTAAGTCAGACTTCTAAACAATAATTTGCCAAAAGCAATGTCTGTCAAATGCCAATAAAATTTCAGAATCCCACTGACATCAAGAAGGGAAGATACCTTATAATATTCAAGGGATATGGATTCATCGAATCCAAAGTCTAACCTTAGAAAACATTTTCACCTAGAGTTTCTTCTCTGTTCAAAAGTCACATGACATCACCTACTGAAGGAAGAATGTATTTCTAAGGAGAAAGGGAGGAAGTTACAATGTTCTCCTGAGTATAATTCCTCCCCAAACTAGTGAGGAAAGATTCCATAATCCTTGGTCAAATGGTTAAATGTGGGAGAAATAAATAGTGAGGACTAGACAGCAATTCATATAGCATTCATATAGAAGTGCAATGTCATATTCCACTTGAGCGAAGGTATCATGGCAGAATGGAAATGGAACAGGTTTTAGAAATAGACAGATTTGAGTTTGAATTGCTGCTTCAGATTTTGCCAGCTGTATAACTTTGTCCCACCACTCTATTTCCATGTATAGAATTGGGATGAAAGTGCTGTCTTCATGAGGTTGTCCCAAGGATGACATAAAATATATTAAGAAAACATCCAGTATAGAGCCTGGTATGCACTAGGTGTGTGCTAGATATGCAAAATATTATTATCCTTATTTTTCTTTTCCTCAAATTACAACTTAGAGTTGTCTATAACCCTACTTTTATTTGTTGAGCACTAGTGGTGGGGTTAGAGCAAATAATGATGCTAAACCATGACTAAAATTATATGATCCACCCCACCATACCCTGTTTGGCATTCCCTTTAGCTTGGATGTGTACTTGGCTAGTGGCATTGAGGTTAGAAGAAAGGGCCCTAGCTCCAGTGTCAGGAGATTTGAGTGGGCACATCACTAGATCTTTCAGGAACTTTATTACCCCATCTTTAAATAGAGACTTATAATCTAAGCTCTGTACTCTACTATCTGATTTTTAAAAGGACTTTACTAATTTGAATTTGCATCCTGAACTACCCACCTATCCTACAGGAAATTCCCATTACATCCCTTAAGTTCATACGGTAACTTGCAATTGATAAAAATGCCCATTTATTGACTCATAGTAAGCTCCACCAACCAACTCATATTGAGGAAGTTCTTTCACATTCATTGACTCATAATAAGCCCTGCCAACCATTCATTCTCACTTTCTGTCTTTTTGTCCTCAATTGTGGTCTGAGAATCAGACTTCTATTGTCCTCACATGTACATTTTTTATTTTCTATTTTAGCTCTCAGCTTACCTTACACAGCTCAGTTACTTTAGAAAGAGATCACCTTCCCTTTTCCTTTCACACGGTTTTATTTATTAAATTAACTAACTGCCCCTCTCCCGTGCCAACAGATAGATGCATGGAGAAACAGACTAAGTAAGAAAATGAACCCTGGGACAGAGAACTCAGATAAATAAAATATATATATATACACACACACAGAAGCAAAGACAAAAACCACATGATTATCTCAATATATGCAAAAAAGGCCTTTGACAAAATTCAACAGCCTTTCATGCTAAAAAATCTCAATATATTTGGTATTGATGGAACGTATCTAAAAATAATAAGAGCTATTTATGACAAACCCACAGTCAATATCATGCTGAATGGGCAAACACTGGAAGCATTCCCTTTGAAAACTGGCACAAGACAGGGATGCCCTCTCTCACCACTCCTATTCAACATAGTGTTGGAAGTTCTGGCCAGGGCACTCAGGCAAGAGAAAGAAATAAAGGATATTCAATTAGGAAAAGATGAAGTCAAATTGTCCCTATTTGCAGATGACATGACTGTATATTTAGAAAATCCCATCGTCTCAGTCCAAAGTCTCCTTAAGTTGATAAGCAACTTAAGCGAAGTCTCAGGATACAAAATCAATGTGCAAAAATCACAAGCATTCTTATACACCAATAACAGACAAACAGAGAGCCAAATCATGAGTGAACTCCCATTCACAATTGCATCAAAGAGAATAAAATACCTAGGAATCCAACTTACAAG
>NW_016805506.1:856917-868228 GCF_001698545.2 Rhinopithecus bieti | reverse complement strand
CAGGCAACCTACAGAATGGGAGAAAATTTTTGCAATCTACTCATCTGACAAAGGGCTAATATCCAGAACCTACAAAGAACTCAAATTTACAAGAAAAAAACAAACAACCCCATCAAAAAGTGGGCAAAGGATATGAACAGACACTTCTCAAAAGAAGACATTCATACAGCCAACAGACATACGAAAAAAGGCTTATCATCGCTCGCCATCAGAGAAATGCAAATCAAAAACACAATGAGATACCATCTCACACCGGTTAGAATGGCGATCATTAAAAAGTCAGGAAACAACAGGTGCTGGAGAGGATGTGGAGAAATAGGAACACTTTTACACTGTTGGTGGGACTGTAAACTAGTTCAACCATTGTGGAAGACAGTGTGATGATTCCTCAAGGATCTAGAACTGGAAATACCACTTGACCCAGCCATCCCATTACTGGGTATATACCCAAAGGATTATACATCATGCTACTATAAAGACACATGTACGTGTACGTTTATTGCAGCACTATCCACAACAGCAGACTTGGAACCAACCCAAATGTCCATCAGTGACCGACTGGATTAAGAAAATGTGGCACATATACACCATGGAATACTATGCAGCCATAAAAAGGGATGAGTTCATGTCCTTTGTAGGGACATGGATGCAGCTGGAAACCATCATTCTCAGCAAACTATTGCAAGAACAGAAAACCAAACACCACATGTTCTCACTCATAGGTAGGGACTGAACAATGAGAACACTTGGACACAGGAAGGGGAACATCACACACCGGGGCCTGTTGTGGGGTGGGGGGAGGGGGGAGGGATAGCATTAGGAGAGATGCCTAATGTAAATGATGAGTTAATGATTGCAGCACACCAACATGGCACATGTATACATATGTAACAAACTGCAGGTTGTGCACATGTACCCTAGAACTTAAAGTATAATTAAAAAAAAAAAGAACTGGCCGGGCGCGGTGGCTCAAGCCTGTAATCCCAGCACTTTGGGAGGCCGAGACGGGCGGATCACGAGGTCGGGAGATCGAGACCATCCTGGCTAACATGGTGAAACCCCGTCTCTACTAAAAAAATACAAAAAAAAAAACTAGCCGGGCGAGGTGGCGGGCGCCTGTAGTCCCAGCTACTCGGGAGGCTGAGGCAGGAGAATGGCGTAAACTCGGGAGGCGGAGCTTGCAGTGAGCTGAGATCCGGCCACTGCACTCCAGCCCGGGTGACAGAGCGAGACTCCATCTCAAAAAAAAAAAAAAAAAGAAAAAAAACTTTATTTTGTAGAATACTAGCTCAAAAGTAAAACAGAAAGCCCAAAGTATATGACCAACCCTCAAGTGTTTCCCAAATGAAGTCCTATTCATATGTGCTGCCTCTGCAAAAGTGAAAGTATTGTAGTACTGGACTAAACAGATAAATATTCATCAGATTTGCATTGATGTTGTTTTCACGGGAATTGAATAGGTACTTACCACCTAAAATCCCAGCTTAAGGAAAGTCCACAGTGTTTATATCATGACACAGGTAAAAAACCAAATTCAGGGAAATATATCTTTGAATGGTCCACTGATGAATAATGAGAAAAAAATAAATTTGAACATAAAGGACTAAGTTTCAATGTTGTATTTAACCTCAATGATAGAAATAAAGGTACCTACCCCACCACTCCTAAGCCCACTCATAATATATCTCTCATCTCCTCTGAAATGGATAAGTATAGGCTTTTGGTCAGAGATTTTTGAGATATTTTCTATTTGCACAGAACTTCTTAATTCTACCACTGGTTAGCAAATCATATCATAGCTTGTGAAGTGCTACAATCGGTCAACTGTACAAAACAAGTTCTTAAATCTTGGTTCTAGTTCAGGCTCTGCCACTATTTACTGCATCAGTGAGGATAACAGGCTTCCACTTCCTCATCCTGAATTGATCTTTTAATCTCCTTCATCTGTATTCTTCTGATTCTGTTTTGTAATGTTCATTATCTTGCAGCAGGACTAAATAATTCTATCAACTTCTCTCACTTGGGCAATTTGGATTACCACTTTTCCACTTCTAACTAAGTGGCTTCAGTGATGTTAGTAAGCCTCTCCATGCCTGACTTTCCTCTGTAGGGTGAACAGTAGTTTCCTCATAGAGTGTGAGATTAAATGAGATAACAGATCTGAAACTCTGCTTAGAATTGTTCTGGACACATAGCAAAATCAATTAATATAAGCTGCAGTTGTTATAACTCAGAGTAAATTATAAGATCTTTGATAAATGGGAACGTGCCTATTATTTCCCATAGTGCATTTCTGCAAATCCCAGAGTAGACAGGACAGTGCTAGGTATGGAAGGATGCACTCAATAAATCAATACTGACTAAATGGATAAATTAGTAGTAGAAATATCTTGGAAACTAAACATCTTTGAAATATTCAATAGTAGAGGTCTTCAGCAAACAAAAGAAAAAAATCCTCCTAGAATAACAAGTAGGTTAAATAACTGTATGCATGCATTAACAGTACTTATTCCAGGCAATATCTCAGTAACAAGAAGACAACACATCTTCACAGAAGCCTATGCTCCTTGTTCCTAAGCAATTAACACTAAAATAAACCAGAGACATCAGAAACTCCAATGGAAAACTGAAGCCTAGAGAATTTTCAGAAAATTCCAATGCATGTGTACACAAGAGCACAAACTAGAGTTACTTAGATCTTTTCATTCTACATGTTATCCAGTTTCAAGGTCATTCTATAAAGCTTTTTCTAAATAACCCACCTAGAAGTATCAAAACTCCTTTTCTGAGTACTAGAACATTCTCTATGTTTCTTTTAATTTTTACATGTATACATTTTCTATACACAGTACCCTATTTTGAGACAGTAGACTCTGAATTCAAGCCGACCTACATTAGATTCCAATTCTATTACTTATCATCTGAGTATCCTTGAGCAAATTCTCTGAATTATTGAAACCTACACATAAGAGCTATTGTTGGAAAGATTAAATAAAATAGTATATGTAGACATGCAACAAATGTGTCTTTCTTTTCATCCCTTTTTTTCTCCTAACCATATCTCTGAAAGTTCTTTGATAATAGGCCCTCTTTCTCTATAGTGAAATATCCTCCTCAGAGAAGAATGAGCATTTATTTCATTTGTTCTTCTATGCTTGGTACACTTCAGGCACCTTTTATGAGTAAAACACCTTTAAGACTAAGAAATTATATTTCTACTCCAACCCAACCAAAAGCGAGAGTATACAGCCTTCTGTTGTGTAGTTACCCTTAGAAGAATAGAGAGTGAACAAGTTATCTCTAGTGTCTAAAGAGTGAAAAAAGAAAAGAAAAGAAAAGCAGACTAAAAAAGTAATGATTACATATTTTGGTGTCTTTTATTTCTGATTTCCCCGAGTATCAAATAAATTAAAATAAAACAAAACAAACTCCACGGTGTATACTCTTCTTCTTTCTGGAGGAATAAAATCAATGAGCTTAAGGAAGACTTCAAAAGATTGTTGCAGTAAATATAACATGAAATGAAGGGGAATCATAGATTGTAACTGACTTTCTGCCTTCATATGCAACAGGAAGAATGCACTTTCATGGGTAACAAAGTGTTAGTAATCCTTGATTGAAATATAGCTTTAGCTCATGCAATGGTAATTGGACTCTAAAAGAAAAATTTTTAAATGTAAGAATATTAGGTTGGTGCAAAAGTAATTGCAGTTTTTGCCATTACTTTTAATATATAATTAAATTTACCATATAAATTAAAATGTAATGTATATTACATTTAATAATATAAACATGCACACAAACACATACACATAAAACAGAGTCATGGACCTGAAACAATCTATTCTTCTGGGGGAAAAAAGTAATAAAACCAACAGGTAACAAACATTCAGAGATAATTGCCAGTAATACTCAGACATGTGTTTGATGATTAATAGCAATAGATTTCACAGAGGTGGTTAATAAAGAGGCAGGTGGTGTAGAGACAATATATAAAATGATTAAAAGGGAAACTGTCTTTGGTCCTTAAAGGAAGAAGAAAGAACTAAAGAGTTCGTCTTTCCCAATACCTGTCAGTAAGAGGGCTTTGTGGCATTGAGAAAAGCAGGAAGAAGTTAAAGTTAAAAACTTGCAAACGGAGAAAGTATTCGTATGGAAGTCTTGAGCAGTTATTTAACCACTCTTAAAAGTGAAACCAGACAATATTTCAGGCCTTTTTCAGCTTTATGGAAAGACTGATTATCAATAATTTCTTTAAGTGTCTGTTTTTAGATAATGAAAACAGTAGCTGAAAGAAAGAAGATTGAGTCAAAAAAAGTTTAATACTAAAGTTCAAGAGAGGCAAATGTTGAATATTTGGCAACAACTGAAACTACGAATCCCTGAGATTCAAACCTGAAAGTGCTGATTTATGTACCAGAAAGCATGTGTTAAAAAGTTGTCTATTAGCCACATTTATCTAAATGCAACAGGCTGGACATGACTCCATCTTCCTAAACAGAATGCCTTCCAAAGCTCAGCTCTCTGAGAAATTTCAGAACAAATTTTTTCTTTCAGAAAAATCATCATTCTTGAATGCAAAAAGGACCAGTAGGAAATACATCTGATTATTGTTGAAACTGCTATATGTGGAACCCTCAAAAGTTTTCCTATCCAGTACCTTCCTTGATTTCTTTGATTGGTAAGTCTTTGAACTTGCTGCACAAAATAATCAAAAATAGAGAAGAAACATCATTTTCCTATGAGGAATAATTCAAAAGAAGTGGATCTCAGTAACCAAATGGAAGCGAAAATCTTGGCAAAGCTACTGATCTAGTCCAATGCTTCCATTCTGCTGACAATGAAAACAACAACATAAACTAATTATTCTCAAAGATAAGCAGTTGAAAGACAAAACCATATAAACTGAACCCTGGACTTAGCATAAAAAGATCGGAATCATTTGTCCCTGCCAGGTTACCCACTAACGGTGAACTTGAGAAAGTAACATAAACTCTCTTACCTCATTGTCTCAGGTTGGTCATCAAGGGCTTCTAGTGCAAACATTCTCAGATTCTGGGATACTTTTATGATTAGATACATTCATAAAGAACAGATCATACCGGCTTTAATCCCAAACTATGATAATAGGGAGTTGGAAGGGTGTTCTTTCTCCAAACAAATTCTCCTTTAGTATTCCAAATAGAAAGGGAATATCATGATGAATAGATCCCTTACTATCCCAAGAATTCTTTCTTTTTCCTCTAGTGCTATTAGGTACTTGATATTTAGTTATTTATTTATTTTTTAGAAAAGTATTTTTTTTTCTTGCTGTGTGTGTATCTCTCAGGAACAAAATATTTGGCTAAATATTTTGACATTGACTACTTAATTCAAATATTTTAAGATTTGTACAATTTTTTAAGACATTGCCTTGCTTGAATAAATTAATTAGAAGATTATCTGTTATGTAGCTGTACATAATGAACCCTTCCCAGATTGGGTCATTCCTAGCCATATTTTTTGCCAATATTGTAAGAACCAATTTCTCTCCTAAACTTTGTTCCTTTATGTAGAAAGTATTCCCAACCACAATATATTCTTGGCAGTTAAAACTGAATGTGGGCGGAAAAGAAACAAATCTTTCTTGCACATTTCTCATTAAATCCCCAAAACCTCTTTGTAGCTTATTTTAATTCTTTAGAGAAAATCCTGTTACTAAAATGTCTGATACTACCGGAAAATATTACTTTTTGTCTTTTGATCTGGGGACCTGCAACCTGAAAAAAGGTATTGTGCCTTCACTAGGGTATAAGGATTCTGGGTTGTCTTACATAACCTGTTGCTTAGTTAATTGAGGAGAAATGAAATATACAAAGAGCAATATGCCCTACAACTTTGACATCATCATCATCACCATCATTATCCATCATTGTAGCAAACACTCATAGCATTATTTAGTTTGAGGCACTGTTTTAATTACTTTACACATTTTAACATAATGAAGTAGAAATGAAAATGTATTCACAGCTTGTGCTATAAAAATTCAACTTGTAAATGTTGTATTGAAAATTTATTCTTCTGACCATCCTAATACAGATCTAGTCTTCACAAAGCTGTCCTGGAATAAGAGTACCACCCAGTGGTGATGTGTTTATCCATTAAGTTTAATATTTTCTCCTATCAAAATTTTTCTTACCTCCTCCAGTAATGATAGTTACATTGCCTTTCACTAAGTAGGATTTAGGTATTTAAACTTCACATGAACTTCCTGAGTGTATTATTGAAACATGGTTTTCCTTCCCACTTAATATTCGCATTGTTCACTGAGGATGGATTATAGTTTTTCACTCTGACAACTTGGGGTTTGGCCATGTGACTTGCTTGGCCAATAAAATGTATGTGAGTAAAAATTAAACCACGGCAACCATAAGCTTTGCACTGGCTTGTGTTGTTTAGCTTTGCCTCTTGCACTTCTGCCCTGTATCATAAGAATACACCCTTATAGGCACTGTTCCTTAAACCCAAGTTCTGTAATAAAAGATAGATGGAGCCAATCTAAATAAACCCATATCTTGAACTAACGCCTCCTAATTGACCTGGATAACTGTGAGGGAGAAATAAATATTCACCATAGACCATTGAGATTTGGGGAGAGGGGAGGGGTTACGCATCATTTTAGAAACAGTAGCTAGCTAATAAATTCTCATATATTCATAAGCACGTTAATTATCTCCATTGGCCCCTACCCCTTCCTCTTCCAAATCTTGTTTACCTTTGGTAAATATATGTTCCTCCTTCAATTTTCTCTCCCTAGCTTTTATTTATAAGTCTCCAAAGTCTTCAACGATGGTCAATGAACATAAAGCAGTTTATGGATAAATGAACTGATAAATCTTTAACAAAGAAATATTTGAAGTATGGTATACTTAATTAAAATTTTTAAAGTAGCTTTAAAATGACTTTGTTTTAATGTTATTTCCATATTTTCTTTCAATGTTAGTCTTGTAGCACTAGATTCAGATTGCCTGGGTTCGAATCCTGATTCTGTATTCATCTCTAACTGGGTATGAGGTCTTGGACAAATTTCTCATTAATGCTTCTACTTTCTCACCTACAAAGATTACAAGAGTGGTATCACCAATACAAGGTTCTCTCCAACATAAAGGTAGTTCATACACATAAAGGAATTAGAATGGTCCTGGAAAATGGTAAAAACTCCAAAGTTGGCTATTAACTTCATCATCATCATCTATCACAATCAAATCTAGAGAAGGGTGTTTGACCTATAATATGGCTTAATTCGTTGTTTGCGAATGTGCTTGAAAGAAACAGTCACCTCTAATTCCTTTTAATCGGAAGATATAATCATTACCTGTAATTCTAGATAACATATTTCTATTTTAAAAGTGTTTTAGTAGTCTTCAAATAATATAGCCTTCAGAAGAGCTATCTAAGGGAAAAAAGGAACAAGTAGCAATGCTTACATTTTAATGTTAAAAAATAACTAAGGATGAAAGAAGTTAAAGGATTTGCCCTAAACTCTCATGAGTAGTTGTATCAGAGCCTGGGTGGAAAAGAACTGGCTTACACACAGATTCTGTTTTTTAAGGGTTGTTTACTTCTGGTTGATTCCAAGCTCTTTTGGAATTTAAGTATCACTGGAAAATATATTGTTAAAAAATGAATATAGAAGTCCTCAATAGGCTCCTAGTGTATGCTTTTGTAGGAAAGGATAGATCCTCCTCCTCTTCTCCCCTGTGAAATATTTGATCATCTTTCATTTTCAGTGCCTTTGATGACATTAAATAAATAAAGTAGAGACTGAACTTAGGTATTAGGTATTTGGTCTCCAGGAATTCAACTGTTTCTACTGTATTGATCATTCCTGATCTATAAATGCTTCATTAGGTGATTTTTCTGTATTCTGTAATTTTATAACCCACCCTTCTGATTAATCATGTTCAGAGGCTATCTGTATATATTAATCTGTTCTCACACTGCTATAAAGATACCACCCGAGACTGAGTAACTTATGAACAAAAAAAGTTTAATTAACTCACAGTTCCACATGGCTGAGGAGGCCTCAGGAAGCTTACAATCATGGCAGAAAGCAAAGAGGAAGCAAGCACCTTCTTCACAAGGCAGCAGGAGAGAGAGAGAGATTGAAGGGGGAAGTGCTATACATTTATCAAACAACTAGATCTCCAGAGAACTCACTCACTATCAGGAGAACAGCATGGGGGAAACCACCCCCATGATCCAATCACCTCCCACCAGGTCCCTGGCTTGACACGTGGGGATTACAATTTGGAATTACAATAGAAGATGAGATTTGGGTGGGGACACAGACAAACTTTATCACTGTATATATGTTGATTACTTCTATCTGAACGATTTTATTCCTTACCATATGCAGATGTTTTTGAAGATCCTGTTTGAATCTTACTGCTTTCAAAATGTTCCCTCTGACTTGCCTTAATACATTCTGTCCTACCCTCTTTATTTGTGAGTTCTCAATACTTCCACACAATACATGTCAAAAGAGAGGTATGGCTTTGGGAGGCCGAGATGGGGCGGATCACGGAGCGTCAGGAGATCGAGACCACCCTGGGCTAACATGGTGAAACCCCCGCTCTCTACTAAAAAAAAAAATACAAAACTAAGCCAGCGTAGAGGGTGGCGCGGCCGCCTGTCCAGTTCCCAGCCTACTCGGGGAGGGCTTGCCAGGCAGTGAGAATGGCCGTAAACTCAGGCAGGCGGAGCTTGCAGTGAGCCTGAGATCCGGGCACTGCACTCCGGGCCTTGGGCCGCACAGACGAGACTCAAAAAAAAAAAAAAAAAAAAGGAGAGGTATGGGAAAAGCTGGTTTTTATAATTTAGATGATTAAGTTTCACATATATGTGCTATATGTGTGATTATGAAGTTAACAAAATTAATTAAAAGTATAATGTTAGAGTATTTTGAATTAAATTTTAAATCTTTGATAAGCCTCACAGTGTATTTCAATATTTTTCATGATTAAAGTTTACTAAAGAGGACGAATCATACTCAGTATCAACTAACTTACACTTATGTGTATCTATCACATCTTTTTCAAGTACACTTAAAACGACATCAATAATGGAGAAAGCTGAGCAGGAAGTATTTTTTATAGAATTTTTTTTATATGATTTATATAAAAATAGTATTTTTGATATAATATTCTATAATTATTTGCTATATATTTTATAATTATGATATAACTAAATTATAATTCGTATTATGTCATTATAAATATATATAATTGCTATGTATATATATTTAGTCATAATTAATATAAATATATTATTTACTAATTATAATTTTTATTATAACATTATAATTATAACATTATAATTTATACATGTTAAAGCCTAAAAAACATATGACCACCCTAGCGCCAATTTGGAAAACTATTGAAAGAAAAAACCAAGAGATGGAAATACAATCTCATCTCATTGATGCAAACCTGCCACATATGCTACAATACTTGGAAAAATTTTGCTAGTGTTTCTTTCATTTTACATATTGCATTTTACTTTATTTTTCTGGCTGCGTAAAATTTGATATATGTAACAATTATAGGCACAGGTGTCATTATATTTAAAAACATCCATTTTAAATATAAAGAAATTTCAACTTACAAAGATAAGTCATCCCAGAAGTTTTCTAGCAAGAACAAGCCAGAAAGATCGGTCTCTTAACTGTCCTGTAAGTGCCATGCTCATATCTTCACTGTCCTGTAAGTACCATGCTCATATCTTCCTTGTTTTTGTGTTTCAACCACAGCCTCCCTCCTCCATCCCTGGAGAATTTCCTCTGCCTTCTTTGCCTAAGAAATTATATTAGTCCTTAAACCCACCTCAATGTAGTACATAACATTTACATTTTGGAGTTACAGCTGTATGATGTTGGACAAGTTGCCTATGCCCTCTGAACCTAAGGTCCCCCACCTGTAAAATGGGAGTAATATAATTAACTTAACAGGTAATTGTGAAAATTTACTCAAACAATGCAAATATGGTCTAGGACTAGAAACTGATGGAGTCAGAATTGAAACCAGGTCTGCATGACTTAATACATCACATTGCCTCACAAAGATTAGAAGCTCCATAAAAGTGGCACTAACCATCCCCAACTGGCCCCGCAAGCAAATCTTGGGCCAATTCTAATCCCCTGAGCCTAGATTTTCATTATGCAAAGCTGGTATACAAATTGTGTCTAATTCATAGGAATATCATGGAAATTAAATGAAATGATGCATGTGTCTGGCATATAGAGAAAACGTCAATACATGATAGATTGTTATTTTTCATAATAACAATGATAAAATGACAATAGTGATTAAATTTAGGCTTTCTTTTTGTTATTTGTGTCTTTTTTCATCCTTTGTGATGTTCATTGCTAGGCTGGAAAATACCTTGTGCCCATTATCTTTCCTCTTGAGGAATGTCAGCAAAATCTTTTTGAAGAAAGCAAAAAAGTTTCAAATGTAGGTATTTTAATTAAAAAGAAAAAAATGAAGAAGAAAAAAGACAAGGAGGAGAGGTTGGATTGAGCTGTTTCTTTATATTGAGAGTTTTTCTGAGGTTGGGCTGCTCATCATCTGTCTTCCTGCTGTTTTGCACCTTTGCTTACACAATACGTCCACTCCTACAGGCATCTTAGCAGAAGAAAGATGAAAGGGAAGCACTGGTGTTCCTTCTAGACACAAGAAACAGAATAGATGAGACAAGAAATGAGGAGGACGTAAGTGAGGATGGTGAAATAGGCTGGGCCAGGAGAGGAGGAAAAATATGGAAACATGAAAGAAGAGAAAGAAAAAAATGTAGGACAAATAAGAGAAAGAGGAAGTGAAGGAGAGAAAAGGACAGGAAAAAATGAGGAAGAGAGAAGAATGATGAAGAAGGAATTAAATCACAGGAAAGACAAACATGAAGGGAAATGAGAATGATAAAAAGAAATGTGGGAAAAAAGGAAACAAATGTGAATATGATGAACTCACAAGAAAAAAAGTAAAAAGAATGAAAGTATAAATGAGTGAAGAAAAACAAAAGTGGATTCCTAGGTATTTTATTCTCTTTGAAGCAATTGTGAATGGAATTTCATTCCTGATTTGGCTCTCTGCTTGTCTGTTACTGGTGTATAAGAATGCTTGTGATTTTTGCACATTAATTTTCTATCCTGAGACTTTGCTGAAGTTGCTTATCAGCTTAAGGAGATTTTGGGCTGAGACAATGGGGTTTTCTAAATATACAATCATGTCATCTGCAAACAGGGACAATTTGACTTCTTCTTTTCCTAACTGGA
>NW_016805506.1:836809-855461 GCF_001698545.2 Rhinopithecus bieti | reverse complement strand
TGCACTCCAGCCTGGGCAACAAAGTGAGACTCTATCTAAAAAAAAAAAAAAAGAAAACAAAAGTGATGAGAACTAAAAACAGCCATTAAAGTGAAATAAAAGGAGAAAAGCAAGAGAGAGGTAACAAACAAGAAGAAGAAGGAGGAGGAAGAAGAGGAGGAGGAAGAAGCAGCAGAGGAGGAAAGAATGAAAAGTGATGAAGCAGACGCTGGAAATTAAGATACTACTTCTACTGTCTTAATCAGCTCGAGCTCACACGAAAAATATCATAAATTGGGTGTCTTAAATAACAGAAATTTATTTTCTCACAGTTTTTTCCAAGCCCAAGGTGCTATTATAATTGATTTCTGGGGAGGGCACTGTGCTTGCATTTTGGGCAACCACCTTCTCACTGTATCCTCACATAGAGGGGAGAGAGAGAGAATCAGAGAGCAAGCTCTGGGGTGACTTCTTAACCAGGGCAGTCATCCCATTGTGAAAGTCCCACACTCATGACCTTGTCTAAACCTAATCATCTCCCAAAGGTCTTACCTCCAAATACCATCACATAGGGGTTAGGGATTGAACATATAGATCTGGGGGGGTGGACACAATTCAAGTCACAGAACTGCTATTAATGATCATAAACACACTATCAATGGAAAGTGGGTAGAATGGAGTTAATGTAGCTTATATACTTTGAGCTTTAAATGAATGATTTTCTTATAGTCATTCTAACAATGCTTCTAAGCTACCCACAGTGACTTTAAAAATAAAGAAATATGTCTATAATTTCTTTCTTCCCTCTAATAGCAAATCAGAAGTTATTTTGTCCTGAATGTCTTTCTATTGATGCCAGTGTACACCAGACCTTTTTCTTTTGTATTGCAATTTTAAATATATAAGGGCTTTTTATTTCCTAGGGGTCATGAGTCATTTCAGGGCATTCCTTGAATACCTTATCTTCCTAGGTCACAATAGATATTTTTAGGCAGAAATGTGGAGGAGGAAAGAGAAGATGGGGCTCAGCTCAAGGACGTAACACATCCTTGTTTGACCTGAATCATCTTGATCAATGTTTTGACCTGAATCATTTAATAAACACAAAAGGGAGATTATGTAAGAGGAAGTCTTTGAATGAGGCCTGATGTAAATCTGGGTGATTCAAGAATAAACCACAGGAAGGATGGAGCCTAAAATCATGGATTGCATAAGTTTATAAACCTTGCCTTCACTACTTAATCAAAATTGTCCGTGTAAAGGAGCCATCTCTTTCCCTAATTCCAAGTAATAATTGCTAAATCTCTCTGAAAATAAATGGAGTAAGTTGAGATCTGCAAAATTTTATGTTTACTTTAAGAAAAATGTAAGAAACATCAACTTCATGAAAATTAAAATTTGTTTACATTAATTTAATTTCAACTAATGGCACTGCAAATATTTGGTTAATTTTGATGTAAAGAAAAGCAATCATAAAATTTAATTCATGTAAACCACAGTAACAAATGATGAAGTTGAATATATCTCAAACAAGTCAAATTGTATGTTATCACCAGTGCTGGGTTTAGACTGTCCTTTCCTTAGGGGAAAAAAAAAAAAAAAAAAAACATACAAGATAGAAAAGTATTATTTCAAAAGAAGAGAAAATAAAAACAGAGCAAACTTTCTACAAATTAATCCTGTGATGACTCATAGCCAAGTTCCAAAGATATCTATGCAATAATATTCATCATAACATTCTTTAGAAAATTAAAACATGCATTCACACACATGCATACACACGTATATAGACACATATGAATATCTGAAAACAATTTAGATATCCATCCTATAGCATATATTAATTAAAGCACAATCTTTGCTCATACAGGGAGAAAGTCAGCGCTCATTAAAAGGATACTAGGATTCTATATTTATTGACATAGAGAACATCTTGTCAAGTATAAAAAGCAGACCACAGGAAGCATGGACAGTATGATCTCATTTATACAAAGTGTTCTCTGTGTGTGTGTGTGTGTGCACGTGCGTGTGTGTGTGTGTGCGTGTATGTGTGTGCACGTGCGTGTATGTGTGTGTGCACGTGCGTGTATGTGCGTGTGTGTGTGCGTGTATGTGTGTGTGCGTGCACGTGCGTGTATGTGTGTGTGTGTGCGTGTATGTGTGTGTGTGTGTGCATGTGTGTGTGTGTGTGTGCACGTGGGTGTGTGTGTGTGTGTGTGTGCATGTGTTTAGGTGCAGTGAAAGAAATGGAGGAGTACAAGACTACCTATAAGAAACAATGGATTTTCAGAGGATTTTCAACATAGTAGTAGCAATTGGCATTTAGGTGATTGACAGAATTTCTTCCCTATACTTTTCTAAATTGTTTGAATTATTTTTCTAAAACTTCAAAAATTAAATACATCATAATACAATATGTGTATATCATCTAGCAGTATAATTTTGAAATAATAAAGAAAAATTGTGATAGGTACATGTGGACCCATCACATAGTTTAAGATATATTGTTTAAATTATTTACAATGGGTTAATATGATTTTATAATCAGAAAACATGCATACCCTTTTGGAGTAAATGAGAGTCAAATGAAACATCCATGCTCCTCATGGCTATGGCTAATGCATCGGTTTTGTCTTGTTTACCTACATCAAGCTATTAGTGTATATGACACCTCCTCATTCTCATTAAAGCCAGATCTTGGGAGGCCGAAGCCGGTGGATCACCTGAGGTTAGAAGTTTGAGACTAGCCTGGCCAACATGGTGAAACCCCGCATCTACCAAAAATCCAAAAATTAGCCAGGCGCCATGGGTCACACCTGTAGTCCCAGCTCCTCAGGAGGCTGAGGCATGACAATCACTTGAACTTGGGAGGAGGATGTTGCTGTAAGCCAAGATCATGCCACTGCACAATAGAGTGGGCAATAGAGTGAGACTCAGTCTTACAAAAAAAGAAGCCAGACCAAGCCTTAACTACTGTTTTCTTTCCATAAATCCCATAAACCTACCCCTAGCAGCCAGTACAGTGCCTAGTACATGGTAGATATTTGGCAAATATGAGTTGACACAAAAGATAAAAATTATAGACAGATTGATAAAACGTTTGTAAAAAAAGTTATCTCTTTAATTCACAAAGCCTTCCTTGTTTTCACACCTAAATCAGTAGTGACCATAGACATTCTATTTCCTGCCTCATAAGCTGCTGCATACTTATAAAAACCCTCTCTGTATAATCTAGCTATAATTTCCCATCAGTATTTACTAAGCATCTGCTATGTGCCAAGCACTGCATTAAATTTTGGACATAATTTGGGGGATTTTGTGAAAAGGGCCGCATGATTGCCCCTAAGAGAATAATTAAAAGACTATATGCTGGAAAATGAGGTGGAAAAATCAGGCTTCAAATAGAAAATACATTGTATAAATAAAAGCCCCATTGTATTACATGCATTTGAAATCGAAACCACCCTATTCTTTCTTACACTTTATTTCAAGCGCTGTAATTAATTCCCCAAATATTTTTCTCTTAATAAGAGCAAGTAATTTTTCTCTTGGGTCTTTGCTACCATTTCCAAGTCCTTTTCACATGAAGATCCCTCCTTCATGGATCGTTAGGGTCTGTATGAAGAATATTCTATTTGTTTTTTTTTTTTTTTTTACAGTTTGAATAGACAAAAAAGGAAAATGTCATATATTGTTCATTATCTATGTTTCAATCCCTGTGATAGATGCTCCACATACATGATCTCCTTTAATTCTCAAAATCACACTAGGAGCTCTGCATAATTATGATGATATAACCAACACCCTACTCACCCTCCTCCCCTTCCAAAGGTTGAAGTTGCTCTAGAAAGCAAAGTGGATAAAAGAGGTCAATCTGGCACTAACAATTCTCTCCCTGTCATTCTTACTTTACTCCTCTAAAATACAGTGGGTATTTTTAAGGCCATTAAAACCAATTTAGAAGAATTACTTCAGGACCCTCTTTAATGGCTATTGTAACTGGCTCTGATTTAGCATATTTGCAGTAGGTAAATGAGGGTATAAATTGGGTGAAAACAGTCGTGGGAGGTGATGCCATTTTCATTCACTTCAGGTGTTCTTTACTATACTTTGATGGTTTAAAGGTCAACTTTTCCATATTCCCACATAAATTATTTTGAATTTCTATTTTTGTGATATGTAAATAGCTCTGCTCTCTAGAGACAGCATGGTAAGGGGTCCTATATGCCTAAGACTTAAGGATGGAGTCATCCTGCTCTTGCCAGTGATGAGGCTCATGGTTTGGGAAGCTGGTGTCCTCTGTTCTCATCAAGCCTGGCTATTTGTATCACTCTATTCTTTTCACCTGCAAGTTTTCAAACATTTTTGCACACAGCTACTGAGTACACTTTTATCTAAACCATCTTTTGCCATTATATTTCTTGGAGCAATTTCTTCTTTGTTTTTTTTCTTCCTTCTGTCATAAAATTGTTTCTGCTCTTAAACTTCCCAAGACTTTGAGCATTCAGAGCCTCTCCTTTCAATTGCTGAAGCACTTAGGGATGAAAGGTATGATGTGTGTAACTTTCACATGGTTCCAAAAGATAGTATGTAATATACAGAATGATGAAGCAAATGTGATAAAATGTTAATAACTGTTTAAGTTCTTCATATTCTTGTATCTTATTTGTGAGTTTAACTTTTTTTAAAACAAAGTATTTTAAAACAGCAACGACAAGACACAAACCCTTCTTTCAGTGTTTTCTTCATTAAACCTGGATCCTGCCTAATCCTGGCCTAAATAAAAAGTAGCAAGCACTTAGCGATTTCTTAATCTTCCATGGATGAATCCCACAGTTTAATAAATCCCACAGTTACCTTCCTCTCCCACTTTACGCCCGTCTGTATTCCAGCCTAATTAGAAAGATCAGGATATAAGTACCGAAGGTATTGTTCTATTAAGAAACTAGTGATGGAAGACAAGTGTCTGTGCTTTATTCCTCTCTGTGTCTCTCACACAAGCCTGGCACTACAAGGGTACACAATGTCTGTTTAGTGACTAAATAATCAATGAATGAATGCCATTTGCCATCTCTTAAATATCAGACTTAAAGCTTCCTAACTGCCCCACCCACTGCCATATTCTGAGTCCTCACCTACTTTCTGAAATACATATGAAGTCCATCTACCCAAAAAGTACATACAAAGAACACATGGAGAGTCACAGATGTAGAATTCACAAGATCTTTAGGGACATAGTTAACACAGGGGAGTAATGGACTCTATCTGATATTTTGATATTCTTTTTTTTTTTGAGACTGAGTCTCACTCTGTGTCTCCCAGGTTGGAGAGCAGTGGCACGATCTCAGCTCACTACAATCTCTACCTTCTAGGGTCAAGCAATTCTCCTGCCTCAAGCCTCCCGAATAGCTGGGACTACAGGTGCCTGCCAACACATCTGGCTAATTTTTGTGTTTTTAGTAAATACGGCATTTCATCATGTTGGCTAGGCTGGTCTCAAATTCCTGACCTCAGATGATCTGCCCACCTCGGCCTCCCAAGGTGTTTGGGATTACAGGTGTGAACCACTGCACCCGGCCTCAATTTGATATTCTTGCTGAAAGTGTACTACTAGGCAGATTCTGGAACTAAGGAGAGCCTGTAAATCTGCTTTTCATTAATGCTCCCAGGTGATTCTAATATGTACTTAGGATTTTGAAACAACTGGGCTTTGATTTTTACAAACTATGGTACCTTATGAGATACTCCATAAGCCCCTGACACATACTTTCTGTTGGTCTTCCCAAGAAAGACCATGGGGGCCAGGCATGGTGGCTCATGCCTGTAATCCTAGCACTTTGGGAGGCCCAGGCAGGAGGATCACTTGAGGTCAGGAACTGGAGACCAGCCTGGCTAATACGGCAAAACCCTGTCTCTACTAAAAATAAAAAAATTAGCTGGTCATGGTGGTGCACTTGTGTAATTCCAACTACTAGGGGGGCTGAGGCACAAGAACTGTTTGAACCCAGGAGATGGAGGTTGCAGTAAGCCGAGATGTGCCACTGCACTCCAGCCCGGGAAAGAGTGAGACTCTGTCTCAAAAAAAAAAAAAAAGAAAAGAAAGAAAGAAAAAGAATGTAAAGAAAAGAAAAGAAAGAATGACCCCATGAGGGTTGCTACCATTTTTCAGGGTGGGCAGGGCTACATTCAGCAATCACAAGCACAAAGGGATTTGTGCATTTCTGATGCTCTTGGCAGTGACTGAACAAAGCATAAATCACTTTTATCCTTGTTTCCACGACTTGTTTTTGATGTCATTGCTACTAACATTGTGCTTCTTGTATTTTCTCCTTTAACTTTTAGAAAACCTTTTCCAGGAAAGTATCATTCATGTTTTACAAACGAGGAAGCGAAATCTCTAAGAGGCTAGATGTTCTTCAGAAGATATCATAGGTGAGCTGGGCTTTGATCCCAGGTCAGTGGAGCCCAACAGCACACTTTTTCTTTTAGGTTCTCAGAACCCATTGCCTCTCTTGAGTCTGGTCTGTGTCTCTTCATCTTCTTAATATGGCTCTTTGGAGAAGGGATCTTTAGTTTATTTTATCTCATTACTATCGTAGGACCGACAATTTCAGAACAGTTCCTTGGATGTGGGTGAAGTCCTTAGTGAGAGGCACACTCTTTTGACTCAATTTATTCATTCAGCATTGAGTACTACATTGGCAACCACTGTGCTAGACTCTCGTTCTGTCTCCCAGGCTGGAGTGCAGTGGTGTGATCTTGGCTCACTGCAACCTCCACCTACCAGGTTCAAGTGATTCTCCTGCCTCAGCCTCCCAAGTAGCTGGGATTACAGGCACACCCCACCAAGGCCAGCTAATGTTTGTATTTTTTAGTAGAGACAGGGTTTTAACATGTTGGCCAGGATGGTCTCGATCTCCTGACCTTGTGACCTGCCTTCCTTGGCCTCCCAAAGTGCTGGGATTACAGGCGTGAGCCACCGCACCCAGTCAGCACTGTGGATTCTTAACATGTATCCCTAAAGTGTATACGGATGGAGGAGGTATGCCCTGTGAATTCTTAAAATTGTGTGTAATAATTATATGTATACACATGCATTTTTCTGGGGAAAGAGCACAGGCATACATTGGAGACATTGTGGTTTCAGTTCTAGACAATGACAATAAAGCAAATATTGCAATAAAGCAAGTCACACAAACTTTTTGGTTACCCAGTGCATATACAACTTATGTTGACACTACACTATAGTCTATCAACGGTGCAAGAGCATCATGTCTGAAAAACCAATGTACATACCTTAATTTAAAAATCCTTTATTGCTAAAACATGACTACACTGAGATAGGAAGTAAGCACATCATGCTGTTGGAAAAATGGTGCTCATAGGCTTATTCAATGCAGGATTGCCACAAACCTTGAACTTGTAAAAAAAAAAAAAAAAAAAAAAAAAAAGCAAAATCTGTGGTGAAGCACAATAAAATGAAGTGCAATAAAATGAGGTGTGCCTGTACACAGCCTTCACTGGATGTTCAAGGAATTTATGACCTTCAGCACTTAAGCAGCAATAAAGTCTTTGTCCATTCTTAGGGTCTACGATTCCATATAAGGAGTATTTCTTCTCTTGAGAACTTTTAATAGACAGAACACCATTCTCCATTCCAACATTTGCAAGCATGTATTCATAAAGATAATACTATCAGTTAATATTTACTGAACATTTACTATATGTCAAGCACTGTTCTAAGACCCTTAAATGTATTAATGTGTTTATTCCTCACAATAATCAAAATGAGAGAACAGATGTGAGGAACAGAGAGGTTAAGTCGCTTGCCTGAATTTGCACAGTAAGTATCAGGGCTAGAATTTCAGCCAGGAAGTCTAGTTCTACAAGCAACACCCAGTACAATTCACTACCTCTATAGAAACAAAGAAATCAGTCTATACTAATTTCTTGTGTACTTTTGGAGGTTCAGACCAATGTAATGCACTTGCAATGAACACTCTGGAAATGCACATCTGTAGCCCATAGAAACTTGCCTGTGATCTGAGTAAGAAGCCCGTACATACACAGTTTAGATCAAAACAAGGCAAACTAGGGAAAATACTACATTGGCTGTACGTACAAACAGTAGTAGGGAAAACAATAAAGGAAATATGTTTTAATTGGACAATCTAGAAATATCTTATGGCAGTGGAAATGTCCAGGCCCGAAGTGTGGATGTTCACATGATGGTTAATTTTATATGTCCTGTCAACTTGGCTCAGCTATGGTACCCAAATTATTGGTAAAACACTAATCTACATGTTACTAGAAAGATAATTTTAGGTGAGATTAACATTTAAATCAGTAGATATTGAGTAAAGCAGATTACCCTCCATAATGTGGATGGACCTCATCCAATCAGCTGAAGGCCTCAAGAGAAAAAGGCAGATGGCCCCTAAGTAAAAGGAAATTCTGCTTCCAGATTTTCCAAGTAGACTTTCCAAGTAGGGCTACAATATCAACTCTTCCTTGAGTCTTCCACCTATTATCCTGCCCTCCAGATTTCAAACTCACCAGACCCACAGTAATTCAATTTCTTAAAATAAATCTTTCTCTGTACACACACACACACATACACATTTTATCAGTTCTGCTTCCCTGGAGACCTCTAACGAATACAGTTTATGTTGTATTCTCCAGTGGCAAATATGCTGGTATGGCTGAAATGTAACTGTGTAATGATTGTTCAAAACACAAGGCAGAAGACACTGGCTGAGGCCAGGTCATAGAGGACATTAAATACCAGGTGAGTGAACTTGTATTTCATTTTGTATGTAATGGAGAGTAATTGAAGGAGTCTCAGGAAAAGAGTGACACAAAGATCTTTGGAAAATATTATTTAATAATAGCACGCAGGATGAATTTGTGGTGGCCAAGACAGGAGGCATGGTCCCAGTTAGCTGAATACTGAAACCACTTAAGTGACAGAGTTGAAGGATCCCTAGGATGCAAAAACTAATTGGATGGAATTGGTGATGAAAAGAGACGAGTGAATGATGAAAGTTTCAAAAGGTTGATTTTTGCTGAGTCATTCTAGGAGACTGTTTTCCAAAAATACTCTTACAAAAGACAGAGCCTATTTGCATTATTGGATGGAAAGGAAGCAGAATAATGATGTCTTTGAGCCTCTGGAAGCAGGTTTGCTCTTTCTTTCCCTTTTGCCTTCCACTATCTGATGACACAGTAAGAAGGTCCTCATCAGACACCAGCACCTTGACCTTGAATTTCCCTGCCTCCAGAACTATGAGGATTAAATTCTGTTCTTTATAACTTACCCAAGTGGTGGTGTTAGTTATAGCAGCACAAAGTCAACTGAGCCATTTCTATAGCTTAAGCTGTATCACTTCCGTTTCCTTAAACAGGACATGGCTCTTGTACATGGACCTACGAAATGTAAAATATTAGATGTGATATTGTATGGTGAGTGTCTACTATGGTGTCTGTCATATAGTGATTCCCACCACCCCCCCGCCATCCCACCCAATTTCAGTTACAAAAAGGAAGAAATCCAAGTGGTTGGTATCAAGGTATTCCCCCCTGTACCCAGTTCTGCTGACCTGGTGGTAGGTAGAATAGGGAAAGACTCATACCAGGCAATGTAGTGTGAAGAAACAGTAGCAACTCCAGGTTTTCTACATAGGATCCACAATTAGATTAGCAATGGGATAAAGAGGAATTTGTCTTGAGGTTGTGTTTTTGTATCAAACACATTACATTTACCTAGGCCCTCTTGACTCAAAGGGTGGTCCACACACTAGCAGCATTATCATCATCACAGAGCTTGTTAGAAACTCAGAATCTCAGGTTTCATTCCAACCTATTGAATCAGAGTTTCATTTTAATAAAATAACCCATCATGCACACATTAAAATCTATGAAGCCCTTGATTAGGCTGTGTATGACAGGGGTGGCTTAGAAGGGCATTGATGGAGAATATGAGGTAGGGAATACTGCTTTTCCACCCCTAACAAGCCAACCCACCACATCAACTCTACGTTAGGAGAAATAAAACAAATAGCTATTGTGTCCCCCCGCAAATCTCATCTTGGATTGTAATCCCCATAATCCCCAAGTGTTACAGGAGGCACCCTATGGAAGGTAATTGGATCATGGTTGGAGGGATTCCCCCATGCTGTTTTCATAATAGTGAGTGAGTTCTCACAAGATCTGATGGTTTTATAAGGAGATTCCATGCTCTTGCTAGCTCTTCTCTCTCCTGCTGCCACATGAAGAAAGTCCTTGCTTCCCCTTCCACCATGATTGTAAGTTCCCTGAGGCCTCCCCAGCCATGTAGAACTGTGAGTCAATTATACCTCTTTCCTTTATAAATTACCCTGTCTTGAGTATTTCCTTATTGCAGTGTGAGAATGGACTAATACAGCTATGGAGAAATCCTAGGGTCACCATATTTAAGAGTGCAAGGGAAGGATTAAGAAGATAAAAGAACAAAGCAATTACCTTAAAGGGTTGTTTTCAAACATAAATAAATGAGCACAAGAACAATTTTTTTAATGATCTTTTTAAGAGAAGCCAAATATAAAGCAAATAAATATAACCAAAACTCTTCTGCCTAAGACAGAAGATCACATGGGACCCAAAGAAGGCCTTCCCCTGCCTCCGCCCAGGCTAACTCAAAGCTACCTCCTCAGAAACCTAGTTTGAAAGTCACTGCCCTAGAAGCACTTGCTTTTATGGGTAAATCAGGGTATGATGTGTTAGAGCCAGGGGTAGTGACCTGAACTTAGGGCCTTGTCCTTAGCTGAACCAAGTGAGTGCATGAGTCATATATCCGGGTGTTCTGTTTGATTGCACCCAGATTAAGGGTCAGCAAATCTATGTCTGCAACTCATGGCTTCCAAGTCAGCTCCACAGGGGTATATAGCAGATCTGTGGGCGGCTCCAGAACTCGGCTAAGGAACTCAGGTGTTCATAAGCAATTAGGACAGACCTCTCCTGTTTAAGCAGTATATCACCCCAATGCCTAATAAAGTACTTCTCAAGACCTATTTCACAGGTTTAGTACATCAGGAGGTAGACAGACCTGGAAAGAAATGAAACTCACAGTTGTTGGTGCAACTGTTTAAATCAAGAGAATAGGGCTTAGAACCAAATTATCATTGTTAATCCCCCAAATACACTGTAACTAGAAGTCAGTAAGAAGATCGAGTTTATTGCAAGTCATCATCAGTTTTGCAAACACAGGCAGAAGCAAATGGATTTCCAGGGGTGAAGGTCTGATTTTCCACTCAGCTTCTTATTAAATAGAAATTCAGAGGCTGGAGGAGGTCAAATGCAAGGTATCATGGAAGAGGGAATACATGCAAATGTGTGGAAATTCTAATGTTTTAACTTGGTGGTCTCAGTAAACTGTGATAGGCTGTTGAGACAGCCAGTGTATTAAAATCACAAATACACAAGGAGATAAATATGTCTGGTGGGTGAAACAGTAATTTTGAGTAGATAATATTAATATTAATTATTTTTATAACCAAGTTTGATTGAATGGTAATAGCAGATCTGCTGTGATTATTAGTGTATTGACGTTAGCTTGCATTTAAGTTCCTACAATCTGCCAGACACTTCACATGTATTATGCTACCCTTGTTCATTACTGATTCTCCAGGAGCTAGAACATTTCCTGATGCATAAGAGGAGTTTGACACAGGTGTATAAAATAAATGTATAAATAAAGGAAAATCCCCTCACTAACCCCTAAGGAAGTTATTAATATTTTCATTATTCAGAGAAAGAAAAATAAACGTGGAGCAATAAATTGTCTTTCCCAAGATCCAAAAGATACCAAGTGGCCGAGACAAGATGGGGTTAGATCTCTTCCCAGTCTGGGTTAGGTATGAATCATCATGATAACTAGGATGCTTAAATACTTATTTTGTGATAAACACTGCAATAAGAATTTTATACATTTTTTTCATCCTCTTTCTAACTCCTTATAAGGTAGGTATTAGTGCTCCCATTTACAAGGAAAATAAAGCCATGCAAGATTAAATGACTTCTCAAGTCCTCATAATAGATATGTGGCAGGGGCAGAAATGGTTGACTGCAAACCCTAGCTATTCATCACCATGCAACCCTCTATGTCCTTCCCCAACATGCACATGTGACTCACACATAATGAGCCTTGACATACAATGCCAGCATGTGGCTGTATACCTTGCTCTGAAACCCCAACAAATGAATATAAGCTTTAGAAGAGCATATTCTAATGCTTTCAAGGAGTTAGTGAGGAGAAAGTCTACCTACAAACTTTTTTGGATTAGAGCATTCCAGGTTAGTTTTCTTTGATCTGGCCACTAATAATGACACGACCTTTAGCAAACAACTTATAGAATTTACAAAATGCAGACTATTTCTCCAGACTTGGGACTCTCGAAAAGCAAAAACTCATGCATTCCATTTCTGTCTTCCTGATCCCTAGTTTAGTGCCCAGCACAGGGAGGCTGTTAATAAAGGTTAGAATTGAATAAATTAGCAAATCAACAATTAGTTGATCTGTAAGTTCTTCCCTTCAAATTCTAATATTTTTATCATATATAATTCAAGTAACCTTGAGGATTACAATACTATCGTGCTAAACCTTTCCATCTTTTTCCTTATCAAGAAATAGCCCTAAGGGAGTTATAATAGACGCAATGATTTCCAGCCCAAATGAAGAAGTTAGTAGACTGGGAAGCTGGGTCCAGAAAACTTCTCTACTTAAGAGTAGGTACCAAAAGTGGCAGATGTGCTGCCATTAAAATTGGATTATACTATACATTCAAAGCAAGTCTGATTAACTAGTGGCCACTTTAACTGAAATTTTACTGGTACCAGTGATTGCCAAGAACACAAGTAGCTGGTTCTCCTACACCAACTTACAGGGTGAAGAAAAAAATGTTGCTTTCTGTAAGGAGTAGCTGAGTGATATTCTCACTTGCACCCTCTTAAATATCAGACAAAACTTGGTAAGATCTCTTTGGATAGTATCAACATCTCACTTTGATCTAGCACTTGTCAGCCTACCAAGCACTCTGGCTTTCATTATTCCATTTGATCTTCAACAAACTGGGGAGATGTGCAAGGGTGGAGAAAACAGAAGTTTCAAAGAAGTCATGTGGTTTTCTCAAGTGTACACTATGGCAGGAAAATATCATAATACATGTCTTATTATCCCTTTGGTGGAATCTGCTGGCCCTTCCTAAACATGAGGCAAGTTCTACCTGCCTCCAGAGAGGCAGTATGGTCTAGTGAAGCCAGCATTGATTTAGATGTTAGAGAGAACAGTTTAGGTTCATCACTGATGATCGCTATCAGTAGGAAATCAAATAAATAACTTAGGAACATCAATTCCCTTATTCATGATATAGAGATTGTAGTCTCTTCTTCCCAAGGTTAGTTTGAGGACTAATTATGATGGGCCACAGATTGTACCTGTGTATGTCAAGTGTACCATATAGCAGTTCTTCTTCCCCCTGAAGAATGTGCTCACTGTGCAGAGTAATTTTTCCAGGGAGAGAGGTCCTGAGATGCTATGAAAATGAAAAGTGGTGGACAGGACCAAAATGAGGAGTCTGTACTAGCTTTCCTGGAAGACTACCTACATGAGGTCTTTTTACAATTGGAAGCAGAAACAAAGTCTTTTCCCTTATGGCTAGTGAGGATCAATATAGTTGTACACAAGCTACTTCAATGCAATACAGAAATACAAAAGGATAGTTGGTGGCTCACTTCAAAAAGGTCCCTTTACAGGCCACTAAATTTCATGGGGCTTTAAATTGGTGGCCCTTATTCACTTCAAGGACCCACTCCATAATTTTTACTGCATCCATACTGATGTGAAAGGAAATGAAATCTTGGGGATATTGCCTTAATGATATTAAGACAAAGTATAGATGGCATACTGAAGTTTCCACAACGTTCTCCATGGACACACATTATTGCGTGTAATTTTCCCAATAATCCTCTACAGTAGGCATTGCCACCCTCTACAACTTAGAGAGAAAACTGCAAGTCACTAACAAGATACCATGAAGTTAGTAGGTGATAGAGGTAGGGCCTGGATCTGGATCCTTGAACCCTCTGCCCAATCTTTGGTTATTTCTAGAACATACTGAGTCTGCTGTCCACAGTTATGAGACGAACCACAATTCTGGATATTGAACTTCCTTTCTAAGATCACATTTTTTTTGTCTGAGTCATGGGTTACTGAGGAAGATTATCTTCAGGGTAAGGACAAAATGAGTAGAGATGATCCAAGCGCCAACATTAAGTCATAGAGTCACATGCAGTAAGCATTCCACACAGCACTCTACTGTGAATGTTTTTGTGTCATTTCAAAATTCAAGGCTTCTATAAAAATATCTATTCACAGCTCTGCCTCTTGGGTTCATCATGGTGTCTACCAAACTAGAAAGGAAGAATTGTAAAAAAGCCTCAAACAAGAACTGAGCATCCTTACCTTCTAGCCATATCCCCACAGCATCTGTCATTCTAGCAGATCCTACCAGATAGTAAGAAACATTAACATTTTATTTCTTCATTCCCACATTTTATTATAAATGCAATAAATCTTATTCTCAGATATATACCTAATGAATCCAATGAACAATTCATGTCAGGTCATGACTAAATACAGTTTTCATAAGGTTTAAACAAATGCTATCAAAAGTCTCTCACTAAGATATGCCCAGAGGTACAAACAATTCTTAGAAATCCTTTTCAGCCACTGTATTAAATTGAAACAAATGATATGTGGTCATAGTTACATATTGTTGGAAGTCTCAGAGTAATTTCTAAAAGATTAATTGACTGATCAGACACATTAAATGCTAATAAGCAGTTATTACCTCCCTGTCACCTATCAATATCAACATTTATAAAATCAAAACTTTTTTTTCCCCATAATATCCAAGTTTGTGCACTCAAGAGATATCATATAAAAACTATGTCCAGTTCAACTCTGTAGATACAGAGATAGTTGGCTGGGAGTTCTGTCTGTTCTCAACCTGGCTCCCACTGGTAGTAAGCTGGGGACTCCTGAGTGGCTGCAGGGCTAGAAGTGCTGCATTCATTTTAATTCAGCCAAACCACAAGACTCTCACCTAGACCCCAACTTTCCTGATACATAATCCTCTAAAGTATGGTTTTCATGATTCCTAATACCTAGAAGATGAAAAGCAGAACATTAGAAGCTGAGTAAGAGCTTTCCAGACACTAAGAAGGGAGACAGAAAAAAATCACGAAATGCAGCCATAAGAATTTAAAAAGCAGCATAAATGAAGCTGTTTGGTGAAAGGGCAAAAGGTCGGCATGCCTCAATAGGACGTTTCTCATGAGAATCCAGTGCGATAATGGATGAGATTGTTACACACAGTGCCAAGCACAACGTTAGCACCCAGTGCATAGAAGCTATTTAAAATGCTAAGAAACAAGACATCGAGGCACTACTGTATTAGGGTATAGTATCAGATCACATGCTTATAATGCCAATTTCAAACAATCACACAAAAGTAAAACAAAATCTATCATCTCTATAGAAGATTAGTTTGTAATCTTCTATTTAGAAAATTCCGTAAAAATCATTAAAAAGGCAAGTGTGTTCTTTTGAAAGAAATAAGCTTCAGCTTTCTAAAAAAGTCAATTAAGTAGAATATCTTATTTTCTGAGAATGTCACACAAATGGGGACAATCTTGTGAGCATTCACCATTGTAATCTTTTTGGTACTTTTACACTGGATTAGAGGTTATACATCTCTTATCCTAAATTACCTCTTTTCCTTCTGGCAGGTCAGCCGGGTCTTTCCTTAGGGCTCTGTCTGCTCTTGGTTCTTATGTGCTCTCCATATCCACTTCACATACTCATCTAATGCGGGGATTCATCCATGCTTTATTCATCACCTACCTCATTGCACAAAAGGTTTGTGGTGGCTTACAGGTAAAACATATAACCTGATAGTGAGAAATGAATACATACATAAAAATGAGGATAAAGGAATAGATTTCAGTGGAAATACTTGTTTGTAGGTAGGCTGCACCCAAAATAGACAGCAGGCATGGTGGACGTGTCTGGCAAGCAAGTGGCCCAATTGAAGTCTAATTCATAAGAAGCACCATGGGATGAGAGTGGGAGAGGCAGTGGTACAGATATAGATGGAAATCAATATTTATATAGATTTTTATAGGGAGACACTAAATGAATATCTATAGGGAGATAATAAATAAATATTCATAAAGATATCTATAGGTAGATATAGATATCTATATAGGTATAGATATAGCTACATCAGCAACTACATTGATATTTATAACTATAGATATCTGTATTTATAGATGGCTATCTCCCTATATCTACATCTATATCTGTATAATTATCTATAGATCTATATCAATGTCTATATTTACCTACGAAGGAAAGGTAAGGACAGCTGAGTCAGCTAATCCAAGAACAAAGTCTAATCATCAGAGTGTATCATAATTTCAGGTACAGTACTAAGACTGTTCTTCAAATCTGTTGCTAAGCCAGTGAACTGGAAGGGTATGTGTGCTATAAGCAGACAGTGAAAGCTCTAGTTCAGCAAATGCTGGCAAGCAAGGAGGAACAGTCTACACTGCCATAGGACCTCTCTAATAAGCTGTAACATAAATGGGGGAGGAGGAGGAGTTAAATATCCTCAGGCTTCTGAGAATCTCTTGCTCTGTGATGATGACTCAAGGGATTAATGATGGCACTGGCAGGTCAGTGGCAACCACTGTTAGGAAACTTTAGAACCACAGGAGAAACCATGGTGTACAGTGGACAGAGAAGCAGAAATACCCTCCAAGGAAAGTCGTGTCACATGGAAAAGAGGGGTCACGGCAGGGGTTGGTGAAGCAAGGGCGGCCACTAGGGCACCATTGCTAAATTAGTCACAGTGGCCAGGCAGGCTGCTACATCTTCTGGATGGGAACAAACGCTTTGCTTAGATTTTTATAATACATAAAACAGAAAATAAAGCAAAGGCCACAGAGACTAAAGGAAAGGAGGAAGAAAGCACAGGAGGTGCATGAACTTTAGCTGGAGAAGGTTTTCCTTGAAGCACAAAGAAAGGCTGCACAGAGATGGGGATGAATAAGTTTTTAGCTAATTTATTTTTGCGTGTGTGGTTTGTTTTATAGAATTGCGACAGAACGTCTGGAAGGAAAAAGTAGGACATTTTAATGAGTGTGGATGTGGCCTACGCATGGCATTACTGTAGCGATATTTGAGGATTGCAAGTAAAGACGAGTGTATGTTGAAAATGCTTTTGAGTGACTGGACCATATTCTCCATTATAGTTCCTAGGACCGGACCAGAAAGGGCATGACTTTGTAAGAGCTTTCCTAGCAATGTCTTTTTGGCCATCTGTGGGAAATTCTGCTGTCCAACACAGCAGAAGTTCCCGAGGGAACGGGGGAGCTGCAAAGCAAAATGTGGCCCTGAGCATATGTAAGAAACTTCCAGGAATAAAATAAAATAAAACAACAACAACACTCTTCAGGGAATGGGAGAAGAGGAGGTTTTGCAGGAGGGGAAAAAATGGACAAGTCCTGTGTCAACAGGTGTGGCAGGGAGATAGTACAACTTGAATTATTGCTCTTAATGAATTCAGAGACTGGTAAATTAGGAAAATGTGGTTTCTATGTGAGTTATAATAAAAGGATTCCCCCATGTGTTTATAAGAAGATTGTTCCCAATCACCTAAAAGGAAAATAAAAGTTATTTTCACATGGCAGAAAAAGCTCACCATGATCCGGCTTTCACTTTAGCCTCATCCTTTAGACGCCTTCCATTGCAATCAATGCTCTAGATCAATGATCCCCAACTGCAGGAGACTGTGGCGCCCTGCTCAGGAACACTTGGCAATAGATGGAGACATTGTTGATTATCACAGTGAGGGGGTGGAAAAAGATGCTACAGTCACTAGCACCTGGTGAGTAAAAGTCAGCAATGTTTGCTAAACATCCCACTAACTGAATGACAACCCCTACAACTATGATTACCTGGCTCCAAATGTTAACAGCACCCAAGGTAAGAAAGATTACTCCAGATTCATTTAATGGTTTGTAACTTTTTGCCTTGACTCCTGATGTACCCAGTTTATCTCTGACACATCTCTTCACTTTTCCTGGAAAATATTCCCTATTACAAGCAACAATCAAACTCTTTATTGTCCACTATTCCCACTCAACTCTTATAATCTCTTCAAAAATATCCTTGGCTTTCAGAGAATGACTTGGGTGCTGTTTCCCAGATTGTGCTGTTGCATTTTTTGTATACTTTCATTATGGCAATATCATAATTATTGGTAGTTTCTTAATACCCCTCCCCACTATACTGTAAATTCAACTAGGCAGGGAGGGCCCAGAGTTTTTCATCACTACGAATGAAAGGCAGCTGAGTCAGCTAATCCAAAAACAAAGTCAAATCATCAGAGTGGATCATAATTTCACCAGAGTGGATTCATAATCTCCTACACGTGGCCTTGTGTGATCAGTAAATACTTGTTGAGTAAATAGATAATCTAATCTCAGGGGCACTTTTTTTATTTTAAAAATTGGGCAAAATAATATCTGCGCTGTCTTCACTTATTTCCTTTTTTTTTTTTTTTTTTTTTTT
>NW_016805506.1:814363-836465 GCF_001698545.2 Rhinopithecus bieti | reverse complement strand
CTTTTTTTCTTTTTTTTTTTTTTTTTTTTTTTTTTGAGACAGAGTCTCACTACGCTGGAGCAGTGAGTAGACTCACTCACCAGACTGGAGTGCAGTGGCACAATATTGGCTCAGTGCAACCATTGCCTCCCAGGTTCAAGCAATTCTTGTGCCTCAGTCTCCTGAGTAGCTGGAACTACAGGCACCTGCCACTATGCCTGGCTAATTTTTGTATTCTTAGTAGAGATGGAATTTCACCATATTGGTCAGGCTGGTCTCAAACTCCTGACCTCAGGTGATCCACCTGCCTCAGCCTCCGAAAGTGCTGGGATTACAGTTGTAAGCCACCACGCCCAGCCACATATTTCTTATCATGATTGAATGAGATAATGGATAGCAAGATTTAAAATATGTTCCATAATGATAATAGCTTCCATTTGCCAGGCACCTTCTATGAGCTTGCTGCTGCATTTGATGCTTTCCATGTAACACTACTTATTGTCCCACATTAGTAAGGTGAGTATTATTGTTCCCCTCCGAACTGATAGAGCCAACAGGAATTCACAAGGGATTCTTAAGGCATCAGAAATTCGAGTGATTTGTCCAAGATCACAGAGTTAGTCAATAGCAGATCTGAGGCTCAAATTCAAATTTTGGGAGTGGGGACATGGGTGTAAACTTTGACATCACAGAAAAATCCTGGAGGTTCAAAGATAGGGAGATTCCCAAGGAGAAAATTTATCCAACATAGTCAAGGAGAAGAATTTTTAATGCTTTTATCTTACCAACAGTGAGACCTTTCTTGCAGAACCTGGAGTTTTAACAGCCACAATTGCCCCACCTGATTAATCAGAATCGCTGTTTGTTTGTTCATGGAAGATAACTCACTATGGTAAATATGCATTATAAGGCCATAATATATGCATTTATTCAATTAAGTCTAATGCATTATTTAAGGCTTGGTGTGTGATATTTATCACTAGCAACTGCTAATTTATACAGATTATTAGAGTCTAATTAGGTGTACAGCTCATGAGGACAGTCTGTTACTTTGAAGGTACAGCCATGACTTACTCTGCTCTGGGCCAGTATATATATTAAAAGGTTTGGCAACATGGGCCACATATACACTTTGGTCCATAAACAGTTTCAAAAGTAAATGGTTGGACTCCATTTTCATGGCTTCCTCTAATTCCTTGTAAATCCACTGCCAGCACCTTGTGACAGTTGCACTGACCCAGGAGGGTTTCCTCAGAATCACGCATCCTCTTGCACATCAACACACAACTCCACCAACCAGTGTTGGTGCTGGTTGAGCAGTTTTCTTCCCCGTAAAACCAACACACCTATATGCCTTATTTAGGAGACAGTGGAGCTCTTGAAACATTCACTCAACAAACAAGTACTGAAAAATCTACTCTATGCCAGGGTTTGTATTGGACATGGAGGATACAAAGATGAATGAAGCCAGGTCCCTGCATCAACCATAAGCATTATACAGACTTCTAGAGCACACGTTTAGCATCCCACATTTCTGGGATAGAGCCAGGGCTCTGTCATTGACCAGCTGTATGACCACAAGCAAGTCACTTTAACGCTCAAATTCCCAGTTTCCTCATCAATAACAGAACTTACCTCTACTTATAATGTTGTTACCAGTATCAAAGAAGTTACTGTTTGTGATACTGGATATAAACCCGCTATCTCATCCATGCAAAATCAGTCCTTGGGTTCTCTGCATCTTCATTCCAGAAATTCAATCACGCCCAACATTGCTTGGTTTCTTCTTAAGATTTCACTCTAGTTTTCCTGTGGGGATGAAAGTATAGTTTATAGTTGTTTTTCTCCAGCCATCTACCTTATACATCTTTATCAGATATGTTCATTTCTCCAGGTAGCTTTTTTTTCTTGCCCCCTTTTTCCCAGACAGAACACACCCCATTCTTTGTGGTCCTCACTAGGTCACTCTCTTTTTAAATTTCCATGCCTTTCAAATCGGAAAGAAATTCCTGAGGTTTGAAGGATCCAACTGGGCCAAGGGATCTTTGAAAAATCCTACCTCTGTCAGCTGCAATTCTTGCCCATTTGTGTGGGATGCATTGCTCTTGCTTTGGGAAAACAATGGACTTGATACTTTATCACTGTGTATGAGCTGCTGAGTTACAAAGGGATCATTTCTATGAAACTGAAGAAAAAGGGAAAGAAAGTATTAGATGGCTTTCAAACAAGGCAAATGTGCTACCAACTTTAAATTTTGTAAAATCTTCTGGAAGCGTACATGTCTCCCAGCTGCCGGCATAAAAGTATCAATTCCTGAGAGCCTTGGACCATTTTTGTTGTCAGACTTGAGGATATTTTACCAGAAATTGTGGAGATGAAATATTGAACAAAATGAAACAGAGCAATGTAAGTTCCCATTATCTTAGTGTAACGATTTCCTCAACTTAAGAAGAGTTAAAATAAATGTATTTACCACCATATACACCCCACAAGGATTCATTCTATAATTAACATGATACAATATTAGTATCATCCATAATCTCGCTGCCCACCTCCATCTATACATACCAAAGTCTCACCCATCCTTCAAAGCTCAGCTCAAAAGCAATTAATTTTTTGAGCCCATGCTACATACTAACTAGTTACTCTATTTATATTAACTCACTGAATTCTCATAACTACCCGAAGTTGAGCACTTTTATTATCACCATTTCACAGACGATGCAACTGAGACCCAGAAAGATAAATGGACTTGCCCCAGATCAAGGAACTCATGTTTGCTGAAGCTGGAATTTGAATCCTGTGATCTAACTTCAGAGTCTCATGCCCTAAACTTCTATGCTCATTGCCTTCTGTGATTGTCTCTTGGAATGTTTTTCCCTCCTTTGAGTTTTCTATATGTTCACTTTATGTTCCTTTAGGTTCAACTCTCTTAAGGCATTTTTCATTCGACTTTTTTGGTTTTTTTGAGACAGGGTATTGCTCTATTCCCTAGGCTAGAGCACAGTGGTGCAATCATGGCTCACTGCAGCCTCGACTTCCAAGGCTCAAGTCATCCTCCCATCTCAGCCTCCCAGGGAGCTGGGACTACAGGTGTGTACCACCATGCCCTTATTTTTTGTTTGTTTGTTTGTTTAGAGATGGGGTTTCACTATGTTGCCCAGGCTGCTCTCGAATTCCTGGGTTCAAGGGATCCTCCTGCTTTGGCCTCCCAAAGGGCTGGAATTACAGGGGTGAACCACCACACCTTGCCTTCACATTCTACCTTGCATTTAAATTATGTCTCCCCTTAGCTTTCTCCTACTAGCTTAGTTGAGGGCTGAACCCACTTGTTTTCCTTATTGACTTTTTAGAAAAGAATGATAGGAACCCCGTTAATATACAAGCATAGAAACGGTGGGCCAGAATAAAACCTCACAATTTTTTCTGCAGAATGAGTGACATCCAAGAGGTCACTCTCAACCAATGGAAATTTAGGGAAATATTCTATGGTTAAACAAAGGATTTTCCCCCTTGCTCATGAAATACTTTGGGCTGGAACTTTGGTTTATAAACTGACTTGATTATGAGTGTGCTGGGGACTTTTTTTTAAAAAAGTAGAAAATTTGTCTTCTCAGCAGGAAATGAAGAGGGTGGCAACTGTAAAGAAGCCAATTTGTTTCTTTCAAACATGACAGGAAAGAAAATATAATTTTACCAAGAAATTATCTCCAAACGTCCAGGGAACCCCCTGCTTGTCCAAACAGACAAAACATTCAAACGTTCTGTGTGTTTCTGAGGGACCTTAATTTGGCGCTGGCAGTGGAGGGGAGTAGGATTAGGCATCCATAGACACAGACATGCAAGGCAAGATGTGGAAGAGCCAGCCAGGGAGGATGCGTGAGACTGGCAATGGCTGTGAGGCCAAAGGCTGCCAGCAATTTCAGTGCACATGTGGTGTGGCTGAGAGAGGAACTCAGCTCTCTATGCCTCCCATTAGCTTTTCAGTACCTTCCCAAACTTGCTTGATATTAAGAATCATCTGAGACGACGGCACAAAACACAGATTCCCAGCCTTCCTTCCAAGCCTCTCGAGTAAGTCTCTCCAAGAGGTACACTGGAATTTTAAAACTCAACAAGCACCTTTAATGATCCTGAGGACCCACCCGAGGCAGGGAAGCACTGTTGTGCACAGTGGGACCTGAATTCCAGTTCTGCAATATGCCGGAATGTCCAAGTCCTCAGGGTAAGGTAGCAGAAGGAGGGCTGCATTGGAAGTTGAGAGAACAGTGGGTCCTGTAGACTCATTGGCCCTTGATGCTTCAGTTAGGAGTGCTTGCCCATCTCACACTTTTTCCGATGTATCCATGTAGTGCTTTATGAAGTGGACACCTTGATTTCTGAGGGCCTGTCGCCAATGCTACCCCATCATGACCACTTAATTAAAAAGACTGAGGTGTTCCCAAAACAAATTCTTAGTAAAAAAACTACAAGTCTAGAGTCTGTAGGAGCAGGCTTTGCGGCAGCCAGCTTCCAAGATTGCCTATTCTTGTTATTCTACTTCATTGACAGTGTGTCCCTGTGCAGCCTACTTCCACACTGGGTAGAGCTGACCAGTATCACCTGTGAGATACTGTGAAGATGGTGGTGTGACTTCTAAGATAAGCCATAAACAACATTGCAGGTTCCATCTTGCTGTCTTGGATGGCTCCCTTTGGAAGGAGTCAGCCACCATACTGTGAAGGAATTCAGCAAACAGCCCTATGGAGAAATCCCGACGACCAGGAACTGGGGCCTCTCGCAGCAGTCATCATGGACCTGACAGTTAAGCCACCTGGGAGACAGATTCCCCAACCACAGGTGAGCCCTTAGATGACTATGGCCCAGGCCAACATTTTGGCTACAACCTCCTGAGAGATGCTGAGCCATGATCACCCATAAGCCTCTCCTTAAATTCTGATTCACATAACTATGAAAGATGGCAGAGTTTATCATGGTTTTAAGTTGCTACATTTTGAGATAATTTGTTATGCAGCAATAAATAAATAATACAGTTTCTCTCTCCCTTGTGTCTGATATTGGTTTAAAGAGGGTCTAGGAGGCCGGGCGTCGTGACTCATGCCTATAACCTCGGCACTTTGCAAGGCCGAGGCAGGTGGATCGCCCCGAGATCAGGAATTCGAGATCAGTCTGGCCAACATGACAAAACCCCATCTCTACTAAAAGTACAAAAATTAGCCAGGTGTGGTGGCATGTGCCTGTAATCCCAGCTACTCAGGAGGCTGAGGCAGGAGAATTGCTTGAACCCGGGAGGTGGAGGTGGCAGTGAACTGAGATCGTGCCTGTGCACTCCAGCCTGGGTGACAAGGCAAAGTGAGACTCCATCTCAAAAAATAAAAATAAAAAATAAATAAGAGGTCTCGGAACGGATGGTTCATGTCGATGGTATGTGGCATAATAACAACCAGCATCTGTGGAGTCCATACTGAACACCTCACATTATTTCCTTTAATTTCATCTCATTTAATCTTCTCAAAAGGCAGGCATATTTATCCTCATTTTATAGTTGAAGAAACTAAAGTTTGAAAAAGTCATGTTTTCTGTCCAGAGCTTTTGATTGAGGAAGAGTGAAGTCAGAACTTGAAAGAAGGTCTGTTTCCAAATGACTTCCCTGCTGTTGGTCTGCTTCCTCGGGCATCTGTGGGCATTTTGTATCCATCCTACCTTACCCTCATTGCATGTGTTCCATCTCACTTAGACTTGGTCTGTACATCTGCAGAAAGAGGATGCGTTAGGCTGCTGCTGTGGCTTGGATGTAGTGAGGAGAATGCTGGCCCAAGTTCAGGCTCTCTGAGCCACAATTGCCTCATTGACAAAATGGGGAAAATAATTACTACCTCACAGGGCAGTTGAAATAATTCAATTTCATAATGCCCATGCCATTGTTTTACAAACTCTAACAGCTAACACCAAAGTAAATTATTGTTTTTATCATTATTTCTGTTATGTTCATCTATGCCAAGCTCATAAAGATTATGGGATTAGAAGAGCCAATTACAACAGCCCACCCAGCGTCTATGGAAAAGACCCAACTTTAAAGGCAGTCGATATATCCATTTTTTCCAGAACATGAAAGAAACGTTGAATAGCTATTTATTGTCTTCCAGCTATAATTGATTATGACATGAGAGTTGTTTTGTCGATCTTCCATTACAGTGCTTGAATAAAAGGTTAGTAAATAATAATGATAACAGAGAAAAACAACACATTCTTTCTCAAATTCCACCCACACTACCTCTCTGACTTGTATATGTTTGAAAATGGTCTTTACAAATATCAACTTCTGGGAAAAAATTTACGTTGCATTATAAATATAAACATAAAACCAAATCAAAATTATTATCTTGCCATCCTGGGGACCCTCCCTGGTGTGGATGAGGGGACAGAACAGAGGGAGTGGGAAAGAATGAAGGGAGGAGGAGAAAGAAAGACCATGCCTGGAATTCCCATGCCAGCAGAACACTTGAACAGCCTGTTTTTCTGTCCTTTAAAATTAAAAACACAAATCAATTTCACTCAAATTCTAAAAGCAGAAAGGAATGGGAGATTTGACTGGTAATGTTTAGAAATAAACGATTTCTGGAAATGTATTGTGACTTAAAAATTGAGAAGTTCTGTCTTTGTAGAATGAAAAGAGAGAGAAGCTACAATTTCCACATACAAACACACACCTCATCTCATCAACTCCACCCATTTCCAGCTCCTGGACATTTGTCCTTATTTGTTTCCTCTTCTGAAGCAGGATTTCTCCTGGACAGCAGCCTCCTCAACCTGGGGGCTTATCTATTTCTCATCTCTCTCTTCCAACATTGCTTCCCGCACCACTCCTAATTACACAGACAGCAGGGATTCTTCTGTCATTCTCTTCTTCCTCTTCCTGAGGGCACCATATAGTCTGACCCTAGACCCTCTTTCTCTCCCACAAAGCTTTTATTTGAAAGCAACAGAAAACAGGATGGAAACTGAGGATAATAGAGATTGAAAGAGAGGAGGAAGGAGTGGCTGCCGAGACAGAGAAAGAACAAGACAGGCACAGAGAGCATGTAGAGGTGGACTGAAAAGTGAGAAGTCAGGAAAGAACTTGGGTTAAATAATCGATTTCAAAACTCACTCTTTGCCAGATATTTTAACCAAATCATTTCCTTAACCCCAGGAATCTTCTGGGAATTCATTCCCTCTGTCTCTGTCTTTGTCTCTCTCTCTTATTCTCTTTCTCTTTTCTCTATCCCAGACCCTACCTACACAGAGCCAAAAATGCCCTTAGCTATGGTCTGTGCCAGCACTACCACATTTATCTCTATTCCCTCCACTACACACATGTGCAATCGCACAACCACACGCCATTACACACACGCACAACCACACAACATTACACACACGCACCATCACCCCCCAACCCCATATACTTCAGAGATGAGCAAAACCAAGCAAGTGGCCTGAGCAAGGCAAACCCAGATCAAAGAGTTTTGGACTAGCGTCCTTCCCCTCTCTGTATATTGTCTGAGGGGCACTGTAATTAAGAAACAATTGATTCCTTTTTCCACCGACACATTGGATAACTATCTCTCATTTTACTCAACCAAAGTGGCAACAAGGCAGCGCCTGTTAACCACCACAGGCACAACCCTGACAGAGAAGGAAAGCGTTCAGGGAAACTGGGAGGTGGGGTACTATACACCTTCCTATTTTTTAAAATGGCTCTTCCTATTCAAAAGAGCTTCTTTCTTGGCAGGCTACAGGTTATGCAACATCTAAATTATTTCCGGAGTTTCTGAACAGACCAGAGGTTCAGAATGATGGCACCTGCCTCTCCAGATCTGAGGGCTGCCATCTTCTCCCAGAAGCCCCTCCAAGCAACTCTGACCCCTGGTCTGGGGCACCTTCTTTCCCGGCATTTTTTACAAACACTTCCTTCAAAATTATTTCGAAGGTTGTGCAACCCTTTTGTGGCCCTGCACTGCCATCATGTGGCCAGAGCTAACACTGCATCCACGTACACTTCTGTGAAAACCAATGAAACCTTAAATGGGAACTGGCGTAAGATAAGGATTAACCTCCGGCAGATCCTAAGTGGGGTACTTTCCTGTCTTTGCTGCTCGTATATGCTGCAAACGATATTTGGAGGCCTTTTACACCCATGTTCGTCCGCTAGCCCCTTTTCATGGAATGCCTCTTCTTCCCTCGTGTACTCTTAAGTTCTAAAATGTAAGAAACTTGCTCATAGGACCAAGCACAATTAATTTCTGACCTTCAAACACGTTTCATTTTATTTATTGCGATCGTAGCACTTACCAAAATGCTAAACTGTATGCAAATTAAATGTGTGTGGCTCTGTCTCCCCTACCAGGAAGTGAACTGGCAGATGGCAGAGACTGTTTTTTTCACACCTCACAAATAGTAACGAGTCTTTAAAAAGTGTATTGAAAGGAGAAAATACAGCAAATAAATGACTCACTAATTTCTTAGCTACCCTACTTAACTTGCCCAGATGACCTCCTCCCTCCTCTTTTTTACACAGTGTTGGCCGTTGTGCAGCATATAGGTAAGAAATCCTGGAGTAGGAATCAGAATTAGATTACACCCACGGGAGCTGCGTACCCTTGAGTCAATACTTTGTCCTCTTGGAGGCTTAGTTTTCTCAACTATAAAAAGAGAGGGTTGAATTAAACAAATCACTAAAGTCAATTCAGATAGATGATGAAGTAAGTCTAAACAAACCTGGCTTCTACTAGAGGAATTTTAACTCTGCTTTAAGAGAAAAGATGCACTATAGTTATATTATTTTTCCACTTACTCCGAGGTAATAACACACAGTACTAAGTACCTAATAAATATCTGGAAAATAAGAGATGAGAACAGGCAAAATGTCAATAAAAAAACCAACTGGCCACAGAGCAGTTGTGAACGAACAACAAATGTCACACAATTCCATTTGTAATTCATATTCAGACTTTTTATATCCTAACATAAGCATGCTGCAAAAAGACGTGTCAAAGGCTGCTAAGGTTAAACATAGGCTGTTCTGGACTTCTCAGAGAATGCTTCTTAGAGACAAATCACATTAACAGCCAAACGAATCTGGCCCTAGATAAAAGAGAGGATGTTGTTTGAGATGCAAGAAGGACAGCATAGTGCAGGCGTTACAAAGCAGATAGGAACAGTAAACAACAAATTGGGGCAACATTAGCCACGAACTCTTAGCCTGGCTTCAGAAAAAGCCACTATCAAATTGCAATCTAAATGAGTATCACCTGAAAAATCACCATGCTTCTATGACCGGAAACCCAAGCAGAACACTTCTGATCCTCACATTGTATTTCACTGATAGTTAGACACAGCCCAGCCCAACTGCTTATTTTCACAGATGGCACAGAAAGGAAGAAAGTCCACCTTGTGTTTCTGGAGGCCTCTTCCTATGCCTCACAGTAGGTCTCTTCCTATGCCTCACAGTAGGTCAGGCGTGTTGTATCTGCTTCACAAGTTGTTCGGTACAATGGCCTATGAACACTCTCCCTTCTACAAATATTAACAGACTTCCTAGTATATGCCAGGAATGCGGTCAGGCAGATATCTACTCCCAATGCAGGCACTTGAAGAATCATTACATGGGAAGCACAGAGCCAGGCAATAGCAGGCAGTCTCTGCCTACTCCCATGGATGTATAAGTGAAATAGTCACCATGAAGTGCTCAGAGTTAGTCAATGAAAGGCTCGAAGCCTTCATACTAATTGTTGGAATATGAAGGCTTTCTGCGTATATTTTCCTGATGAATAGAGCTATGATTATTTAATTTGTAATGGACCAGAAGGGACTGATTTTATCATGGCTGATGGCCAAGAACCAAGGATGCTGAGCCCAAGAATTTTTCAAAATGTGTATGAAAATAAAAGAGAGTAGTCAGGGGTTTTCCTTTCGTGTTTCCAATAGTGTGTGTCTCTCATTTCCTATGGACGCAGGATAAATTATCTTATTTCCTCCTCCTGCTGTCTTTTGAGGTTACAATATAGATACCACAGGGTTATTGCTGGAATCATTGGAATCTAGAGTTCACAAGGACCTTGGAAATGGACATGTTTGGGGATGACAATGTGTGGCACTGGTATTGCCATTCTCCCAGCTCCTCCCATGGCAGACTTTGCTAATTCATTTAGCAGGAAAGCAGCAATGCCACTTGTGTCCTGAGGCATATTTTCAGCAAACTGCTCCAGACTCATCATGGTCAGCACTTAAGAGAAAGCCATTTTCTAACCCTTGAACCTTGGCTTTTGGGAGAGTGACTTCTCAAAGTTGCATTTAGGGTCAGAACTAGAACCCAGATTTTCTGATATCCAAATATTTCTCCACTTTCCCGTTCAGTTGTAAGCTTCCTAAAGATAAGCATCATTTCCTTTTTACCTTGGGGTTTAAAAAAATTAAATTTTATTGTGTTTATTTGAGGTTTGCAACATAAAGTTGTTATAGGATACATATAGAAAGTATGTTGTTACTAGCATGAAGCAAATTACCATATCTGTCATCTCCCATAGTTACTTTTTTGTGAGTGGTCTTTTTTATTTTTTAATCAATCAATACATGGAAAGCATTCCAGTTAGGCAACTGCTCATACACTAAGGTGTCCAGAACAGAAACCTGCTCTCGACCTTCAAGAAATTGACATTCTCCCAAACCCCGCTCTCTCTGTGCCTTGATGCCTCTGTTCAAGTGGTTTTTAATGTTGAAAATACCTTTTTCATTCCCTCCACTTGAAGTCTACTCAAAATACATATTGTCCACAAGGATTCCAGATTTGTCTTTTTCTAGCACCATCTTTATCCCTAATGGACATTACCTTCTGCCTCCTATCTTCTTCTAACACATTTAAAAAAACATAAAAACTAGATATCTGTTCAGTTATTTGTCTATCTGTCTATCACCTCCACCAGGTTGTGAGCACAAAACTCTAGAAGGCATATCTTGCTCACATGATGAATAAAGGGATGCCCACGATATCATAGGCTTCTAATGACTTTTACTTGGATAAAAGCTAGTCTCTAGAACCATCACAATTAAATATGAAATCATGTAACAAAGTTAAAATAGACCTTAGGCATCATGTGACTTAAGATTGGAAAAAGGTTTTATTTTAAGGCTAATCCCAATTCATTGGTAGTGGCTGCTTGGAATGGTGTGATTAAAAGGACCCAGGCAAGGTCCAGTTTCAGTTGGAAAGAGTGCTGCATTTGGTGTATGTTGTCTACCAGGAGTGAGAAAGCAGGAAACAGCAAGATATATGCCTGTTCTGCCAGCAAGGATCAAATCCACTCCCTGATGGTTAATGTTAAAGGCTGCATGATGCAGTAGATGAGCTGTGATTTGGGGTAGAACTCTGAATTTGAATGTTCTACCCAAGCTCTCTTGGGACTTTAGTTTCATTTTTTTATGAAGTGAGCATGGTGGTTCTCCTTCTCTTTTCCTCATTCGTTTTTTTTTTTTTTTTTTTTTTTTTTTTTTTTTTTAATGATGGTTGAAGACATGGTAATGAAAGTATTTAACAAAACATAAAGTGATGTATAAATGTGTGTGATGATCCCTCCCCATAGAGGACTGGCCTCAGCGACCTTTCAGTAAGTGGCAATAGAGAATCCAAAACTAAGAAAGATGTGCTATTCCAGAAGCTGATTCCTTCTCAGTCTCCTGTCTCATCCATTCTCAGCCTCACCTTCACTCTCTAAGCTTCATTTACTCCTCAGAGTAAACTTCTTTCCATTTTCCATCTCACAACCTTTGGAGGTGCTTAGCTGCTCCAAACTTTCTTCAAACTCCAAGTCCAGACAAGCTCTGGAAGATGTGTCTCAAACTTCCATAAAATCCAGAAAATGCTGATTCAACACTACAAGAGAGGCTAGATATGAAAGACAATGTTAAAATAAAAAAAAAAATGGAAGCTCTGGTGAGTCAGACAGAGAGGCCAGAAGATAATTTTTTTAATGATGGAGATAAACTAGATGATGAGGTTACTTCCTAGTTGTTGGTTCCATAAACTAGACGATGAGGTTACTTCCTAGTCGTTGGTTCCACTTACCCAACTCTTTCTCTGAGCTGCCAAATGTTCTTTACCTTTCCACTCTCATTCCATGCACCATCTTCTTGGGAAGCAATAGGCTGACCATGTCTAAATTAGTTCCAACTTGAGCTGCTCTCCACCTATTGGATTTTCTTCATGACACTTATCACTGTATACAATTATTCTATTATCTATATGTTAAATATTTGGCATTTATCTCTAGTAGAATTCAAGCATCATGAGGGAAGACACCTTATTTGTTCTGTTTATTATGGTGCTTGTTTACCATGACTAGAAGAGTGAATATGGAAGATATTCAGTACATATGTATTTGCTAAATGAATAAATGACTTCATCTGGTTGCTGCCTCCCAGATTAATTAATTAATTAATAATTGTTTACTTAATTATTAATAATTGCTTCTGACTTGGAGATAATCAGTTTTTCTTTCTGTTAAACCTATATTCTTTTTAGTTATCTAGGGATTAATTATTCAAGTTGTAGAATATGCAGAAAGCTTCCTGAAGCTCTCCAGTATCAGCTTCATCTCTGCTAATTTGGCTCTTCAAGCAGAGAACAAACAGTACAGGCAACTCAATCCAACTACAGTTACATCTTAGCATTTCTGGACAATAAATAAATAATTTAACATTCTTGGTGTCAGAGTTTACATGCAACCTGAAATGAAGCTTTTGTATTTTCCAAATATTTTATTCCATTTCCCTTTTTTTCTGATTTTACCTTCTTTCTCCTGCCGTCCTACTCCTACCCACATGTAAGCTTGCAGAGGATGTATTTCACTGAATGTCTCATGAGCCAGAAATGGCAGATCATTACCCAAGGACAGCAGGAACAGGGAGATTCAGGGCACTAGGTGAGTGCAGGTGAAAAAAACAGTCATTTAAGAGTACGCAAATCATCTATCTGGCATGCAACCAGACGTCCTGCCATCCAACATGTCTCTAGTCCCCACTCTACGTGCCGGGAAAAGACAAAAATGGATTAGTTCTTTTCAAAAAGCAGAGAGCAGAGAAATCCAGAGAGGTTAAATGGCTGGCCCAAGGTCACTCAACACACCAGGTGGCCAAGTCCAACTGTGAGGACTGAAATATGTCCCTTCAATCAGCAAGTCTCCCTAAAGCTATTCTGGCACTTGGCCACTTACCTATAATTCTCCTGGCTCTAAATAGGAGGAAAATTATAGAAGAGAAACAAAGTTAATAAACGTCAGACTCACCCAGACCCTGAAGGGATGGGAAGATCAGAAAGGACTGTTTATCAGTGCGTGAGATGGCTCAGAAAGTGAGGGCATTCATTTATTGTTGGTTTCCACTTACCTAGGTCTTTCTCAGAGTTGCCCAAGGCTCTTTCTGACTTAATTTTAAAGTTCTAAATTATCTCCTAGATCTTTGTGAGCCTGGAAACACCCAAAAGACACAACAAAATGGTAGTGCAAAGATTGTGAACAAGAACCATTATATAATATTAGATACGTTACTTGGACATGGGTACTGAACATCTTCCCCTATCAAAGCCCAGAGAGAGTGCCATAGTTAAGAACTGGCCATTCAAGACCCCCTCACTCTGGTCATTCTGGCCACGGTGATTGGTTTAAAGATAAATTTATGGCCGGGCGCGGTGGCTCAAGCCTGTAATCCCAGCACTTTGGGAGGCCGAGATGGGCGGATCACGAGGTCAGGAGATCGAGACCATCCTGGCTAACATGGTGAAACCCCGTCTCTACTAAAATACAAAAAACTAGCTGGGCGAGGTGGCGGACACCTAAAGTCCCAGCTACTCAGGAGGCTGAGGCAGGAGAATGGCGTGAACCCGGGAGGCGGAGCTTGCAGTGAGCTGAGATCCGGCCACTGCACTCCAGCCTGGGCGACAGAGCGAGACTCCGTCTCAAAAAAAAAAAAGATAAATTTATGGCCCTAGCTAAGCTAATGGGGGCATTCTCTGGGACTTTTTCAGAATTATCTGTTAATAGGCCTTCTCATCTCTGGAATTTCAAGCTGCAAGAAACATGCAAGGTTGGAGATGTAGGACTGACATTCCAAGGTCCACAGAAGCTCACTGCAGAATGAGAGGGTGGCATTTGGCCAGGCTGAAGGAGTAGATCAGGGGTTTGCGCTTCGGAGGGACAAATGACATAGGTGCTTTCACTGTAAATTTGCAGACCGTTCTCCACCCCATGTTGTGCACATTCACAAATACACTCACTCCTAGAAGTGCCTATCTTCCTTGTCAATGGCAGACGTGCCTTGCTTCATGCTCCTTGGGATATGTCTTTGACAGTATGACTTCACTGAGGTCCATCATACATCCTCTCTTGTTCTGCATTGCTGCCTCTGTCCTCCTTTCAAAGGTTTATCTTTTTTCCATTCTATACTTTTCCTCTCAAAGTCTCCCTACCTACCATTGATCCTGACCTCCTGCCATTCCCTATCTTGGCTTATCACTTCCCCTGGAGAAGCAACCCCTTTTTAGGTCCTCTTAGATCCTGGCACCATTTCTTAAAACCTTTCACAGTTGTCTTGCTCTGCTCCTCCCCAGTTACGTGAAGAAGGGCACCAGCCCAGGCTAGAGGAATCAGGCAAAGCTTCCAGAAGAAAGTGACTTACCAACTGAACCCTGAGAGATGAGGGACCATCAGCCAGGTGAGGGACAAGAGGAGTAGAGAAGTGTTCCTTATGAAGGGGACCAAACATTCTGAGGCCTCAAGCTGGGGAGAGCTGCGAGTGTTCTCTACGTAGAGTTTGATGGAGCATAAATGGGAATAAGGTGAAGTTGTAAATAAGGCACTGATTCTGAGGGTCATGGTGAAGTGGTTGGGTTTTTATCTTTTTTTTTTTTTTTTTTTTTGAGATGGAGTCTCACTCTGTCACCCAGGCTGGAGTGCAATGGTGTGATCTTGGCTCACTGCAACCTCTGCCTCCCAGGTTCAAGTGATTCTTCTGCCTCAGCCTCCCAAGTAGCTGGGATTGCAGGTGCATGCCACCACACCCAGCTAATTTTTGTATTTTTAGTAGAGACAGAGTTTCACCATGTTGGTCAGGTTGATCTCGAACTCCTGACCTCAGATGACCCACCCGCCTCGGCCTCCCAAAGTGCTGGGATTACCTTGGTTTGTTTTATTATCTCTTGTACTTGCTACTTTCAGGTTCTCCAAAGCAAGCTCTGTGACCTTAATTCTTTTGAAGAATTTTGAAGTTGCAGTGAGCCGAGATTGTGGCACTGCACTCCAGCCTGGGCAACAAGAGAAGACTCCATCTCAAACGAAACAAAACAACAATAAAAAAAACATTTTTATGATAATCATTTGAGAGGTAATAAAGAACTGAACTTGAGTGATGATAGAGGCAGAAACAGAGAGAAAGAAATAGGTAAATAAAATGGTAAGGAGAAAGAAATACCAGAGCTTAGTGAAGAGAGGTTTGACTCAAGAATAACTCCCTTGTTTGCGGTTCAGCTCTATGAGATTTTGTTCTCTACATTTTTAATTTTTTACTGAAAGAATGATAGATTCATTGGAATCTACAAAAATTTGATTGCTTTCTTGTTAAGTTCATTGATTTTAAGATGTTCATGGGACATTCAAGTGTAAACATCCAGTAGGTACTTGGAATTATAGGCCTAGAACTAAAAGCTGAGATTTTACAGTGATAACAGAAGCCATGCAAGTAAGAGTACCCTACAAAAAAAGAACATAAAATAAGAAAGCCAGGAAAAGAGCCCTGGTAACCACTACCCAACAAGTATGCAGAGGAAGAGAAATAAACACAAAAATAACAAATGACAGTCCAGAAAAGTGGAAGGACACTTCAAAGCTAAGTGCAGCCCCAGAATAAATAACAAAAAGAATAAAGAAATCAATTTTAAAATGGCAAAATGTGAATCACATCACTGACTGAATGAATGTTTGTGAGTCTTTCTCACCTTTCCTCTTGGTACTCCTTTACTTCACTTCTTTTTAATAAAATATGATTTATTTAATAGTATGTTGTTACATTTATTAAGAGGTGGAAATTTTTCACATATCTTTCCATTAATTTTTTTTCTTTTCTTTTCTTTTCTCTCCCTTTCTTTCTTTCTTTCTTTCTTTCTTTCTTTCTTTCTTTCTTTCTTTCTTCTTTCTTTTCTCTCTCTCTCTCTTTCTTTCTTTCTTTTTTTGAGAGGCAGGGTTTCATTTCTTTTGCCCAGGCTGGAGTACAATGGCACCATCTTGGCTCACTGCAACTTCTGTCTCCCAGGCTCAAGGGATTCTTCTGCCTCAGCTTTTGGAGTAGCTGGGATTATAGGTGCACATCACCACAGTCAACTGATTTTTGCATTTTTTGTAGAAATGGGATTTTGCCATGTTGCACAGGCTGGTCTTACACTCCTGAGCTCAAGCAATCAGACCGCCTTGGCCTCCTAAAATTCTGGGATTACAGGTGTGAGCCACCACCCCTGACCTCTGTCATTAATTTCCAATTTAATTCCTTGTAGATTCTGGATATTCATACTTTGTTGTCATATATATCTTTCTACATTTTTATCAGCCTGAAAGTTCATGGTTTACAGCATTTTTCCCTTACAAAGCCAATTGTCTTTTCAGTGATAAAGTATTTTATATTTATCTGTATACTTATCATATCTTGCATACCTCATTCTTTGCATTAATCTAAATTTCCATGTGTTATCATTTCCTTCTCCCAGTAAACCATTTTTGAACATTTTCTATAGTTCAATTTGCTGCTAAAGAATTTTTTAGCTCTCATTTTTCTTAAAGTGTTTCTATTTCACCTTTGTTTTTTTAACTAGTTTTTTGCTGTGTATAGAATTATGTATTGAGTAGTTTAATTTTTCCCAAATTTCTAAAGATTTCACTCCATTGTCTTCTTGCTTACATAGTTTCTAACAAAAGTCTAATCTTATTCTTATCTTGGTTCCTCTGTATATAACGTTTTTAATCTTTTTTAAGATTTTCTACCGCTGATTTTCATCAATTTGATTATAATGCTCTTTTGTGTGTATATGTGTGTATGTGTGTGTAAGTATATTAATGCTTATTCTGCTTGGGGTTTATTAAATTTTTTGGCTTCATGAATTTATGGTTCTATTAAATTTGGAAAAATTGGGGACATTGTTTCCTCAAATACAAACCACTTGGTATTTTTCCATAAAGAGCACTGATGCTGTCTTTATTTGTCTTTAATCTTCTGTGTGTGTGTGTGTGTAGGGGCGGGGGGGGAGTTGGTTTTCATTGCCGTGTACTCAGTGTCATTGATTTTTTCGACACCAGTGTCTAGTGCAGTTTTTTTTTCAGATATTTTATTCTTTCGTGTGTATCAGTTTCTATTTGGTTCAGCCTTTAATCTGCAGTTTCTTTCTCTTTCATCTTTATGTTTTTACAAATATATTTAAGCATATGGCACATATTTATAAAAGCATTTTTAATATCCATTATTTATAATTGTATTTTCTAAGTCATTCCTAGATCAGTTTATGTTGCCTTTTTTTCTACTCATTATTGATCACATTTTCCTCTTTTTCTTCTTTTTATTTTTCATGTTTTGAAAGAGAGTCTCACTCTCTCTCAGGCTGGAGTGCAGAGGCACAATCATAGCTTACTACAGCTTCAAAGTCCTATGCTCAAGTGATTCTCCCACCTCAGCCTCCCCAGTAGCTGGGACTATAGGCATGTGCTACCACACCTGGCTATTTTTTATTTTATTTTTTGTAGAGATGTTATCTTGCTATGTTATGTAGGCTGCTTTCGAACTCCTGGCCTCATGTGATCCTTCCACCTTGGCCTCCCAAAGTGCTTGGATTACAGCATGAGCAACTGCATTCAGCCTTTTTCCTGTTTCTTCATCTGTCTAGTAAATTTTTATTGACTAAAGGAAATTATTATTTTTGTGTAGCTGTATGCTGAAATTTGTTGTATTCTTCTAAGGAAGGTTAGACTTTTTTTTAATACTTAAGTACTTTATTAGTCTAATTATTAATTTAGTTATTTGGAAGAGGAGTAAGCAAACTTTTTTAAAAAATCAAATAGGAAATATTTAAGCTTATACACCAAACAATCTTTGTTGCAACACTCAATTCTGCTATTGCAGCATGGAAATGGCCACAGAAATAAGTAAACAAATGGACATGACTGTGTCCTGATAAATCTTCATTTCCAGAAACAATAGGTTTACCAAGTCCTTGATTAAGAGACTTGATTTTAAGGTCTTTTAGGGACTAGAGTATTCTTTATTTTAGAGCTAATTTAGCACAACTCATAAGACATGGCGCTTATGCGGTATCTATTAAGTGTCTCATGTAGTCATTCATCCAGCCTCCTCACTTATGCTCCCTGATAGAGAGAGCATAAACAATTACCAGCCACGGGTGAGCTTGGAAGTTGTTTATTTTACAGCTTCCTGGTAATTTTTCTTTCTTGCAACATTTTTGTCTTCTGACCTTTCGGGGTTTCACTTTGTGCATAAACATGGTTTTAATAAGCTAAAGACTCACAAGGACCCTTATGCAGATTTTAGGACCTTTTTCTCCTCTTAGGTACTCTGCCTCACCAATTCTTACCACCTTTCTTCCCCAAACTCCAGTCTCTTAAATGTAGCAAGACCACTGAACTCTCTTTGTGTTCCCTTCTGTGCAACGAGGAGTAAGAACTATCTCTAGACAGAAAGACTAGACAATGATAAGACTCACCTCCTTTGTTTTTATTTACATGAAGCTCGCAGTCTTAAGCTGTCCACAATCTCTGCAAATAGTTTTTTACTATGTCTTCTCCAGCTTATAGTTGGTTACAGTGAGAAAGTAATCTGTACAATCTTATTTCCTCATAGTTGGAAGTGGAAGTTCACCTAATAACTCTAACAATAAATTACATTTATATTAGATTATTTTAATCTCTCAATGACACAGAAGATTTGTGCTTTTATTCCCCCATTTTAAAGATGAAGGCATTAAGGCACCGTGGGTTTCAATACTTTTCTTGTGTTACCCAGCTCGGAAATAGCAGTTGTGTAATTCAAACCAGGTCTTCTGACATGAAAAACCGTGCTCATAACTATTGCAATGGTAATTTCAATACCAAAAGAAGCTGCTGTTACTTTTAATTTAATTTTCTTTTGTAAAAAAGTAAAGAGGTAGTACATACTATGTAATAGTATTTCTTCTTTTAGCATTAAAATACTTTTATAATAAAATTCCATAAATTTGCCTGATCACAAAAACCACTAAGGACACTTGATTAAAATAACATATGCAATCATCAGAGATTTTGTTTCAGTAAGTCTAGGGTGGGGCCAATGCTTTTATAAATCACACTAGGAGACCCCTATAATCAAACAAGTTTGTCAAACATCCTATATAAGATGTTTTTTATTGGCTATGTAAGATTTAATTATGTCGATATTTTATAATTTAATTTACCTTTCTCTGCTAGTAGATTGTGGGGTTTGATGACATTTTAATACTGAAATAATACTGTGATGATCAGACAAGTGCACATCCCTGATTATTTCCTTAGAGAGCCATGGCATTTAAACTTGTCTCTCCAGCTCCATTATTGAGTTTCATATGCATGGGAACTAGCATCAGTGTCTCGCTACTGCAAATAATTCTAAGAATGTGGCCACTCAGGGATAAAACACAGGCTAAGGACTGGGGATATGAAGGCACATAAAGCATACATAGGTAAATTTAAATGTTTGTCTTTTTTTCTAACATTTGTCAATTCATGTACGTTAAACACCCATTAGCATTATGCTAGGTGTTTTCCCATAAATCTCATTCGATCATCTCTGCAATCCCACAGGGAATATTATCCTTATTTAATAGATGAGTAAAAATTGAGTTTAAAAATATTAATCATCTTTAGCTAGTATGATAGTAACCGATATATATATTAAAGGCATACTATGGGTCAAAACTAAGTATATAACTATTTTATATCATTTAATCTTCAAGATAACTATGTCATTAGGTGCATTTTATTATCATTGTTATATCAGGGACAATGTAGCTAATATTACCCTCTTTTTTTAGATGAGGAAATATAGAAGAGCTCAGAGTGATATATTTTGTTTATACCGATATAACTAGTAAATGGCAGATGTAGTATATGGACCCAGATATATTTATTTCCTAGACCATTTCTGTTTTGCAACACATTATAAATGCCTTCAATTTAGTCATCGTCAAACTTTTATTTTATTTTCAGATGTTTAAAAAATTCTTCAAATCTTCTCTAAAACCCTTATAAAATGTGAAATTTTTAAAAGACAAGGAACCATCAGTAGGCTCATATTTCTGGAAGATGAGAGAGGGCAAGCCCGTGTTACCTGAACCTGAGATAGAGATGAAGAATCTCTTTCATTCCATTTGGAGGGAACATACTTAGATCCCAGGGAAGAAAGATGAGTGTAATTCTATGAACTGGGCCCAAGTTTGATTTCAGCTTCATGTGGAATATCGAGAAAGCTGAGGCTAGAGAACTGCAAACATTTAATCTTATTTTTAGTAGGTGAATACATCAGCTTATCACTGTTTCTACTCTGCTTTTTGAATGGCATGGTGAGGGGCAGATTTGGCACACATATAGATTTACATTTCTACTTAATCACTGGGTGAGCCTGAGCTGATCATGCTAGGTTTCTGAGTTTGTTTTTTCTTTCATTGTAAAGTAAGACAAAGTCTAATCAAAATATGATTGTGATAATTAAATGAGATAATGCAACTAAAGGAGTAAGCACACCAGTGAATTCATAGCATCTCCTTATTATTTGATTATTCTTCGCCTTCTCAAAAGGCTATTTCTTCAGTATGCAGCTGTTTTGACTCTCCTAGGAGACTGCTTTCAAGTAAGTTCACTATGGCACATGCTACGGCTTCCAAGGAAGGGTTTATGTGGCAGAGGCAATGGTTAGGAGTAATAAAACAGGAAGACCCCTTAGTCTTCAGCACATTATTTTACAGATAGTGTTAAAAATCAATCTCAGCTTATAATTGAAAGACTAGTTCCAGGGTTGTAATTTCAATCCTTATATTTACTTAAGGAACCCAAGGTGAAGTCTTGTTGGATACAGATGGTTTTATTCTAAAACGGAGACAATAATAATATCTATATAACAGGAACATTACGGACATCAAAGGAGATATTAGTAGGCAACTCCAGCATTAGCAGATCTTGGTTTTAATCCTGATTTTACCAATCTACAGTTTGGACTTAGCCCCTTTGTCTCTGTGAATCAACACCCACACCATTAAAAATAAGAGGCTTGCAACTTATGATTAAAGTTCCTTCTAGTTGATATTCTGTAATTCTGCGACTTGAACAAGGTCTCACCAAAGTAGATAAAGTCCAGGTTGTCACACTGCTAGTCTGGTGCTTTCTACTCTACATGTTCTTTCAGCTCAGAGATTTGTACCTTGTGGCTTTGAGGAAAGTCTTGTTTTGAACAAGAGCTGCCTGCAATGGTATCTCCAAATTGCAACCCCTCTTAGATATTGGGAAAATCCCCGGTTGATCTGCGTCTCAGAAAATTCACCTACCTGCCCAGTCTGTGGTATTCTTTTGTCGTGAAGTTTATCAGCTTTTGATTCATACTATATTGGTAAAGAAAACATATCACTTATGTGTCAAAGGGGCTAGTTTTAAGTACCAGATATTCTGTTGTGTGAACTGTGGCTAGACTTCCACTCAAAAACAACAACAGCAACAATAACAGCTGCTGAGAGAGCATACATTAAAAATTCTTAGGCCTACCATGCAGGCAAAGATAAGGGGAGAATGCCTCGCTGATGGCCCAGAAAATAGTTCAAGCCCCAAAACCCAGACATTAAGTTTGGGTGACACGGATCAAGGAATAGTAGATTTATTGCCTAAATTAAGTTATTCCTGGGAACTGATGTAGCTAGAACTGTAATATCCTTCAGTTTTAGGTTCCTTTGACCTGGGAAGCATATCATTTACTCTGGTTATGGTAGTAATGAAGCATGAGTACACCTCTATGCTACGTAAAAAAAAAAAAAAAAAAAAAAAAA
>NW_016805506.1:786067-814015 GCF_001698545.2 Rhinopithecus bieti | reverse complement strand
AAAAAAAAAAAAAAAAAAAAAAATAGTGTGGATCCATGTCCATCACCTGAGTTCTTATCTCAAATAAATCATTGTCTCTACTTACAGAGACCTTAGGAGAATCAATGCTTAAACAAACAAATAAAATTCGTGTTGTCATTTACTCCCATTCTCAACCCCTGGCCTGACTCTGTGGTTTAGGCTAGTTCACTGAAATTTTTTTACCTTCTGTACTAGTTTACTACAGTACAGTTTTTTTCACCTAGTGTACTAGTTTACTGCAGATTAGTTTACTTCTAATCTGCAGTTATTATGTGTTGTCCCTACTCAGGATCTATTCATCTGGATTCAGCTATGCCTGAAGTCCAAATATGGATTTTTTTTGTAAGTACATGAGCCATTTTATGTATATTGTTTTCCCCAGGTCATTTTGAGCTATATTCTTATTACTTACAATTGGAAATGCATCTGCCTAATGGAAAAATTATCCACATACTGAAAATAATAAATAATATTTGATCTTTCTAATTCATAAGAATGATAGAAATATCTGATAAATTAACAGAGCTTGATCACCAGCCATGGTTACAGCTCCAGAAACTATAGTAAGTGATGAGAATACAATTAAGAATATGATGAAGCTCTTCTCCAAGTAAAGCTCAGTCTAGTTGAGAAGATAAACTACAAATAACTACAATGCAATATTCCTGACCATAATTATAACAAAGTCACAAATGGAAATGTATTGGTTTTCCTAAAGAAGTTAGAAAAGACTCTAGAGAAGAGGTGACATTTGAATTGAATTAAGGGCAGATTAGAAGTTTTTCAAGTAAAACAGTGGCTCTCAATCAGGGCGTTTTTAAAAGACTTTTATGGGTACATATAGGTGCATATGTTCATGGGGTACATGGGATCTTTTGATACAAGCATACAATGTATAATCACATCAGAGTAAAGGAGATATCCATCACCTCAAGCATTTATCCCTTCTTTGTATTACAAATGTTTCAATTATACTCTTTTAGTTATTTTTAAATGTACAATTAATTATTATTGATTGTGTCATCCAGTGGGTACAAAAATATAATTATATAGAATGAATAAGAATTAGTAGTATTTTTACCTCCCAGGGGACATTTTTCATTGTCACAATTTGAGGTATGCTGTCAGTATCTAGTGAGACCACGGAGGCTTCAAAAGATTTTACCATCTATAAGCAACTCCCACAACAAAGAATGATCTTACCCAAAATTTAATTCGTTTTAAGGTTGAGAAACTCTGAAGTAGAGATATTAAGAAAAGAGTTCTGGAGCAAGGTGAACATACAGCCAGGAGTCATGATTAGTTCAGAGTGATGGAAATGTCTTGATGCAGGGAAAATAGGTTGAAGGCAAATGACAATTGATCTCTGAGTATAAGGGTTCGAACATCATCCTATAGGTGTGGGAAGCTATCAAAGTTCTTTTAAGGTTGTGATTATAAAGAAGGTTTTCTGAGTTTGAAATCTTGAAAGTAGAATCTTCAAATTTCTATAAGGTGACCCATTTCTTAACCGTGACTTTGAATGTGGGAGGCTATGGAGAATTTGTGAAAATAAAGATCCTTGCAGGAGACAGTCTTAGAGCACTGTGAGGCTAGGACATTCAATGGGTTATTAACATGATTACTGAATTTGTCCACAGTGATTCTAGTGATACTAATGATGAAGGAAACCACTGGGTTTGACTTCCTTTTGAGAATGTTTATTGGATTCTAAGCCATGCAGAAGCCTTCCCCACAAATTAGCATTTTCCATCTCTCCTGTGTCATTTCTTCCCTCTCTTTGGACATTCTGCCAATTTGTCTTGGAAAAATGAAATACTTTCATAAGGAATCAGAGGCCAGTGACAGGTGCCAGATTGACAACTCTGGAGGAGGACACTTGAAATGCTCATGTTCCTCATACTGAAATGACAAAGAGAAGAGTTATGTGTGCTGAAAGATTTATTGTCAAGCTGTCCTCAGGCATCTCTTTGGTCTCCAGAAAGTGGTTTAAATTTAGACACAATCTGGAAGCCTTTCAGAGCCAAAAAGAAGTGTGTCATTGTGTTGATGTTCTTTCTTCTTGTTAGCTTTGGTGGAAGCAAACTGGAGCTTGTATTCAAACACGTTCTGCAAGTATACTGAAAAGGTCGCATTTGACATTCTCCCACCTCCTTTCTGTGCCATCTTCTACTTCATGGAGTCACTGAATTTTAGAGATAAGAGAGATTGCAAAGTTCTTTTAACTCACTTGTTCCATTTTACAGATGAGGAAAGTGAAGGCCAGAATCAAATTTATGATTTACCCAGGATTGCACAAATTGCTATGAGAATAAACCAGAGAGACCCTTCTCTTTTAATTATTGTCCTACTCAATTTTTTAAGTGGATGTCCCTTTAGACAACCTGACTACCCCTCCCATCCTACCACGCTGCCCTCCACAACTATTGATAATAGTAAAACTACCATTACAAAGTGCTTAGTCTGAGCCTGACATGTGCTCGACTCTTTACAAATATTAACCCTGATTCTGTAATAACTTCAGGAAATAGTATTATTATATTCATTTTGCCAGTAAGCAAGCTGAATTTCACCATTTAAGATGCCCCCAAATCATACAGCTGATAAGCCATAAGGCCATTATTCAATCCAAGATCTGTATAACTGTTATGCCACTCAACCTACACAGATCTGCTTCAAAAATTTTCCTTCCATTCCTCTAAGTCATAACAGTTGCCATTCCCACTAAGCAGGCATCAGAAAATCAAGCTGACTGACCAAATTTACATCTTTTTTTAATTTTTAGAGAGGAGGTATCTTCCCCATTTCCTCCATATGAAGGAAGCTTCACTTGCATTTTGTGAATGGCCTTTCACCTCTCCTAATTTGTTGAGTGTATTCATCACTAAAAAGTGGTGCATTTGTCAAATATTTTTTTCTGCATCTATTAAGATGATGGTGTGGGGTTGAACCAACCTTGCATTCCTGAGATTAATACCGCTTGTTGTGTAATCCTTTTTATGTGCTCCTGGCTTCAGTTTGCTAATATTTTGTTGAGGAATTTTGCATCTGTATTCTTAAAGGTTATTAGCCTCTCTTTTTTTGTGTGTGTAATGTCTTTGTTAGGCTTTGGTATCAGGATAATACTAGTCTTGTGGAATGAATTGTCTTCTTTTTTCTTTCTTTTTTTTTTTTTTTTTTTTTTTTTTTTTGAGACACAGGGTCTTATTCTATTGCCCAGGCTGAGTGCAGTGGTGTCATCATGGCTGTCTGCAGCTGCTTTGACCTTCTGAGTTCAAGAGATCCTCCCACCTTACCCTCCTGAGTAGCTGAAACTATAGGCACACATTACCATGCCCATCTAATTAAAAAAAATTTTGTAGAGATGGGATCTCATCTTGTTGCCCAGGCTGGTCTGTAATTCTGGGCCTCAAGCAATCTTCCCGCCTGGGTCTTATAAAGTAGGATTATATGCATGAGCCACCAGGCCCAGCTCTCTTCTGTTTTTTTTTTTTTTTTTTAAGAAGGATTGAAGTTTATTTTTATACAAAGGGAAGTGTAATGACTTATTTGACTTCTGAGTTTAGGAAGAAGATCCAGAAATAAACAACCTCTCCATTTCTCTCTTCCAGTCGTGGATGAACTGCTTTCAGGGGGGAAATGCTCTTCTCTGCTCTTCAATGCCATAAATGTCAACAAGGAAAGGCCATTCTTAGCCTGACATAATCTGTCACTGGATTTCTAAGTCTGTCTAATCCTGGGATTCGACATGAGGAAAGCTACTTTCTTGCAGCATAAGTCATTTTCTTCAGTATCAACTTTTTCTACAACAAGGTTTATATTTTAAATCTGTTTGTTTTCTTTCTTTGACTTATTTCTCAGTTAGTCCAGACTCTTGGCTGAGAAGATTAATAAATCTTTCAGGTCCTCTTGGACCTTAATGATATTGGAAACAGGAACACTCTGATTATGCCTCCCAGGAAAGGTAGTGAAAACAATCAGAGGCAACTACCCAAAGTTTACCACAGGCATTAACAGGAGGAGTATGAGATGTGGAATCTCAACACTTGAATCAGGATTAAAGCTAATGTAGGAGTTGGCATGTATAACTGCTGTTCTTAATCTTCTGTCTCCCTCATGGTCTAGCTGTATAAAATTAACCAAGATGTCCATCCTGCTAAGCCTCTGTTTCCATCGCTGAAAATGAGAATCAAAATATTTACTTTCTAAATAACATTTCCTTTACATACAACCAATGTGCCCCAGTCAGTTCACACTGGGTCACACGAGCTAGTCGTACATACTTACTTTCATCTCCACTTTGGTGGTATTTTCCCAGGACATCAGGAATGTTATATAGGGGCTTTTTCTACCTGGAGAGCCTGTTGTTAAACATTTACCAGCACACCTGATCCAACTTTGTTGCCCTTTAGTGTATGCATGAAAACTGATACTGCCCTCTTCTGTCCTCGGCTGGAACTTTCTCAGGCTAAATTCATCTCTTGATAAAGATAGGCAAATGCAAGAATGCAACCCATAGTGATCTGCCATTTAGTTTCCCAAGAAATGCAGTTTCTATGAATTAAGACCCTCTTACTCCTCATTTATCTCTTGCCAACTGTAACTTAGAGGATTTAATCACCCATATAGATAGATCTCTTCTGGTTTCTTGGTGGTGCTTTTCCAATCACTCTACTTCCTTTTTAAGATGGCATCTCACTCTGTGTGTGAGTGTGTGTGTGCGTGTGTGTAGCCATCATGTGTGTATTCATCTCACATTATTAACTGAATGTCCAGGAAAATTACTTTGGAAAATGATAATAATAAATACAATTCTGAATCACACCATTTTAAAGCTGAAGAGAACTTAGTGATCACTGGTCTAATTCCTTAATTTCACGAATTAAAAAAGTTAAAGTTCAGTGAAAATAACTGACTTACCTATTATTACTTGGTGAAATAGGAACAGAATCAAGACAAAAATGCTGATCAGCTGACAATGACTTATGTGCTGATTCCATTTGTCCTCTGCACAACACTGAATCACAAGCTTTTGTTCTAAAAGTCTCTGAAAATGTCCCTAATTCCATTGCTTAAGATTCTAAATGATTCATTCTCTTTCTAGCATTTTCTGGCCAATCTCTAATCTCCATCACCCTTGCCAGCTTCCAAATGAAATTTTAAAATACCATTCTCTAGGGCATAGAAAAGACCCGCTAACCAAGTACCCAAGTCAGATAAGTTTCTTCAATAAGTATGAGACTAATAAGATTTACAATGTGATCAGGGTTTGCAATTGGTGGTGATAACTAGAGAATTGCCCCAATAAATATTTGTCATGATTTTAAGAGCAATAAAACATTTTATTTTTCCCACAGTTTTCTCTAAAGAAAAGGAAAGAAAGACACTGGATAACAAGATAATTATGCCATAATTCTTCCTGGAGGAGATTACAGTTGTCCAAGTCTGGATGAATTCCTCTGTAGGTATGAGGATGTGTCAGGCTGGACTATGAGTCACTGTTCTCCACATCAACGATTTCAGAACCCTCGGGAAACTATCCTGTAAAACCCCTCATAAGATTTTGGGTAAGAAACAATTTCCTAAACTCTGTCATCACAACTTAAATAAGGATTCTTCTCTGTGATAAATCAATTCCTGACATTTGGTTTGTTTGCCTTTCTCAGTACTTTAAGATTTCTATATTTAATCTCAAGATTCAAGACTGTAAGAATGTGAAGGAATCTTAAAGCATATGCCGGTATAACCTCAGTCGGAAGACTGGATTCTATTTAGCATTCCTACTAAGAAGTTGCCAGCAGAATTTTATTTGGATACATCCATTGATTAGGCACTCACTGACTCATAAGGTAAACCAATCTAATGCATGACGAATATGACTATGAAAACTCCCTTCCTTTTCTGAGTTATACCTTTCCATAACTTTCATTGGATGATCCTATTTCTGCCCTTTAGAGACACATGTATTTAAATCAAAACTTCTATCTCCCTGTGATAAATCTCAGGCAGTTGAAGACAACACAAACCTCTAACTATTTACAGAAAGACTTCTAAGGCTCCCATCACATACCCCAAAAAGGACCCAACATTGGACACTAGCTGACACAGAGTCTATCCACATACCTATTTTATTGGTTTTACTTTCCCTAGAAGAAGACCCTAAGAAAATGATTCAAGTTCAAGATGTTTATTAGAGAAGTGATCCTATTAGAGGAGCGAGGAAGTAAAACAGAGATAGAAAAGTAATGAATAAAAACGTATTATCAAACAAGTCACCACTGAGGACAGCTGGGGCTACATCCTTCTGGGGAGCACTGGGACCAGTGTGCAATGCACAACTTAGGATTATTCATGAAGAAAGAAAGCTGAAAGTTTTATCTACTCACTCCTGTCAATCATTGCTTGAGAGTTGCATCTGCAGAATATTAATTTTCCAGAACTTTCAACCTACTACTGCATACAAAGAGTAAGATTTAGCAGCCAGAGAAAGACCTCAAGCAAAAGGATATAGGTGCTGCAGCTGGAAGTCAGCCAACTTACGTAAGAAAGATAAAGGCTAAGAGAATAATGATGTGACATTCACAGTTTCTACTACTCCCATTCAATGTCAGCCTGAGAAGTGCTGACAACCAACAGTGAGAAAAGACAAACAAACGATGGGCTTTGATATAGTTTGGATGTTTGTCCCACCCAAATCTCATGTAGAAATGTAATTCCCAATGTTTTACGTGGGGCTTGGTGGGAGGTGTGGATGAGGTGGATCCTTCATGAATGAGGACAAATGCTTCAGGAATGGCTTAGTGCCATTCCATTGGTGATGAGTGAGTTCTCGCTCTGAGTTCTTATGATATCCGATTGCTTAAAAGAGCATAGTACCTCCTCCCCTACTCGCTCTCTCTCTCTCACTTGCTCCTGCTCTTGCCATGTGACATGCCTGCTACCCCTTTGCCGTCTGCCATGATTGAAAGCTCCCTGAGGCCTTGCCAGAAACTGATCAGATGCCAGCACCATGCTTCCTGTACAGCCTGCAGAACTGTGAGCCAATTAAACCTCTTTTCTTTATAAATTATAAAGTCTCAGGTGTTTCTTTTAATGACATAAAATGGCCTAACAGAGGCAGGTATATAGAAGACATCAATCTGCCCTGGCTCTACTCACCAGATGAGAGACAGAAAAATAGGAGAGAGGTAAACTGTATAAAAAGTGGACCATACCTCATACAGCTCTTCTAACTCCATGCCACTAGAGCAGGAATCTGGAGATTATAACTTGTGGACCAAATCCTGCCTGTTTCTGTTTGATCTATGAGACAAGTTAGGAAAAAAAACAAGTCAAAAGAAGAATAAAGTTTTTTGATATGAGAACATTTTAGAAAATTCAAATTTTAGTGTGTGTAAATAAAGTATTATTGGAACACAGCCATGCTCATTCATTTATGTATTGTCTATGACTGCTTTCACACTACAACGGCAGAGTTGAGGAGTTGTGACAGAGAACATTTGGCCTGCAAAGCCTAAAATGTCTACTATCTGGGTTTTTTTTTAAGAAAAACTTTGTAGATGCCTGCACTAAAACCTTCGACAAGTGTGGTCTATACTGAGAAGGCAAGAAGGAATAAACCTCAAAGAGAGACTGAGAATGATATTAAAATGACTAAGACTAAGAGTTAAATACAATATCTAGAACACTTTAATATCTGAACAACCTTAAAAGTAAAGGAACAAGATCATGATATTGTTAATGAAACTTCCCCAAAGTATAGTTGAGGTAGCTGTTGAAGGAATTAAAAATCATTTTATATTTATACTCCAGAGAGTGTATATTCACATACATACATCCTGGTTATATATGTTTAAATCCTTCTGATGTCTTCTCACACTTATAATGGAGCCCAATGACCTTATGGTGCCTCCTGTCTACCTCTGACTTCATCACTTGCCATTGTCTTTTTTGCTCACTAAGATGTAACTTCCCTTTATCTCCATTCTACTTGCTATTCTTTAAACACATCAACCTCTTTCCCTCCTGGTAACTCTACCCTTGTCATTCCCTACCTGATACCTCCTCCCCCAGCTCTTTGGAAGGCTGATTCATTCTTATATTTCCATTTTCAGCCTAAATGTCACTAGCTTATGAAAGCCATCTAAAATGGCTTTATTATGCCATTCCATTTGTTTTCTTCAGAGCATTGATCTCTAAAGATACATGGATATTTGTTGGTTTACTTGAATACTATCTGTTTTCACTGTATACATAAAATAGACTGTGATCTTCAGGAGTGTAGAAGCTTCACTATTTTTGAAATCACTGTATCCCCAACTCCTTAACAAGCTGTCTATATTAGTCACACAATAAATATTCATGGAATAAATGAATGTGTGGCTTCTAAGAAGTCAGAAAGGATAGCAATAATCATAGAACGTTCAAAGACATTATCATTTGGTGAAGTGGTGTTGGTCTTACAGACCGGAATATGAATCCTAGCTCTGCTGTTTAAATTAGAACATAATGACCCTAGGCAAGTTTCTTAACTTCTTTGAATTTATTTCCTTATTTCTAATATGGGATAGCAATACCTATCTATGTGGGCAGTTGTAAGCATTAATGAGATAATAATGTCTGCAAAATCCCTGGGCACATAGTAAGGGTCAATAAAGGGTGACAATTCCTGCCTCTGCAATTATCATTACCATTAGACTGAAGTTGAAAAGGCCTTTTAGGGGAAATGCCTGTCCTCTAATATAGTCTAATGTCCAAACAAAGGCATAGGGGTTAAGGCAAAGGGGCTCAATCACAGCTTTGTAGATACCTCAGCTGCAGAGTCAGGACTGAGGCCCAGATCAATAGTCTCCAAGTTCTGAATATATATTTTTAAATTTATCAACCTGCCTCTATTTTAACATCAGACGTTGATTGCAGGCATTCTTCAGAGATCTCAGATGTTGAATATAATGTCATGTGTAAAAATTTATTTGCTAACCAAATGATGTTTGTGGGAAACACTTTTGTAGCAAACTTAGAGGTGATGTCTGTCATTCCCCCAACAGCCTGCAGCCCAAGCAGAGTTTAGCAGTGCAAAGTCATAACATTCTTATATTCCTAGCACTTTTTTGTATACCCATTTAGAGCTATATTGTGTCCTGGTACTTTTAATATTCATTCTAAATAAAGTGGAAAGATGACTAAACCATCTTGTCCCCTCTCTCCTCCCTCCAGAATATCTCATGAGGATGAATCTTCTGTCTCTGGAGCAAACCAAGTTCTGCAGAGAGAAATGCTCCATGAAAGCAAGGATAAATCAAACTGGCCTGGAGAACTGAAATTTGCCTGTACTTCTGTGTAGCAGGAAATTAGTCTCAGAAGTGAAGATAGAATATGACAGAGCAGCACTCTGCTAGAAGAAACACTGGACTGGAAATTTAGAGACCTGGGTTTGAGTACTGACTCTGCTGAGAACTCACCATGTGCTTTTGGGGAGTTCCTGAAACCACTCTGGATGTCAGTTTTACATCTATGACAGGAGGATATTGTAATGGATTATGTCTTTCTCCCATCCTACTCTATCATGTTAGTATCATTAATTAGATATGAAAGGGAAGACAAGAGAAAGCAGGCAGGCATAAAAGACTAAGAGGCCTATATAGGAAGGAGTGAAGAGAGGGTTTGAAAACCAAATTAGAGGGAAGATAGGGATGAAATTGAGACGAAGTCAGGTGGAGAGAGGTTAGATGGCTTTTGCAGATCACCCTTGGAGCTTTCATATACTAGAAGCTTAGGGTTGAGGCAGCTGAGAAGATTGGCTCACATGCTTGAAGAATCTCCATGAGAAATTGTGTTAATGAAATTTGCACACAGTTTGCCCCTTCCTCATGCCTTCTGCTGCCCGGTGGATTATCTCCCAGACTGGAATGTTTCTGATCTCATCTTGTTTTGTTTCCAGAGAGAGATGAGGGCACTGAGACCATCTGTTCCAGTGTTTCTTTCTGAATTGTACCCCACCTAGGGGCTTGCTGCAGGAGGGAGAGCACCATGTCCTCCCAATTTTTCTCTTCTTCCCTAAAAAAACTCCTGCAAATCCAGAGTCCCACAGGTTCTAGCCTCTTGTCCTTAGCCAACAGCACCGCCTCCACCCCACCACCAAGCACACAGCTGGCAACAGTGCTGTTTCCATGGTGATAATGAATGGCAACAGGCAGTAATCAAGATGGGTCGCTAGAGTCATAAGTCATTACAGATTGCATTTAAAGGCACACAGTTACATTTAAAACAATAAATTACTTTTTTCGAGCATCCTCCTTGCTTCAATCTCTCAGAAAAGAGTTAATTGGCCATTTGTTTTGCATGTTTATTTTCTTGTATTTCTTTCCATTTGTATAGGGAATCAGATTGGTCAGTTTCCTCATCAAGATATCCTAGGCATAGTTGAGAGCTGCCCATGCACACTAAGGCTTAGGACACTGGGAGAGGCAGATTCACCAAGAAAGAAGTATTCCTCCTTTCCCTGGCAGTACTTGAAACTTCAATATGACACATACATTTATCTGGTTCTTCACTTTGGAGTTCCAAGTGTCTTACTGGAAGTTAAACAGTCTCAGGAATGTGGCATCCACTGACACTGTAGCTACATTTCAGAATAAGAATAATAGAGCCTTACTGAATTTATGCTCAGAAATCATGGGCTTGAGTTTCAGCCATGCTCCCAAAATGGCGATCTTGAGTAAATCTCTTAATGTTTTTGATTATTAATATCTTTATCTTTAAATTAGAAATAATATTATTTAGCCTGGAGGATTATTACGGGGATCAAATAAGGTAATAGATTCAGAAACTATATAAGCAATATATTACTTTCTTAATTTAACATGCTTTTAGAAATTGTGTTAGTATATTGATTTTAGAAGTGATAATAATGGCCATCTTAGTGTCCCCCAGAATTCTAGTTTAGATAAGAGGTAGGGGTACTTTGTGTGTGACTTCGAAGACACTATTTGTATTTTGTGAATGATTTTTTTTCCCTAATCTGTAAAATGGGAATGGTGCCTCCTGCTCTGCTTACGTCATGGTTGCAGTGAAAATCAAATGAAATAACCCACTTGTAAGTCCTCACGTATCAACTGCTCAGTATTACACGGATATAAGCTATGGTCATTTAGAAAGCATCCTGTTAAAAACAAGATTGGGTTAGTGATCACATTCAACCATTTTTCTGCACTGCAAACCTTTCATTCCAGACTTAAAATTGTGTCTCATTAAAGTCCAATCCTCCATGAGGTTAAAAATAAATCCCTCATTTCACCCTGTAATTTACCCTTTTATCTTTTCTGTTCCTTCTCAGTCTCCAAAGCTGAATGTCTCTAATGGTCTTATTGACAACCTGAGATAAAATAAACATGTAAATATGGAGCAGTCATTCATTTGTTCTGGCGAGCAAGGGAATTGGTAGGAAAACAGCTTTGCATAACAGGTATTCCTCATGGCGAAACATACAATTATTTTTGAGATCTTTTTGTGAACTAAGATTTAAACCAAATTGCGTGCCATTAATATTTCTCTCTGACTATTGGTCTCAGTTTTTTAATTAGGTAACCGCTGAGGCAGGATGCAATTCAGTTACACAACGATTCATCTTCTATGTTAAGATATATTAATAATAATATTTGTGATTAATTATACATGTCACTTCACAGAGGTCCTAATGCAAGTACAAATCAGCCACAGCGACCTAAAAAATTCAGCTCTGCTTATTCTTATATTGAGAAGGTGTGTGCCTGTATCGTCTTTGCATAAATCTTACCATTAAATTCTTCCTTCAAATTATCTCTTATTCAGGGACCTCTGGCAAAAAATAATTAAATAAATACATAATGAAAATTTTCCACTGCCTTACATCTGGAACCTTAGAGATTTATATTTTGTCTGAAAATAGCACCACTAAAGGTTTTATCACACAATTTCTTATATCACTATAGAAACTTAACTTGAATTTTTTCGTTTCATCAAACTCTTCAGGTTAAAGGTGATCTATTAATCTAAAGCACTATCCTAATTGTTAATATTATCATCATTATTTTTGTTGAATTTCTGTTACTTTGAATTATTTTGATATTATAAATTTGAGGTTTCAGAAATTGTCTTATACATCTTTTGCATTTACTTATTGTAGATCTCTGTTCTGACCTCTGACAGAGATGATTAATCTGTTTACAAGATGTACTTTCTTAACAAAAATTTAAAATGCAGACATCCTAGAAAAAATACAATTCTCTCCTTTTCCATCTTCCCAGTTTCGATCCAAACATGATCACCCCACATCTGAATTGCCCCAGTGTTCCTGTGAAGGTTCTTTGACACCCAGCTGCCCATTACAACCTATCTTCCTTATCACTTACGCTCATTTTCTCCATGCGTAGTAAATGATATAGAAGAAAGGCACACTCATTCTTGAACCTCTCATTCTCATCTATAGTCCAACTTGCTTTCTCTCGGCCTCCCATTGATTGACTGGCAATAGCAACTTAGCATTTACTTTTTTCTGTTTTCAACCTTGCTCAGGCCCTTGGGTTATTCTTCATGATCATTACCTCAGCAAGAAAGCAAGTTTTCTCAATTTTGGCACAATTGACACTTTGGGCTGAATAATTCTATGTTGTAGGCTGTTGCCTTGTACGTTGTAGAATGTTAAGCAGCATCCTTGGCCTCTAGCCATTAAATGCCAGCAGCAAGCCCTCTTCCCAAGTTGTGACAATCACCTCCAGTTGAGAACCACTGGTAGAAAGGGTGGTTGGAACAAAAAAGTGGGTGATCCTGACTACCGAGATGAATAATAAGACCCTATTTAGGAGATGATATGAAACACTCAAATGTTGGTTAGAATTTGAGCTATTTCAAAAAGATTCGTTGTTTGAAAAGTGAATTAAAGTGAAGGAAGACTAGAAAATATCAGTTAGGGAGAACTTCAATAAGCCGGAATAGAGATAATTAGAGCAAGAGTAGTAAAGACAGACATAGAAATAAAAGTTTTTAAATCAAGAAATATTTTAGTGATAAAAGTGGTGGGACTTAGTGAATAATTACATGTCGGAAGAAAAAGATGGAGAAAACTTGAGATGACTTCAAGCTTTCTACTTGAGTAACAGGCATGCTTGTGATACTGTATTCCAACTTGAACTTAGAATCATTCTCCTTTATTATAGCAATCAGGTAACACAGCATCTCATTTACTACATGGTGAGCACCCAGAGGACTAGGTATACATCCTATTTACCTAGGTTTTCTTGTATCTATTCAACATTGGGGATTAAAGACAACTAATTGTTGTCTTTTACTGAAAGCCAAGCAATGTGCTAGTACCCATATTAGGAATGTTTCTTATAATCAACATAAAAACGTTTTATCCCCATTTTATAGCTGTCAAAACTGAAAAGCTGAGAGGTGAGGAAACTTCTCCAAAGAGACACAGCAGATTAATAGCAGAGCCAGGTCTCAGGTCTTCATCTGTCTGGTTCCTGTCTTTCTGTTGCCCTGTCTCATTAATTAAAAGCTTGCTCTGGCTTTATGTGTCCCCTCAACTTTAACCAGTTGGCTTCCCCACTTTGCAATGGAAAAGCTCAACAAGAGAAAAGAGGGGTTTCTCTCTGACTGCCCTCCCTTCTCCTCCTCTTTCTCCTCCCCACCATCCTGATTTAGGAATTTCTGTCTCTTGCACAAAGGGATACTTTACCCCTCTCTGAAGCACAGGGTAACAGCTTAGCAACTGCCTGCAGGCATCTGTGAAATTGGACTGTTCTTACAAGGCCAGAATGTTTGGGCTGAATGTCAATGAATCTAAAACATGATCGATTAATGTACCTTTTGCCACCACATGTGAGTTAAATGATTAGGAGCAAAATTGCTCGGAGCAAAACGGTAGTATTTGATCAAAGCCAGAGTGTTAGAAAAATGGCTGCAGTTGGTTTTTCTAACACCAAGTCTGGTTTGTTTTCTGCATTCCCAGCTGAATGTTGAGCAGTCTGTCGGTTTAGTAATCTCATAAGAAAGGAGGGATTGCATAAGCACTAAGCATTATCTGTCATCTTTGTGTCTCATCTGGAACTGTACATAAACACAATCAGGTCTGCATGGTGAATGATCTCCCAGGGGGAAAGAGAGATGAGGGCTGAACCACATCAATCATTTCTGAAGGAAGAAAAGGTCTGTGCATCTGGGGATCACTCAGTATATCAAGCATCATGTTGCCTCAATGGTGAGATAACAGTCCATTGTGGTCAAGGCTTTTATTTAGTAGTGACCACGGCTTTTTAACATTGAGGATAAAGATCATCACAGTGACAGTCATGAACATGAGATGACTATGACCATGGTGGAATATGAACATGTAACAGAGGATCCTCTGGCCAGGGAATCATATGAACATGAGCACTAAGTAAGTGAGGACCCAATTATGGTTTTGTCAATAAAAGCTGGACTGGAGACTTTAGCTTAGCTGGAAGTCTTGAATGGAGACTTCTACCACCTTCTCACTGAAGCTTTAGTCAAGGTCTGGATCTTGTCTTTGAAATGTCAGTGAAGTCAAAATTATATCCATCAGTGTCAAAAGAAAAGAAAGCAAAACAGACAAGAAAAAGTTATATTTTCCTGTGGTCTTCAGTGTTAAAGTAGCCTAAACTGACAAGCCTGTGTTCAATGTTCTGAAATGAGCCAAAAAAAACCACAAACAAACAAACAGAAAAAGAAAAAGTAGAGAGTTCTGGCTCTCCCACTCAAAAAGAAGGTCCTGATCTTTTCAAATTGATGAGCAACAATTGGTGGAAATAGATGTTACATAGGTACAAGAAGTGAAGAAGTGGAGTTCAGTGGCCACTTCTTTTCTTTAAAGTTTGAAGACCCTGCCCACTAAAATGTGACCACGGCTTTTAACCTACCTCAATGAACTAGAAAAAGTAGTAAGCAATGAGATTGAAGCATATTCTACTATATGAGAAAAGGAGGTCAGAAACACACCTCTTCACTCCAGCCTGAGACAAAAGTGTTTTGCTCCTTGATACTAATGATGAAACATTGCATAATAGGTAGCAGCTACAATGTCAACTCCCAGCAGTATTACTTAACCAAGAAAAATATGGACAGGAGAAATCTCTGTTTTCAACAGGGACTTCTCAAGAGCTAACTTCCAAAAAGATAGAAAAAATTTAATAAAGGTGTGGTGGCTAATTTCAAATTCCCCACAATCATTGATACCCAGAAGCCCAACTGAAGTGCATTATTTGTGAGGGTGGATGGCACAGGTGACAACTATCCTAGGCATAGGTCATATCCACCAAGCATTCTATCAGTCCCCTTTCTTCTCACATCTTCCATTCAAAGATAAGGCTGGGAAAGTATGCAACCTACCCTAATTGCTTGCAGGGGAGATGTTGAGTTGGAAAATAAATATATGTTAATGACCAGGCACCCAATATGTTAAAAAACATACCACCAAAGTGTGACTTCAGTGTTTCTGAATTTGTCTTCCTTCCACTTTTCCTATTGTATGGCAAAACTTTAAGAAGCAAATCCACCACAGCCTTATAAGTTAAACTGAGCTGATACCATCATTCCTTGGCTAGGTGTTTTGGGGCAAGTTCTTAAAGTCCGTGAGCTACAGTTTGCTCATGGGTAAGAGGAGACTAACAAAGTGTACTCCCCAGAGTGGGTATCAGCATAAAATGAGATAATTCATATAAGGCATCTGCTTCCAGCTCTGTGACCTTAACTTAGCCCTCCTCTGGACTTCAGTCTTTCCTCTGTAAAATGCAAGCAACAGTATCTAAAACAAAAAACAAAAAACAAAAAACAGACCCTACCATTTATTAAGTTCTTGTTATATGTTAGAGATCACATTAAATCTTACTTCTCAGGATATGTATCTGTCAATATATGTCAAACTTGGTTGATTATAAAATCACTTAGTTAAAAGGCTTACGTTCGGTACCTTCCCCTAGAGATTCTAATACGTTCAGTTTGGAATGGAATCTGGTAATTTTCTAATTTTGAGAAGTATCATTGGTGATTTTTAGTATCAGGCAAAGTTTAAAAACACAGGATTGCTGTGACGATTAAATGAGACGCTGAGTAAATTGTGTGTGTGTGTTCATTAAGTCTCTGCTTCAACTTTAAAGTCTATTTTTTATTTTGTTGAAGTATATAGCATATACAGTAAAGTGCATAACCGAAAAAAATTCAGAAAATGAGGATACTGTGAAATACCCAGGTCAAATAACAGATGTCACCAGTACCTCTCAAGTAGCCACCTTCCCACTGAGTGACCATTACCCCAAGAGTAAACACTGCCCTGAGTTCAAACCCTAGAAATAAGTGATGCCTGCCTTTGAAATTTATCTAAGCAAAGAGATACAGTTTATTTTCTTTTTTTATGCCTGGCCTCTTTGGCTCACAATTGTGTTTCTGAAAGTCATCCAGGTTGTTGAGTGTAGCTGTCATTTCTTTATAACTGCATAATATTTCACTGTGAATTTAACCACATTTTTTTTCATTCTACTGGATAGACCTTTATCTTCTTTCCACTCTGAGGTGATTAAGGACAACAACATTTCCATTTCATATATATGTCACCCAGTTTTGTTTCTTTTTTTTTTTTTGAGACGGAGTCTCACTCTGTCACCCAGCTGGAGGGCAGTGGTGCAATTTCGGCTCACTGCAACCTCTCCTCCTGTGTTCAAGTGATTCTCCTGCCTCAGCCTCCCAAGTAGCTGGAAGTACAGGCACGTGCCACCATGTCCAGCTAAGTTTTGTATTTTTAGTAGAGACGGGGTTTTGCCATGTTGACCAGGCTGATCTCGAACTTCTGATCTCAAGTGATCTGCTCTCCTCAGCCTCCCAAAGTACTGGGGGATTACAGGCATGAGTCACCGTGCTTGGCCATATATGTCACGTAGTAAAGATAGGTATACATTTTTGTTGAGTATGTATCTAGAAATAGAATTGTTGGGCCATAACATTTGCAGTTCAACTTCCATATATTTCCCTAGACTTCTTGTTGCACATCTTTGCCAGAATTGAATATCATTGGTCTTTTTCATTTTGGCCATTCTGGTAGACATGTAGTAGTATTGCATTTTGGTTTTAATTTTCATTTCCTTGATGAGCAGTGATGTTGCACATTGTTTTCATATGCTCATTGGCCATTTTTACCTTCTCTTTTGAATGACCTTTCATCCTTTGTCTTATTGACACCCCAATTTTTAAAAACTTATCTACAGTCAATGCTCATTGTTCATGGATTCTGTATTTGCAAATCCTTCTACTTGCTGAAATTTATTTGTAACCCCTAAATCAATACTAGCGCCTTTTTTGTGATCACTCACAAATATGTGCAGAGTGACAGACCTATGAGTAGTGAGATGGGCACATTCCCAGCTGGGCTTCAACAAGGTGATACTAGACATTCTTGTTGCACGCTCATCCAGTAAGCTTGTGTCATTTTTGCAGCATATTTAGTGTCATGGTTTTTGCATGTTTGTGGGTTTTGTTGGTGATTTTGCTATTTATTTGCAGGCACAGCACTGAAGTGCTATCTACTGTTTCTAAGAAGGCTGTGATGTGCTCTGAAGATAAAATTTGAATACTAGATAAGCTTTGTTCACACCTAAGTTAGAGTGGTATTGGCCATGAGTTCAATGTTAATGAATTAACAATGTATATTAAATATCTTTAAACAAAAATACACATAAAGCAAGGTTATATATTGATTGGTTGATAAAAAATGTTGTGACTAGAGGCTTGCAGGAACCTCACCCCTGTATTTCCCTTAGGAGCACTGGTTCAATATCTGCTAACTCAATGCTTGCAACAGCTTTATAGAACACAGTTACTGTGAATAACAAGGATTAATTGTACTTGACATACATTTCCTCACAACAAACTTGTGGATTTGTTTGAGTAGTCATTATGTCCTCATTTTACAAATAAGGAAAGTGAGGAGCAAAGATTTTGGAACCATAGATTTTCCAATGCTCCACAACCAGCTAATTCAAATTTAGACCTCATCTTCAGGTGCCTGGTTTCCTTACTATGAGTTTTCTACAGCAGATTGACCTTCATGGTACTCTCTCTCCAACTATTTTTTGTGGACTCCATAATAGGCCTGTCTGGACTGAGAACACATTGAAACAAATTTCCATGTCAGTTTTTCTTCTTGAAAATTCTATCTAAAGTAATGGGTTACAGTCTGGTGGTTGGCAATTGGTTACAAAAGCAGCAGCTAAACAAGCTAGTACTGAACTCCAAGGTGAGATCTAGTATAAACTTCATCATTTGTAAGTCATGGGGCTTTAAACAACTTGGGCACGCTGCATCTGTTTCCTCTATTTAACAAACATAACAGTCTCTGCCCACCTTTCCTAATAAGGTTGTTCAGTTTATCAGATTCAATCAAGACAGGCCAGGCACTGTACTAGTACATGGGAAGATACAAAAGAAAATAAACGCAACTATTTCCCTTAGGAAGCTGTTAGTATATTGAAAAAGGCAAAGAATGTATATAAATAACTATAACAAATAATGTGTCAAATGTAGGAAAAGCTAAAGAGTTACTGAAAGAGATGAGGAAAATATTTCCAATTAGCATGTATCTGGGATGACCACAAATAAAAGAGGGCAAAATATGAAGTGGGTCTAGAAGTAGCAGTAGTAATAATGATAGCCATCACTTGTGGAGTGCTTAACTCTTTACATGCACCCTGTCACGTCTATCTACAAGAATGAATTATGCTTAAATTTACAAAATGGAGTAAACATAGCAGGGTTTCTCAACCTTGGTATTATTGTTATTTGGGGCCATGAAATTCTTTGTTTGAAGGCACTGCCCTGCACATTATAGGATGCTTTTCGGGATTGTTGGTCTTTACCTAATATATGCCAGCACTGCCCATCCCAAGTTGTGACAACTAAAATTGTCTCTAGACATGGCCAGATGTCCTCTGGGGGTAAAAACAAATCACCCTGATTAAGAATCAGTGCTATATAGTAATCCATGTGGTGTTCTTAAAAAGGTGTGGTTCTATGAGTGAGACAGGCTTGAGTGTTCAAATGCTCCATCACCTTGTCCATTTTGAGATTTCTCTCACTCTCTGTCCTCAGTTGTAACATGGAGGTAATAAGAAGAATGATTATAAGTGAATGAAATAATATATGCAAAGTGCTTTTGGTCCAGAGTAGGCAGAGAAACATTGGGTATTATTTTTATTTAACCATTCAATAACCTAAAAGGAATTATCTCTCTCTCCATTTTTCAGAAGAGCCAATCTGAGCACAGAGAGGTTAAACGATTTGCCAAGGGTCACTTTGCTCTCAAAGCATAAAGGCAAGTGGGCCTGCCTGGATTGCTTTAACCAATACCACTATTTTAATAAACAGAGGTGGGTTTGTCAAGGAGAGAGGGAAGTGGACTATAAATCAATTCAGGAGGCTTGGTATGGGATGGTGGCCAATAACTATTGTGAGGATCAAATGAGGTGTTTCAGCTATTGCAAAGAGGGAGGCTTTTAATATTTTCATTAAGGAGATAACTCTGACTAGGTGGACAGCAAAGAAGACAGTGAAAGGAGAAGAGTGTATTTAAATTAAAAATTAGAATAAAAATATAATTTTATCAACTCTCATAAACATTTAATCATTTACAAAATAGCTCTAAAAACACACCTAGAGGTTCAATGAGTCACACCTTCAACTTTGGTCCCTCATCTCTGTCAAAAGGGATGGGTATTATTAGCACATTTTATTTATTCTGAGGTACCAAGCAAGTAGCAAATGGAGGAAAAATAAAGATTTTATTAAAGGAGTCAATAAACAGAACAATAGGGAGTTTTGCTTTCATTTAAGCAACAATAGGAGTTCCTTGCATGTTCTGGAATGCTGAACTCTAGTCACAGCTATGCTGACTGCAAGCTCTGTGACCTTGGTCACCTCTCCCAACCCCACCCCCACACCTCAGTGTCCCTACGTGTAAAATAGAAGGACAGAATTGGACTAAATGCAGTAGAGTCCCCTTCTGCTCTGATATAACAAGAATCCGTTTCCCCACACTTACGAGCTCAGTGGCAGCTTCTCTGGCTGTCTGCTTTTTAAAGGGCCATTATGTTGTAGCCCTGGTTTGGCGGGGCACTGACCTTTTCAGAAGAGAAATGGCAATTCTGTGCTCACTGCTTCAACCCGATGATCTGTACTGCTCCTTTGCTGATCAGAAACTGAGCTTTCTTCCTGCCTCTTGCCCTTCCTGACTCCTACACTCCCACTCATCTAAGAACTGTTCAACTTGTAGAGCCAGAGAGGGTAGCTACTCATTGGAGGGATGACTTTCCTCTCACCATCGATGTCTAACCACCATGCAATTATAAAGATTTTCTCTCAGGTAGGCTCAATGCTTTCAGGAATTCATTGCCTCTTAGCATGTTAGGGTAGAGAATGGGCACAGAAATATACAGATTGCTTTACAGAGGAACAAACTGAGACCCGGGGAAAATACAAGAACACCATAAATGACAGAGCTGATATGAGGGGGCTGGCTTCCCAAATCTCCGTCTGGTTTTTATTAGTTTTGGTCTGAACAACTATAAATTAGATGTTTTATTTGGGCTTTATTTTGTTGGTAATATGTGAAAACAGAGGGTCCTCAAGCTTAAGATTTTAAAGTAGAAGGAAAATAATAAAGAAAGAAATAAATGAAAATGAATGAAGTCCTCAGCTAGTGATGAAGGATGAGGAATGTTTAATATTAGTTGATAAAATTCTATCTTCGACAACTATTTCCTAGGATGATACTTACTCAATCACACCTTTTCATGAAGCACTGAATACCTGAATAAACACTTGATAACAGGAACTTTTTTTGATTCAAGTTATCAGACTGGGAAGGAACTGACCGGAATTTGGATCTGGAGCTCTATAAGGGCAGGGATATTTGTCTGTCCCCAAGTGCCTACCACAGTGCTTAACACATAACAGATACTCAACCAATATCTGTAAAAATGATTTCTGATTTACAGAAATGTAAGCGCAGCTTGTTTGCATAGAGGTAAGGTGGAAGAAAATAACACTCAACTTGAAACCAAAATATATGACTTCTATCTCTAAATATATTGCCACTTACTTCTTACCTGGGCAAGGAATACCTTCTCAGTGAGGCTCTGTTTTCTTAACATAGAAATAATTGTTACCAATTTCATAGATTTGCAAAGATTCAGCGTATTAATGGATGATTAAAAAAAACTTCAATGCACACATGAGGTATCCAAGATACATGAAGTAGGTTTACTTAGCCTTCAGAGAAATCTCTCAACCTCTGTAACTATATGGAAAAGCATATGGTTTTTTTGTGTTGTTGTGATTTTTCTTGTTTGTTTTGGTTTTTTGTTTGTTTGTTTGTTTGTTTGATATATGAGTCCTCAGCTTTTATCCAAGCCTCAAGGACATTCATGATATCCAAAATTTAAACACCACCCTTATAAAGTACTTTATTCATAATGTCAGTGGTTATTTGAGTTAGCCCAGTATATATTGGTTGATGTGCCAGCTCTCTGAGTCTCTGGCTTTTCACCTACTGGACTCATTATCTCTGGTCCTCTTATTGAGGCTCCTCAGCCCACTCATCAGTTTGCTTCTTTAGCTGCCTGGCTTCCCAAATGAAACCTGCTGGTGGTTTCTCAGCCTTCCTGTCTTGCTGTGGCCTTCTTCCACGCCTAGTACCTGACCTGAATCTCAGGTGTACTTCACTCCCTGTTTTATCCACATTTTTAACTCCTTCTGCAAGTTTCTACTGCGTTGTTCTGATTCTGGAGACCTGTAACTACAGGTAGGCCTCCATCTGCAATTGATGCCTGTCTTAATATAACATCTTTCTTTTCCACTGGTCTCCCTTCATCCCTATTTCTCAAGAAAGATTTATTAAGTATCACCTTTTACTGTGTCATATATCATTAATGAGTTAAAGTATTTACTCAAGAATATCATTTGAGTGTTGTATTTTGTTTTATTATTGTTTTTACTGGGTACATAAAATTGTATATATTTGGGGGGTACAGTATGTTATCACAATACATGTATACAATGTGTAATGATAAAATCAGGGTAATTGATAGATTAACACATCTCTCACCTCAAATATTTATCATTATTTTGTGCTGGGAACATTCAGAATCCAGTACGATAATTTTGAAAATATACAACAAATTGTCGTTAATTATAGTCACCCTAGAGAGCTGTAAAACACTATTTCTCCTATCTTGCTATCCTTTTGTATCCATCAGCCTACCTCTGGTTATCATCTTCTCCTCTTACCCCTCCTCACCTTTAATAACCACTCTTCTATTCTCTACTTCTGTGATATCAAGTTTTTCAACTTTCAGGTATGAGTGAGAACATAAGTGTTTCTCTTTCTCTGCCTGGCTTGTTTCGTTTAACATAATATCGTCCAAGCTCATCCATGTTGCTGCAAATGACAGAGTTTTGTTTTATAATAAAATGGTATTCCATGATGTGTATATACCACATTTTAAAATTCATTCATGCATTGATGGACACTTAGGCTGATTTCATATCTTGGCTATTGTAATACCGAAATAAACATGGGAGTGCACGAAATGCTTCAACATAGATATTTCATTTCCTTTAGATATATACCCAATAGTGGGACTGCTGGGTCACATGGTAGTTCTATTTTTAATTTTCTGAGGAACATCCATACTGTTTTCCAAAATGGCTGTACTAATTTACATTTCCCCCAACAGTATGTACGGGTTCTCCTTTTTTCATTTCATTCTTGCCAGCATCTGTTATTTTTTGTTTTCTTGATAATAGCTGTTCTACCTTGGATGAGAACATATCTCATTGTGGTTTTGATTTGCATTTCCCCGATGTTTAGTGATGTTGAGCATTTTTTCATATAACTGTCAATGAATTTTAATTGTGTGTCTTCTTTTGAGAGATACCTATTCAGCTCACTTGCCCATTTTTTAAATTGGATTATTTGTCTTTTTGCTGTTGAGTTGTTTTCGTTCCTTATAAATTCTGGATACTAATTCTTTGTTGGATATTCATTTGTAAATATTTTGCCCATTCTTCACATTGCCTCTTCACTCTATTGATTGTTTCCCTTGCTATACAGAAGATTGTTAGTTTGATAAAATCTCATTGGTCTATTTTTTCTTTTGTTGCCTGTGCCTTGGGGGTCTCCTTTCTGAACTCTTTACTCAGACCAATGTTATAACTGTTTCTCCTATTTTCTTCCAACTGCTATGAAGTAGTTTCATAGTTCTAGGTTTTATGTCTAAGTTATATATCGATATCCATTTTAAGTTTATTTTTGTGTATATTTTATTGTATATATTTTGTATATATTCTATATCCATTTTCAGATTATTTTTGTGTGTATTTTGAGATATACAGCTTTTTAAACACCATTTATTGTCAAGACTGTCCTTCCTACAATAAATATTCTTGGCACTTTTGTTTAAAACTGGTTGGCTATGAATACATACATATATTTCTGTATTCTCTATTCTGTTTCATTGGTGCACATACTTGTTTTATTTTTTTATTATTTATTTATTTATTTGTTTGTTTTTGAGACGGAGTCTCACTCTGTCGCCTAGGCTGGAGTGTAGTGGCACTATCTTGGCTCACTGCAACCTCTGCCTCCCGGGTTCAAGGGATTCTTCTGCCTCAGCCTCCTGAGTAGCTGCGACTACAGGCATGCACCCCCCCCCCCGGCAATTTTTTTTTTTTTTTTTTTTTTTTTTTTTAAATAGAGATGGGGTTTTACCATATTGGCCAGGCTGGTCTGGAACTCCTGACCTTGTGATCCTCCTGCCTTGGCCTCCCAAAGTGCTGGGATTACAGGGATGAGCCACCACACCTGGCTACACATATTTGTTTTTAATGCCAGAATAGTGCTGTTTTGGTTACTATAGCTTTGCAGTATATTTTGAAATCTGGTAGTATGAGGCATCTGGCATTGTTCTTTTTGCTCAGAATTACTTTGGCTCTTCAGGTATTTTTTTGTGATTCCATTAAAAATTTTAGGATTTTGTTTATTTTTGTGAAAAATGTATTTGATATTTCGATAGGAATTGCAATGAATATGTAGATTGCTTTTGGTGGTATGGTTATTTTCATAATATTAATTCTTCCAATTCATCAACATGGAATATCTTTCCATTTTTTGCAACCTCTTCAAATTCATCAGTGTTTTATAGCTTCTGTTGTGGAGCTCTTTCACCACCTTGGTTAAATTTATTTCCAGATATTTTGTTAATTTTGTGTAGCAGTTGTAAATAGGATTGATTCCTTGATTTATTTTTCCACTAGTTCATTGTTGGTGTGTAGAAGCACTGCTAATTTTTGTATGATGATTTTAAATCCTGTGTTTGTGCGTGTGTGTGAGTGTGTGCATGTGTAGCTTTTAGGATTTTCTATATATTAGATCATGGCATCTGAAAACAGGGAAAATTTGACCTCCTTCTTTCTACGTCTGAAAACAGGGAAAATTTGACCTCCTTCTTTCCAGGCTGGATGCCCTTTATTTCTTTATCTTTCCTAAATGATCTGGTAAGGACTTCCCCTGGCATGTTGAATAAAAATAGGGAAAGCAGGCATCTTTGCCTTGTCCCATAATTTAGAGGAAAAGTTTTTAACTTTTCTTAACACAGTATGATGTTGTATCTGTGTTTGTCATTACAATCTTTATTGTGTTGGGGTACATTTATTCTATACCTAAATTATTTTTTATCATTAAGGTATATGGAATTTTATTTTAAAAATATTATCTGTGCCTAGTGAGATGATTATATGGTTTTTGCCCTTCATTTTGTTGATATGATGTATCACATTTATTGATTTGTGTATGTCGAACCATTCTTGCATCTTGATAAATCCCACTTGGTCATGGCGAATGATCTTTTGAATGTGCTACTGGATTTGTTTGATGGCATTTTGTTGAAGATTTTTGCCTCTATGTTAATCAGAGATATTGGCCTATACTTTCATTTTCTGTTATTTCCTTGTCTGGTTTTGGTATCAAGATAATACTGTCCTCATAGAAGGAGATTGAAAGAATCCTCTCCTCTTCAAAATTGTGAATTTTTTAGGAGATATGAGTTATTAGTTCTGTAATAAATGTTTGGTAGAATTTGGCAGTAAAGCCATTGGATCCTAGGCTTTTCTTTGCTAAGAGATTTTGTATTACAGATTGAATCCTGTTACTCATTCTTCATCTGTTCAGTTTTCCTATTTCTTGGTTCAATCTTGATAGGTTGCATGTATATAGGAATGTATTTATTTCCACTAAGTTTTCTAATTTGTTAGTATATAGTTGTTCATAACAGTCTCTAATGTTCCTTTGTATTTCTGTGGTATGTTTTAATGTCTCCTTATTTATTTCTAATTTTATTTATTTTGGTCTTTCACTTTTTTTCTGGATTAGTCTAGTTAATGGTTTGTCAATTTTGTTTGTCTTTTCAAAAAACCAACTTTTGTTTTGTTAACCCTTTTGTTACTTTAGTTTCAATTTTGTTTATGTCTGCTCTGATCTTTATTTATTTATTTTTTTACTTTTACTAATTTTGAGTTTAGTTTGCTCTTGCTTTTCTAATTCCTTGAGATTCATCATTAGGTTGTTTATCTGAAGCATTTTAACTTTTTTGACATAGGCATTTATTGTTATAAACTTCCGTCTCACTACTGCTTTTGCTTGATCCCATAGGATTTTTATGTTGTGCTTCTACTTTCATTAGTTTCAAAAATCTTTTAATTTTCTTCTTAATTTCTTTATTAACCTAGTGGTCATTCAGTATCATGCTGTTTCGTCTGCCTGTATTTACACAATTTTGAAAGTTCTTCTCTTTTTATTTCTAGTTTTATCTTACTATGGTTAGAAAAGATGCTTAAAGTGATTTTAAATCTTTTAAATTTGTTGAGATTTATTTTGTGGCCTAACATGTAGTATTCACGAACGTTTCATGTGTGGATGAAAAGAATTTGTATTCTGCAGCTGTTGGATGAAATGTTTCATAAATGTTTGTTAGAGCCACTTGGTTTAAAATGCAATTTAAATTGTTTCTTTGTTGATTTTTTTGTTATGATGATCTGCCTAATGCTAAGAGTGAGATGTTGAGGTCCCCAGCTAATATTGTATTGCAGTCTGTCTCTCCCTTTATCTAATAATATCTGCTTCATATATCTGGGTGCTTGATTTTAAGGTTTCTATACATTTATAATTGTCATATCTTCTTGCTGAATTTACACTTTATCATTGTCTATTTTTTATAGTTTGTGACTTAAAGTCTGTTTTGCCTGATACAAACATAGCTACTCCTTGCTTGTGGTTTGTGTGTGTGTGCGCATGTGTGTGTAACATTTTCCCCCATTTCTTCAGTTGCAGTCTGCATTTATATTTACAGGTGAAACAAGTTTCTTGTAAGCAGCACATGGTTTGGTCAATTTTCTTTATCTTTTTATTTTTTTCAGACTTGCAGTTTTTATTATATCTGGCCCATTTTCTTTTTTACTTCAATAGTTTTTGGGGTACAGGTGCTTTTTGGTTACATATGTAAGTTTTTTAGTGGTGAATCCTGAGATTTTAGTAAACATGTCACCTGAGCAGTGTACACTGTACCTGATATGGAGAGTTTTTTCCCTCACCCTGCTCCCAGTCTCCCCATCAAAGTCTTCAAATTTCTTTATATCACTCTGTATGCTTTTGCATCCTCATAGTTTAGCTCCCACTTGTAAGTGAGAACATACAGAATTAGATTTTCCATTCCTCAGTTAGTTCACTTAGAATAATAGCCTTCAGATCCATCCAACTTGCTGCAAAAGACATTATTTAATTCCTTTTTATGGATGAGTAGTATTCCATGGTATATATAAAATCCATTTAGCCAGTTTATAACTTTTAAGTGGGGAATTTAATCCCTTACATTCATGGTTATTATTGATATGTAAAGACTTACTCCTATTGTTTTGTTAACAGTTTTCTGGTTGTTATGTATATTTCTTATTCCTCCTTTGTCCCTTATTGCTTATCATTGTAGTTTGATGATTTTACGTGGTGATAAGATTTTATTCTTTTTCCATTCTCCGTTGTATATCTGCTCTATCAGTGAGTTTTATACTTAGGATGTGTATTTTTATGATAGAGATTGTTGTCTTGTCAACACCAGATGTAGGACTTCTTCAAGCATTTCTTATAAGGTTACTCTAATGGAGATAAATTCCATTTGTTTTTGTTTGTCTGGGAAATACTTTATTTCTCCCTCATTTCTGAAGTATAGTTTTGTAGGGTACAGCACTCTTGGCTGACAATATTTTTCTTTTGGCACTTTGAATAGATCACCCAATCCTCTTCTTGAATGTAAAATTTCTGCTGAGAATTCTACTATTAGTCTAGTGGGGATTCCCTTACATGTGATTTCATGCTTTTCTTGTGCTGTTTTTGAAAAATTTTTTATTAACTTTTAACAACTTGACTATAATGTGCTTCAGGGAGAAACTTTTGTGTTGAATCTATTTGGGAACCCCTGAGTTTCCTGGTTGATGTCCAGATCTCTCCCAAGACTTGGGACATTTTCAGTTATTTCATTAGAAAGATTTTCTATGCTTTTTCCTTTCTCCTCTCTTTATGAAAATCCTATAATACAAATGTGTGTTTGCTTACTCATGTTCAATAAATTTTTCAGGCTTTCCTCACTCTTTCTTATTCTTATTTTTCCCCTTTGAATGTATGATTTCAAACAACCTGTCTTCAATTCAGAGATTCTTTCTTCTGCTTGATCAAGTCTGCTGTTGAATCTCTCTGTTGCATTTTTTTATTTTATCCATTAAATTATTCAGCTAAAGGATTGTTTTTTTTTTTTTTTTTTTTTTTTTTTTTTTTTT
>NW_016805506.1:766636-785832 GCF_001698545.2 Rhinopithecus bieti | reverse complement strand
TTTTTTTTTTTTTTTTTTTTTTTTTTTTTTTTTATGATTTCTCTCCCTTTGTTGGATTTCTCATTCAGATCATTAATTCTTTTCCTGATGTTGGTGAAATGCCTAGCTTTATTTTATCTTATCTTATTGAGCATATTTTTTTCTTTTTCATAACCAAAATGAGATTATTGAGTTTTCTTAAGATCAATATTTTTTTAATTTCTTTTCTGGCAATTCACTGCTTTCCCTTTCATTAGGATCTACTACTAGAGAGTTATTTTCCTTTGATGGTATCATATTTCCTTGTTTTTATTGGATCTTTGAAGAGAAGAGGTCTCACTGCCTAGTCTCAGACTATATTGTCTAGGCTAGTCTTGAACTCCTGGGCTCAAGCAGTCCTCCCGCCTTAGCCTCCGAAACTGCTGGGATTACACATGTGAGCCGCCATTCCCAGCCTATTATTTTTATTGTATTTTTGTGTCTCTGTGTTGATGTCTGTACATCTGGTGAAACAATCATTTCTTCCAAATTTTCTAGAGTGGCTTAAAAAAAAAGACTTTCACCTACAGTTGGGTTTTAGTGTGCTGGTTGGGAAGGATGTGGAAACTTTGTTTTGAATAGGTGCAGTGGTGTAGTCTCCATGCAACTTCTTCAGTTGCATTCACCATAAGCAGTAACAGTGGGTGCCTCAGTGCCCTAGGCTGTAGAATTTGTGGCATTTGTTGTTAATGTCCCTGATGTCAAAATCATTTAGGGTTTTTGTATTCCCATTTTTCCCACAGTGGGGAGACTTAGCCAAGGGGATCACTTTTGGTGTTAGGTCTAACATAGCCTATGAGCAGCTGCAGCAGTGCTGGCTTCCAGGTGCTGCATCTCAGATCAGCTATGGATCTGGGGTCATAGGCTCAGGAATTCATAAACCTAAAAGAGCAACTGAGTCTTAGGATACACGTTCCATCTTTGTGGCAAAGTTGGATGTAAGTTGCCTACAGAGCCAGGGTCTGCACCTCTGAGGCACCCTCTAGTAGCCTGGGTCCAAGGGTTGGGTAGCTATTATTTTATCCCCCTGGGGAACAGCGCACAACACTGGCCTGCCTCCATGGAAGAGAATGTGCTCTAGAGGTTTGGGCCTGGAGAATAGGGTATGGCTGTGATTCAGGAACCTGAGCCAATAGGGGTCAGTGACATTTCTGGTCTCAGGGAATGAGACACTGTGTAGTAGTGACTCTGAATCCTGAGATGTTAGGGCTTGGCAGTATCTTGGACTCTATGAGGTCACATACAAGGCAGCAAGAATCCCAGAATGGTGTGACACAGCTGTCATTTGGAACCTGTAGGGGCAGGGAACAGAATAGTGATGATTTCACTCCCTAGGAAGAGGGATGTCTCAGCAGCTCAAACTCTAAGGGGCTAGTCCAGCTCAAGGAAAGCAAAGTACTAGAGTTGTTTATACTGTAGTGTGGGGTATCTCAGCTCAGCCACTGCCCTAGTTGCCTGGGACATAGGGTACTACATTAGCTCAGCCTTGGATGCACAGTTCCCAGCTAAGCTAAGACACCAATTCCTCAGTGGATGATGTGTTACTTCAGCTCAGGCCTAGATGGCTTGACTGTTCTGGGCAGCCAAGGCATCATTTCCTGAAATACATGATGCTACTTCAATTAGGCACCAGGGAGCACAAGGTACTGTTTTCTCAGAAGACAGATTAGTGCCCCTTCGACTCAAGCACAGAGGGGAGTGACTACTCTGAATGGGTGGCCAAGGCATTGTTTCCCCTAGATGCTTGGCACTGTTTCTATTCCAGCACTGGGGACATGGTACAGCAGCAACTGGGAAGGGTATATGGAGCAGCTCCACTAGAGCACTGTTTTCATGGGAAGCCATGTGAAGCTTCAGTCTGAATCCTGTGCATCAGGGCACAGTGGCAACAGGGAGAGATCTCGAAGCAACTGCCAAGGCACCATTTCCCTAGGAGATAGTTGCAGCTTCAGCTTAGCCCCAAGGAGCAGGGCGCAGTAGTGACTGGGAGGGGTTTTTGGAGCAACTCCACCAAAGCACCTTCTCTCAAAGAATGTACGGTTTCAGCTTCTGCCTGAGGATGCAGGGGAGGGTTGGGCTTCAATGCTAATTATGGGTAAATGCTGAAGAGTAAATCCTTCTTTTCCTCATGAGGCTTACATTAGTTTGCAGACAGAAAGATAAATAGGTCTGTTCTCAGCTTTGACAGTAGACACAGAATATCTAAGGTTTTGACAGCATTGATTTCTCAGAATAAGATTTTTAGCCTTTACTTTGCAGACAAGAGGGAGTCATTGAAGTTTTTAAGCAAGAAAATGACATGTGCAAAGTGATATTTTATAAAGTTCAATCTGGTGACATCTGCAAGAGAGACTGGAAGGGGCAGAGGCTGGGGGCAAGGAGCCTATTACTGTAATTGTCAAGAAGAGAGATAATTAGGATAAAGGCTAGGATGGTGTCTTTGGGAATAGAGAGGAAGTGGAGAGAGATTGAAGGCATTTTGAAGAATAAGTAGAATAGGCCAAGCAGTGCCTCATGACTGTAAACCCAGCACTTTGGGAGGCTGAGATGGGCAGATCACTTGAGGTTGGGAGTTAGAGACCAGCCTTGGCAATATGGTGAAACTCCGTCTTTACTAAAAATAGAAAAAATATCCGGGCATGGTGGTGCCTGTCTGTAGTCCCAGCTACTTGGGAGGTTGAGGCAGGAGGATCATTTGAACCAGGGAGGCAGAGGTTGCAGTGAGCCAAGATCGCACTACTGCATTCCAGCCTGGGTGATAGAGGCTCCATCTAAACAAATAAAATAAAATAAAATAGAAAATAATAAGGAGAATAGTGTGCAGAACAATAGAAGAATAAACAGAAAACATAATCCAGAATTTTAACAGACATCTGCTTTCTTGCCTTTTTTTAAACACTTCTAGGTAGTTACATGGTTTTTAATAACTCCTTGGCATATATTCTAAGCTTCAACTGCCCTGTCTCCATCCATCACCCACACTGTCATTAGGGGACTTACGTGAAGAGACTGAACATTCATGGAGGAAATTGCAGGCTTGGATTACTCAGGTGTCACCCAGAAAAGATTGTTTCAAAGGTCATCTCCTCCCCTGCTATCTGATGACCCTTCATTTCTTTTCACTCCCTTTTCCCTAGTTGTCTTTCAGAGATTCCATGGGGAAAAGAGAGAAGAATAAACAGGATATCCCATTTGTGTCTGATGCTGCAGCATGGCCAGCAAAAACCTGCAGAAAAAATGGCAAGGGCACCCAAGGAGAGTCAGCTAGTGGGAGGAGAGGGGAGGGGGCGAGGGAAGCACCATCACCTGCCATCTCAGCCTGCCGAGTAGCTGACTGCAGCTGGTAATTACCAGTAAGCAATGGGATGTCCAACCCTCTAAGGAAACCAGACTCTGGGAACACTAATAGTAATGTTTGGGGCTTCCTTGTTGATCTCTCCTCACTTATTCATGTGTGATCCTGCCAAAGGACCATCCCACACCCAACCCCCAATCCCCCACACTTCCCTAATCTCCCTATACCCTACTGCGCTGCCTGAGCCAATTCTGTCCAAGACAGAAAACAAATCATTAGCATCAGACTCAGTATTTAAGGTGTTTTGGGTAAGCCATGGATACCCAGGCAGTCTCAAAGTTGCACAGTTTCCCCTCCTTCCCAAGACCCCACTTCTCCCTGAAATAAACCACCACTTGTAAAATAGGTTATCATCACCCACCAGTGAAAAATATTCCTGGCACTGTGGCCTCTATTCTCTCCTTTTTCGGTACTTCGAACAGTACTGACTTGAGGACTGAGGATCCACCATGACCTCAGTCACTTTTTCTAGGGTACTAAGACTGTGACACTTGCTTGCTTCTGCCCCATGGGTCTCCTGCTCACCATATCCCTAACAATGGGATTGGTATTGTTATGAATGGACAGATCACAAAAGCCACATTGTAGTTCTGCCTAAGTTTCTATTTTTACTGTTTGCCTGAAACCTTCTGCTACGTGGAACCTGTTGTTGGAATACGTTAGAAGCTGGGAAAGCAGCCAGGCAAGAGTGTCAATGTAGGGGCTGATTATATCAAGATCAAATGCAGGATCCCCTCAATAATGTTCTCCCTGTTAAAATCACTCTAAGTCTAAAGTGCTTTGATATGCATCATCTGATTTAAGCTTCACAATAATCTTACCCAGGAACAATCACTTACTCCTATTATGCAGACGAGTGACAAAAACCTGAAAGAAGTCATAAAATTGCTCAAAGTAATTGGCACAACTGGGACCCTCAACTGAAGCTCCTAAGCCTGATGCTTTTCCCATTCAACAAATTCCTGAAAATGGTGGGTTAAGGAAAGGCAGCTTTAGTGACTTTGTCATTTTTCCTAGGGTTTATTCCAAGCAGTGCCTCTAGTCTGTCAGTAGATCAGGGCTGAGATCACACACATACACACTCATACACATACATACATGCATATTGATGAATAAAGCAGAGCAAAGTTAAATACTCTATTGTGCAGTTTAGCTTGTGACTGCAAAGGGATTTCAGAGAAAAGAAAGAGGAATTTCACATTACATATCTCCTACCTGTCAAGTACTATTCTTAATACTGTGATCTCAAGTTACCACCACAGTATTCCTTACACAGACAATAATTTGCCCCACAAATATCCATAATTGATAGCCAGCATTGCAGAAAGTAGTAACAGAAAATTACCATAAAGTGCATTAAGTGCTATGTACCTAGGAAGTAGGTACGAACTCAGAGTAGACTCAGAAGAGTTAGGATTGATTTTTCTTTTATTATGCCACTTCATACATGATGACATTGAAGTTCAGAGAAGTCGATTCATTTGTACAAGGTTATAAAAACTGTGGTCAACTCTATGTGTACTGATATGAAACAATCTCCAGGATACATTGCTCATCCAGGTGTAAAATAGTGTGCATATATATTACTATTTATGTGCCAGGAAAAGTTGTTTTGCTTATTTATTCATTTACTCATTCATTTATACACTTTTATAGGCATCTTTGGAAGAAAAGATGAGACGTTGGTAACTGAAATTGCATTCAATGAGGAGTCTAGAAGTTAGGAAAAGAGAGAGAGATTTAGGCTTCACTGTAGAAGCCTTTGTACTATATGAAGGGTTTGGCTGTGAACCTATATTCCTTGAAAATAAAAGCATAAAACATGCCTAAGTTAATAATTGATTGAAGTGGCATTCAAACCAAGTCTCAACACATCACAAATATTATTTGTTGAAATAAGCATTACTAGGAAAGTAATATGGAGGAACTAGACTGGGCCATGATAAAATTGAGAAGGCACATGAGCCATGGGTTCAGTGGGCGAGAGCACAGTAGTGTGGATGACCATGGCATGCTCTGAAAGACTGGTCCTGCTGAGACAGCTGGGACGTAACAGGCGTCCAGTGTGAAAACACTGGATGAAAAAAATGGGTCAAATGGTGGAGATGCGTGAAGCCTGTGTTCCTGCTTTGAAGAGGTCCCCAGCTATCACCAGGAGAACGTTATGTTTGGGAGCCACTTTCCTAAGTGTGAACATGATTAGCAATTGTGTCAAATTGCCTTTTCCTAAAGGTCTCTTCATGGCTGCCAGAGCTTTAACGTTAATTGGACAGATTGTCTTTAGATTTGAAACACAAACTATGATTAATGAAACAACTGTTAACGAGTTTGGCCCGAGGTGGTTTCTCTACCTTTCTCCCCCTGCTGATAGAGAATCGACAAGGTCCTGCTGTGTGTTTTTGGCCACGGTGCCTGGCATGGGGAACTTGGCAGCCTGGTCTGAGAAGGATATTGGTTTTGACCAGGACTCCATCATCCCTCATATTATGGATGAGGAAGTTGGGTCCCAAACAGGGTGAAGGTCACATCTCAAACAACTCAGGAGTGGGTGTTGGGGAAGGACTACAACCTAGGAGCAGGGTTTTATTCTGAAAAAAATGTATATTCCCATTTTTCTTCTTCCTCTGCTTTTTCTAGCTTCTTTTCCTCTCCTTCATCCATCATTTCAGTTATGAGACTTCTCCCTGTCTCACCAATTCCTTATGCTTTGAAATACGTCACAGATGCCTTCTCCTTCCTCTGTCACCCTTAGTGTAGGCCTTTTTTTTTTTAACTTATCACTGGTGGAAGGTGGTTTGGTGTCATAGAAATTGACTTTAAAGTCATGGAAAACAGGATTTGTAGCTCAGCTCTACTGCCTACTGGCTTTGTGATCTTGGGCAGTTTCATCATTTCTAAAACTTGCATGATTCTTACCTTACAGGGTATTGCAAGAATGTGAAATGTGTATTCAGCAGAGAGCCTAGGTGATGACATATTTTCACTAGATGGTAGAGTCACTTTTTCTTACCTATTGTATTTAGTCCGTTCTCACATTGCTATAAAGAACTACCTGCGACTAGGTAACTTATAAAGAAGAGGTTTCATTGGCTCATTATTCTGCAGGTTGTACAGGAAGCATGGCTGCGGAGGCCTCAGGAAACTTACAATCATGGCAAAAGGTGAAGAGGAAGGAGGCACATCTTACATATCTGGAGCAGGAGGAAGACAGCAAAGGGGGAGATGCTGCACACTTTTAAACAACCACATCTCTTGAGAACTCACTCACTACTACAGGAACAGCAAGGGGGAAATCCACCCCCATGAGCCAATCGCCTTCCACCAGGTTGTTCCTCCAATACTGGGGATTATAATTCGACATTAGATTTGGTGGGGACACAAATTCAAATCATATCATCTATTTTCACCTATTTTCTGAGTTTAGGTTTACCCTCCACCACCAATCCATCCTTATTTACCTGACATAGTGCCCCATTTAATGTTTGCCCTGATGTATGACTTTTTTTAGTTCTGTCACATTGGCAGTTAGAACTATATACACCATAAGTAAAAAGCCAAAATTAAAAGGAGATTGTTAAATTCCAGACACAAAGAGCAACGATAAATTCTATAGGGAACACCAAAGAGAACAGTAGTAATATTTAACCCAAACTTTTATTCTTTGTGATTAAGAATATGTCTTTAGTATCTTTTCAGGGGAGAAAAATACACCTTTTTTTACATAAGGCAGAAAAAAAAGAAGTTAAAATTGAGACCTTGTGTAAAATTGTGACTGAAAAAGTAAACTCTGCTTCATGAAAGAAGATTAAAACAAATTCCAACCAGTAGTCTAAAAAGTTGCTCCCAAATTTGTCTCTGGTCAGAGCTTCAGATTGCACAATAAAGAAAAAAAGAGTCCCATGGGGACAGGGGCATCAATCCTGCCCTACATATGTTCATTTGCAAGAATGGTGTCTGAATTTACACTACTCTCATAATGCAGGAATCCCAAGCTAAGATGTTAAAAGGGGCAGGGAAAGAACCTTCTCCTGGAGCATAGGCACATAGTGCATCCAGCTGTACTCTAACTAAGTAACTCCTCTCTGCAGGCTGCTGACCTCTTTGTCTGTGAATTTCAGTCTACATCATATGCTTGATTTTTTATTTTTTCAGGCCCTTTGCGCAGAAGATAGCATATGCCACAGATTAGATACAACTGAAGAGAGCATCACTGGACTAAAGATAGATCTTAAGATGTTCAGAATATAGCATGGTAGTAATATAAGGAGACAAAAGTGATTATGAGATACATAAAATAAAATGAGCATTTTCAACACAATTTCTAGAAGAACAGCAGAAAAATGATGGAGAAAAAATGCTTGAAAAGAGAATTGCTGACATTTTCTAGATGAAGAAAAGGCCACAAATCTTCTAATAAGAAACATGTCATTTTCTCCACCATAAGTTAAAAGAAAACATATTTTATAGTTTTATTCTTTTGCTTAAAATATTCAGTGACCCCTTATTATGTTGGGGCTCTGACTTGGACTTGAAACGACTACATAATCTGGGCATTTTGTAAATAAAATATTCCCCATTTTTGGAATCCTACACCAGTACCTATATTGAATTCTCACTATCATGCATCAGCTATAACATTGAAAACAAGTTTCCCATTTGTCCTTCAGGCAGACAATTCAGAGATGCATTCTGTACAACTTCTCAGGCATTCTCAGGGGGACCAAACAGAGTTATCTACAGCAATAGTCAACTTGATAATTTATCCTTTTATTGTATCTCTCTCCATTCTTATTTTGTTTTCCTTAGTCTTACTCCTACTTCTTCAGATCTCTAAGTAAATTTCCTATATGCAAGCTTTGGTCCCTAGTTCCACTTTTATGGAGAATATAGGGGTAGATAATTGTTACTGGAAGTGATCCTAGAAATTGTACTCTCAGGATGGGATTTTGGAGCTGAAGTGGTAACCAATGAGATGGCCATAAGAATCTATTGCTAGTGGTGATTGGAATGGGATGGTTTGTAGGAACATCACAATTACCCAGAATTTTATACTCAGTGCATTTGAATGAGGTACATGTGGTAGGTCACCACTAAGTTATACAGAACCAATGACACTTGAACTATATAGGGGGATGATAACTATAAGGTTTATGAATTGACTGGCCTTTATAAACTTCACTGGTAGCCTTGGAAAAAGAAAATATCAGGCAAGGATCAACTGTCAACTCAATATGTATATCATGAACCAAAAGACCTTCAGAATGTCAGCAAAGGGCTTTAGCCACAGGGCAGACAATACTGCAAATCAGAGGAGGGTTTAATTACAAAGGTGGCAGAACAATAAAGAGTAAATGTCCAACCTTGACAAGTTTCCAGAGTCAGCGCCCTGAGAAGGAAACTTGAAGCATTTGGTTGAATCTCAAGCTAAAGAATTTTGTACTACCAGATTTCCCTGAAATCTCCAGGCTAGGTGAAATAGCATACCTCTTGCTAGGAAAGACCAGCTATCTCTCTTTTCCAGGAGAGCAAGCAAAGATCTTGCCTGAGCTACATGTCTTGCAAGACTACGGCTGTTATATTCAAATTCTTCCCCTCACTCTCTCCATTGCCTCCAGACTAATAACTAAATTTGGCTCTAATTATAGCTGGAGCTAGGAAAGCAGTTTCTTCTCAGAGGGATTAGCTAGACACAGCAAAACAATGTCAAGACCCCGAATATAATTGGCAAGAATTGGTAAAACACATAGGATAGAACTGTGAGAGTATTGGATCTAGAATATGGAACACATAAGGTTGGATAGGAAGAATTTCTTGACATGAGAGGCTCTCCTGTAAGTGGGACTTTTAAAATATAGCATATGCTCTATTTTGGTGAAAATGTCATATGCACTTGAATAAAATGTATATTATGCTATTGTCAATTGACTCGAACTTGTTGATAGTGTGTTGAAATACTCTATAGCTTACTTGTTGAGTAGTTGTTCTATTAGATACTCAGAAAAAATAGTGTTAAAATCTCCTACTACAATTCTGGTCTCTTCTCCCTATATATTTATCAATGTATTTTCAAACTCTTTTATCAGGGAAATACACATGTAAGTCATTGTGTCTTCTTGACAATCCTCACTTTACTCTTAAAATGTTCCTCTTTACCTCTGGAAATACTTCTCACCTTGAAGTCTACTTTGTTTGATATTAATATAACAATAGCAATTTTCCCTGGTTTAAAGGTCCCACATAGTCTATTTTCCATTCTTTTACTTTGAACTTCTCTACATCTTAATAAATTGTGTCTCTTGTAAACAGCATATGCTTAAAACCATTTTAAAATTAAGTCTAAAAATCTCCATTTTAATCAAAATATTTACTCCATTTACATTTAGTGTAATTATTAAGAAGATTGGATTTAAAACTACCATCTTGCTGTTTACTTTCTATTTATACCCCCTATTCTTTGTTTCTATCTTACTTATTTCCATTATTCTTTGGTATTTATGAAGTACAATTACTTTCCCATTCCCTTTCTATCATGTTTTTTAAATGTGTGCCTACTTATTTATTTATTTATTTATTTATTTATCTATGTTTTACTCATTACTCTGATGATTAAATATCTAATCTTAATTTCTCCACAATATATTTTGAATTAATATTGTACCATTTCACAGTGTAAGAACTTCACTATAGTATACTTTTATTTATATTCCTTCCTATTCTTCTTTTGTTATATATTTTACTTCCACATATGATGAAAACCCCAAATACATTGTTACAACTTTTGTTTTAAAAAATCAGACTGAATTCTGATAATTTAAGAAAAAAAAGAAAGATACATTTACTTGTGTATATCTACATATTTACCATTTTCGGTGTACCTCTTTGCTCTCTGTACATCTGACTATCTGTTAGAATTCTCCTTCTGTCTAAACAATCTTTTGGAGTAGAAAAAATGTCCTTGACTTTTGTTTGTCTGAAAATGTCTTTATTACACCTTAAATTTTAAGATAATATTCTATTATATAAATAATTCTAGTTAACAGTTATTTTGTTATTGTTTTATCAGCAAATTAGAGGTGTCATTACATTGACTTCTGTCTTGCACTATTTCTTACAAAATTCAGCCAACATTCCCATATTTGATATAAATTATTTTCTCTGTCCACTATTAGGATTCTTTTCTTTCTCTTTGACTTTTAGTACGTGAAATATGATGCACTTACATATATTTTTTTCATGTTTTCTACATGCAGTTTTCTGAACTTTTGGAATCTATGAATTACTACCTCTGATTAAAGGTGGAATGTTTTGACTAATGTTTCTTTATATTTTACCTGCCTTATTCATTNCTTGACTTTTGTTTGTCTGAAAATGTCTTTATTACACCTTAAATTTTAAGATAATATTCTATTATATAAATAATTCTAGTTAACAGTTATTTTGTTATTGTTTTTATCAGCAAATTAGAGGTGTCATTACATTGACTTCTGTCTTGCACTATTTCTTACAAAAATTCAGCCAACATTCCCATATTTGATATAAATTATTTTCTCTGTCCACTATTAGGATTCTTTTCTTTCTCTTTGACTTTTAGTACGTGAAATATGATGCACTTACATATATTTTTTTCATGTTTTTCTACATGCAGTTTTCTGAACTTTTGGAATCTATGAATTACTACCTCTGATTAAAGGTGGAATGTTTTTGACTAATGTTTCTTTATATTTTTACCTGCCTTATTCATTCTCTTTTCATTTTATTTGATTTTATTTTATTTCATTTCATTTTATTTGATTTGGAGTTCCAATAAACATATGCTAGTCATTTCATAGTGTATCTCAGGTTATGGAGGGCCTACTTGATTTTTTTTTTTAAACTATTGGCTAACCCCTCCCTTTTTTTTTTTTTTTTTTTTTTTTTTTTTTGAGCTGGAGTTTCATTTTTGTTGCTCAGGCTGGAGTGAAGTGGCGTGATCTTGGCTCACGGCAGCCTCTGTCTCCCAAGTTTAAGTGATTCTCCTGCCTCAGTCTCCCAGGTAGCTGGGATTACAGCTGTGCACCACCAAGCCCAGGTAATTTTTGTATTATTAGTAGAGGTAGGGTTTCACCATGTTGGCCAGGCTAGCCTCAAACTCCTGACCTCAGGTGATACACCCGTGTCAGCCTCCCAAAGTGCTGGGATTACAGGTGTGAGACCGTGCCCAACCAATTTTAGTTTTAATTTCAGATGCCATATATCTATTTTATTTCTCAGCTCTAGGATATTAATTAGGTTTTTTATTACAGTTTTAATATCTTTCATAAAATTTCACAAATTTTCACAACTGTATTAAAATTTTTCTGAACGTGTTTTTAAACATATTTATAATATATCTTGTACAGTCCTTGTCTGCTAGTTCCAATATGTTGGGTATCAGTAGAATTGTTTCTATTGACTGATTCTTTTTATTGACTACAGATCACTCACATTGTCATGTTTAGCATAATGTCTCATAATTTTATACATATATATATATATATGGAGATTGTGGATGATGAATTATAAGGGATTCTGGATTCTGTTATCTTTATAGTTAAGTTTTATTCTGACAGGCAGTTAAATTACTGGAAGATCACCTGATCTTGGAGGCTTAGATGTAGGCCTTGGAAAAATGGCTGCTTTTATTTTTTTCCTGAATCCTAAGACAAATTCCTTAATTCTGAGGCCTGTATTTTGTTCTATGGCATCATTTCAACTAAAACTCAACGTGTTTATCAATTTCCTTTTACATACCTACACTTGAACTGAAAACTCTGTCTACCACGAGGTGGAGAGTAATTAAAGCCTCTGCTCAGAAACTTGGGGCTTCCAGTTGCAGTTTTGCCTGTAGACTATTTAGATTCTCACCTTATTGATGCACAATTCAAAAGCCAGCAGGGCTTTCTCTGTTGTTCATTCTCTTTCAATACTTCCCCTTTTTAATTTCAAGTAGCTCTGGCATCCCAAGCTCTATTCTCTGACTTTTTAGACAAGTAAGACTACCCATTCTGTTTAGTCTTTAAGCCATGTGAATGAAGATGATGTGTTTCACCTTCACATAGTATCCCAGTAATTCTTTCATATATTTTCATCTTTTTGCTGGACACAAATGACAGTGTTGATGAGGGCCAGAGAATGGCAGAGTCCCAAGATAGAAAAATGACTGAAGTATGACATGGAGGTTAGCTCTCTATCATAAAAACACTCACTTTGGATTGTAACATAGATTAAAAATGAGTAAGTACTGAATTTAAATATAAAATTTTGGAATCTATTGATTGCTATAGCATAACCATCTCACAATAACACCTCACAATATGACGTTAAATGTGTGTGTACATTTATTTTATATACATTTATTTACTTATATGTACATAAATTCTTCATAATATCTTAAAAATTTATTGCTAAACTCATATTAGATAACATGAACAATGAAGAGAGCTATGCTGCAATTTTGCTCAAAAGTGAAATATGGCAGTGTATGCAAAGACACAGCCTGTGTTCTGCTTTTCTTTGCTTTGTTTTAGGAATACTACTGTGGGCCTTCTTATTACCCAATTATTCCACCACTTTTCTTTTCCAAACTGCCAAGGACTGTTTGTCCCTATTGCTTGTCAGGAGGTCATTTGGCCTTCATTTGGCTCTCAAGTGTACCATTTATTATGAAATATTTGGCAGTACAGTTCCTCATTAGCCTGCAACACTTAAGACAGTGTGATACCTCTTTCACTGAATCATTTTCATGATGTCAAATTAAATTCTTCATTTATCAACTAAGTAAATAAATTAATTTCCCAATTCATGAAAATATCTTTGGTTACAATCCACTGCTAAAAAAGAATGGTTTTGACATTATAAACACCAAAGTAATGAAGAATACAATGGCAGATGAAGAATGAATATTGTCATTTTTACATCAAAACATGCAAGTTATATGCTGTCAGGTTTGCTTACCAACGTACTAAATGTTAAATTCTGTCACTTCGGCATCATAATCTGGCATTTACATGATTACGAAAAACACACATGGGCTCTGAAATTAGATGGTAGTTTCAGTTATAAGGTAGTAATTTAGAAAATCTAAGGATTGACAACATTTATTATTTTTAGGTCATCACCAAAATTATAATTAGCATGAAAACCCAGATACACATATATTCGCTGTGGCTTTGTTTATAATTGTGAAAAATTTAAAACAAGGTTATTGTCCATTTGATTAAGAATATGGTGTCCGGAGTCAAGCTTCCTGAGTTCAAATACTGGACACTATATTCTGGTGTGTCATTTGGGCAAGCGCCCTAATCTTCTGTTTTCTGTTTACATTTATTATTGTAAAATGACAATAATAATTGTACTGAACATTGCCTGTTCAAATTCACAACATCCCTGTCTTCGTAACTTCTTTCCTGGATTACCAGACCTAGACAATTATTAATTACATGCTTGTACCACTTCCAGTAGCATTTCAGTGTAGGCTCTACCAATGGGAAGTACTTCTGCAAAGATTGTAATGCAGAAGAAAGGAACAGCCATTCTTCTTTTGACTCCAGCATCAATGGTGGCAGCTCACTAAGATGGACTCTTACAGTAGTAATAATGCTGGCAGCGGCAGGCGAGGAGGTACTTCTGTCAGTGAATATGACTTCAGTAGCAGACCCTATAGTAGGTATACAATAGCCAACTCTTGCAATAGCAGCAACAGATGAACTAGAGAGGCAGTGTTAAGGCAGTAGAGATATCAGTCAGCTCTTTGTTTCTGGATAATCTTTTATTATTATTGTTATTATTATTACTATTTTGATCTTTCAGTTCTTTTAACTATTGAATAGCTCAATTCTGTATATTTAATGCCTCTTTGCCTAAAATCTCTAAACTGGTTTCTGTTGTCTTGACTCCGTAGTGATTTTAACTGTATTGACGTAATAGCATTCCCATGAAGCTTTACATAGCACATGTAAAAGTATGTAGAAAATGGCCTGGAACATAGAAACCACTCATTAAATGTTAGCTTCTGCTGTAAGTATAGTCATTATTCTCTTGAGGATTAGTCTCACAGTCCTGTTGTTTTCATTCATCGAGTAACGTATGGTTGTCTTCTGAATATTGTAAATGTTATGCTATGAAGATGGAAGATTCTGTTTAATTCTTCTAAGGAGGGTGGGTTTTTATGTGTTTGTTTTAATAGAAGCTAACTTGGTTGGGAGCAAAATGCAAACTCTTATTCTTGGACAGCAGCTCAAATTTCAGTTTGATTATTTTAGCCATAGTCCTCGTACTTGGCCTCTACACATGAGTAATTGAGTGGTCAGATAGATATTAGGGAGGAATTTGTAGACATAATTTGGGCTCTCCATATCTGGCTCTGTCCTTTCTAAGATCTGCCTCTCACTTGCCAGCAACTATAATTGCTCTAAATTCTGACCTGTCTTTTTAAAACCAGCCAGGCCGTGGACATTCCAGCAGTTTTAGCTCCCCTGCATGGTGCAGACTAGGGCTTACTCTTATGCTAAGATAAGCAATGGAAAAGAAAACTTCACTTTTTTCCATGTGTTGACGCCTCCTCCAGAATACGCCTATATTGAGTTACTCTCCATTGCCTTCAGTTGTTTGTTGGGTTTTTTAAAAACTATTTTGTCCATTATTTATTGTTGTTATTCATGGGAGGGTCAGTCTCATAGAGGTCATTTTGACCATTAGAGGAAGTAGCTTTTGATTTAGACACTATTAATATTTTTATAGGTATAAATATTTATGCATATATCATAGAATTGAATGAGGTCTCTCACTCAGCTGAATTCAGCTGGCAGATGGTCTGGGCTGGAAGTTTCAAGAAAACTTTGTTTACATATCTGGAGCCTCAGAGTTCTTCCAGATGGCCATTTCACATGGCTAGCGTGGGCTTCCTCTCTAAATAGTGATCTTAGGGTAGCTGGCCTTCTTACATGACAGCTGGCTTTCTAGAGGGAGAAATCAGATGCTTCCAGACTTCTTAAGGCCTGGGGTCACTTCTTTTGTATTCTGGTGGTCAGCAGATGTCAGAAGCCCAGATTCAAGGGGAGGAGATATAGTCTCCACCTCTTGAAAGAACTGGTGGTGTGAGTATGCAAAAACAGAAAGAATTGATGGCAGCCATTTTTGGAGACTATCTAAAGAACTAACCAACTAACTACATACAAACGCACATACACCCACACACACTCACATATATAACATTCTAGTGGACTAAAAGAAAAGGAGATCTGAGAAGTACAAAGTCTTCAATTTTATCTTGAGTGTTTTATTTCTTGTGTGTAAGGAAAAGTAATAAAATTTAAAAATTTGTTAATTCTAAGCAGCTGAGTAGATGGTTGTTTGCCATATTATTCTGTTATGTTTTTGTTTGTTTGGGTTTTTTTGTGTGTTTAAAACTCTTCCAAATAAAAGATTCCCACACTCTTTGGCCTCCTGAGGTTATGTGCATCACATAAACTCCTACAGATGGACACAGATCCAGAGATGTCCAGACTCCTTTTCACTCTAACAGTCTGTAATTCTACCAAGAGGGACGGAAAGGATGGATAACCTCTGAAAGTCTTTCTGAATGCTGTGTTCCCACGCTCTTTCTACTGTACCTGGGGTCATTCCATGTCCAACATTGCTTCTTACTTACTCTCCCAGTCATTCTTCTCTAAAGCAATTCTCTTTATCATAATTTCATACCCTGAACTCTGCTTGCTACTCTACTCCCCTCCTCGTGATCAAAACATGCTGCTCAAGTTTTGCTCACTTAAAAATAATCTGTTATATATATAGCTCTGTAGAAATTATTCAGCCAGCAGGCATCTATCTCCCTTCAACAGTCATCAAGCTAGAGTGAATGATTAGAGAAACAGCAGGGACCAGGACTCTCCACTGGAGTTGCACTGGTGATTTTGGTGCTCTCGTCCCACAGAGGGATACCTCCAATTACGTTCACCTTAACATGAAAGGCAATAATTCTGAGAAGCTTTGTTGACATAAAAGAGGAAATCCACTCATTAACCAAACTTCCTGACTACTTATATAGAAATAATAGTAATATAATATATGAAAATATCCTGTAGGAGAAGTGCAAAGAAATGTAAGTCAAAGGTATTCACTCAACTTTATTATTATTAGAAACAACCTAAATGTCCCTTCCAGGAGAATAATGACATAAATCACAGTACCTGCACACAAAGGATATGTACTCATGAATTTAAAAAACTAAATACACTTATAAATGGGAGCTAAACATTGAGTACACGTGGACATAAAGAAGGGGAAAACAAACACCAGGACCTGGTTGAGGGCAGAGAATGGGAGCGGGGAGAGGATCAAGAAACTACCTACTGAGTACTAGACTTATTATTCAGGTGATGAAATACTCTGCACACCAAACCCCTGTGACATGCAATTTACCTACATAATAAACCTGCACATGTATGCCTAAACCTAAAAGTTAAAAAAGTAAAAGTGAAATAAAAATTAAAAACTGAGATAATGTTGTATGCGCTGACATAAAAGGTTTTCATAATATTTTAAATTAAGACCAACATTTGCATACTATTTTAAATTAAGACCATCATTTGCAACAATTTTATGGTTCTATAATGTAAGCCTACTTTTTATAAAGTAAGGTTTTATTTTAATGTATGTATTTTTATAAGTACAGGAAAGAAAGAAAGCTAATAAAAACCATGCCTTAATGAATGTTCCTCCTGTGCCACACACTGTATATAGGTTGTGCGTACACCAGCCTATTCAGTCCTTCCTCACAGCATGGTATCAGTTTTATTATTACCATTTTACACATGTGAAAACTAAAGCTCAGAAAAGTGAAGAAACCAACCCATGTCCTTCTAGCAAGGGAATAATCAAATTAGTATATGGTTTTTGTTTGCCTAAAACAAGAGCACGCATACTTGACCAATTCACCATATTGCTAGACTTCTCACTTTTCAATTACTCTCGCTATCAAAATTATCTTACTCCTTAGCTTTGCCCATATTCTTCTCTCTCCTTCTAATATTCTTGTCAGGCTCCCTTTCCTCTGGATGAAAAGTTTCTATTGAGGCATACTAACATATGGCAACATTTGCATGAAGACTCTTAAATGTGTTTCTTGAGTACGTAAACCACGCGAACATGCACATGGTTCAAAATACAAATACCCCATTCCTCAGAAACCCAACTCTCTACATCAAAGGGGGTCAATGTTCTCATTTCCTGTATATGCCCTGCAGCAGAATTTTGTTCATATATAAGCAAATACATGTAGGTATTTCTGTTCATCTTTTTCACAAATAATAGAACACTATTCACACTATTCCTCACTTTTGTCTACCACTATAACTTACAGATAATTTCATACCTGTATGTGAAAAGATTCTCTATTCCTTTTTATAGCTACTTACTTAATATTCCATTATATGCAAGACATCTCTGTATTTAGCAAGTCACTTATCAGTAAACAGAGGCAGCTGGTAATCCTCTGCTTTTACAATCAATGCTGCAACACAATTTTTTTTTAACCTTTATACAATAAATTACTAAATGTGAAATTTTTGCTAATGTGTACGTGCATTTATAATTTAAATGTATACTTTCAAATTGTCCACTAGAGAGTTTTTACCAAATTAGAATCCTACCAGCAGTGTGCAAGATTGCCTCTTTACATACATCCTCATCAATAAAGTATATAGTCAGACTTTTGGATCTTAGATAATCTGAAAAGTGGAACTGTTGACTCAGTATAGTTTTAAGTAGACTTTCAACAGACCCAAAAAGCTAAGCAGATTCCAAATAGGATAAAAGCCAAGAAATCCACCCAAAGAAATAGATAGTAAAACTTCCTGGGGGTGGGGGGAATGGTGTTGTAAAAGCTTTCTCATAGCAGTAAAAGAAACATCACCTTACCTGTAGAGGAAAAACAACTTGAATTGCAATAGACTTCTCAACACAGACTACGAAGGCCGAGAAGAAGTGCCACAATATTTTTGAAATGCTGAAAGAAAAAAAAATGCTAACCAGTATATCCAGAAAATATCCTTTAAAATTGAGGTAAAATCAAGCTCTTTTCAAATAAAGGAAAATAGAATTTGTCACCAATAAACCTACCCAAAAAGGGCAATAAAATTTTCTGGATTTACATATGACATGTTTATGTACATAGAAAATCCAAGGAGTCTACAACAACAACAACAAATTTATAGAACTAATAAATAAATGTTCAGCACATTTACAAGACAAAAGACAAACACAGAAAATTCAATTGTGTTTTCTTATATTATAAATGAATACATGGAGATCAAAATTTAAAATACAAGATGGATTAGAGACTTAAATGTTAGACCCAATACCATAAAAACCCTAGAAGAAAACCTAGGTAGTACCATTCAGGACATAGGCATGGGCAAGGACTTCACGTCTAAAACACCAAAAGCAACGGCAGCAAAAGCCAAAATTGACAAATGGGATCTCATTAAACTAAAGAGCTTCTGCACAGCAAAAGAAACTACCAGCAGAGTGAACAGGAAACCTACAGAATGGGAGAAAATTTTTGCAATCTACTCATCTGACAAAGGGCTAATATCCAGAATCTACAAAGAACTCAAACAAATATACAAGAAAAAAACAACCCCATCAAAAAGTGGGCAAAGGATATGAACAGACATTTCTCAAAAGAAGACATTCATACAGCCAACAGACACATGAAAAAATGCTCATCATCACTCGCCATCAGAGAAATGCAAATCAAAACCACAATGAGATACCATCTCACACCAGTTAGAATGGCAATCATTAA
>NW_016805506.1:695679-766063 GCF_001698545.2 Rhinopithecus bieti | reverse complement strand
CCCTAGAACTTAAAGTATAATTAAAAAAAAAAATTTAAAAAAAAATTTAAAATACAGTACCATTCAAAATTACTCATCAAATAATACACTTTGGTGTAAATTTAACAAAAATAGTACAGAACTTATATACTGAAAGCCATAAAATACCAATAAAGGAAATCAAAGAAGATCTAAATAAGTTACCATGTTCATAAATTGGGAGACTCAACATATTTAGTATATCAGTTCTCCCCAGTTTGACACACAGGTGTAATACAAATTTTATCAAAATCTCAGACTGATTCTTTGTAGATATTGGCAAGATTATTTCAAATTTTATATGAAAGAGCAAAGGAACTAGAATAACAAAAAAAGAAAAATGAAGCATAAAATAAAACAAATCAGTCTACTTGATTTCAAGATTTATTATATACACACAGTAATTACAAATGCATAATGTTAGTGAAGAGATTGATGCATAGATCAATGAAGCAGAATAAAGAACTGGGAAATAAACCCACAGAAATATGGATAATTGATTTTTTACAAAGGTGCAAAAGCAATACATTGGAGAAAGGATAGACTTTTCTGTAAATGATGCTAGAGCAATTGGACATCCATGGACAAAAAACAAAAAAGACAAAGATGAAGAGAAAGAAGATGAAGAAGAAGAAAAGAGAAGGATGGGGAAGAAGAAGAAGAACCACCCACACCTTTAAAAAAAACTCAAAATGGACCACAGGATTTAAATGTAAATTGTAAAAGTATAAATCTTTTTTAAAAAACAGAATATCTTTTTGATCTGAGGTTAAGCAGAGTTCTTATAGAACTGTAAAGACACCTGATAAAAGCTCTTTGAAATGCATTGAACACCTAGAGCTAAATGAAGAGATTTTAATCTTAATACCAACAGTATGATCCATAAAAAGAAAACTTGATAAATTGGACTTCATCAAAATTTAAAACTTTTTCTGCAAAAGTCCCTATTAAAGGATGAAAAGACAACCTACAAACTCGGTGAAAATATTTGCAAATCACATATTCAACAACAACAACAAAAAAAACTAGTTTCTAGATTATATAAAGAGCTCTCACAGATGAACAGAAAGAAACACAACTAATTAGAAAATAGGTAAACAATTTAGACAGCAATATTTCACCAAAGAGAATATGCAGATGAACAACAAACATGAAAATATGTGCATCATTAGTCATTAGGGAACTTCAAAATTAAAACCACAATATAATATCTCGATACTCCTACCAGAGTAGACAAAATAAAAAATAGCAACAACCACAAATGTTGATGAGGATGTGAAGAAATGGGGTCATTTCACACTTTGCTAGTGGGAACATAAAATGGGACAATCACTCTGGAAAGTATTTCTACAGCGTTTTAAAAACCTACACATGAAACAGTTAAAAGACTCAGCAATTGTACTGCTGTACGTTTAGCCTACATAAGTAAGAATTACAATCACACAAAAACCTATAAACAAAAGTTTATAGCATCTTTATTCATAATAGCCTAAAACTGGAAATAACCCAGATGTCTATCATGAGTGAATGGTTAAACAAACTATGGCACAGCTGTACTATGATGTCTTAGTCCATTTGGGTTGCTATAACAAAACACAGTTATGCATCACTTAATGGTAGAGCTCTGTTCTGAGAAGTCCACGGTTACGTGATTTAGTTGTGCAAATACTATACAGTGTATTTACACAAACCTAGTTAGTATAGCTACTACACACCTGGGGCATATGGTGTAGACTATTGCTCCTAGGATACACACTTGTACAGTATACTACTGTATTGAATACTGTAGATAATTGTAGCACAGTGGTAAGCATTTGTGTATCTAAACATATCTAAACATAAAAAGGTACAGTAAAAATATGATATAAACTTAGGGAACCACCACTATATATGCAGTCTGCTATTGATAAAAAGGGATTTGGTGCTTGACTATACTTTAGACTGGGTAATCTGTAAACAATAGAAATGTATTGCTCACAGTTCTGGAAGTTGGGAAATCCAAGATCAACATGCCCATAGATTTGATATCTGGTGAGGGCCTGTTCTTCATAGATGGTACTTCCTATGTATCCTCACCTGGCAAAAGAGGCAAGGTAACTCCTTTGAGTCTCTTTTACAAGGGCACTAATTCCATTCATGAGGGTAGAGTCCTCATGACTTAATCATGTCCCCAAAGCTGCACCTCTTAATGATATTACATTGGATATTAAATTCAAACATATGAATCTTGAGAGACACCAACATTCAGACCATAGCAGTCCACACATGCCCCCGAAATTTATGTCCTTCTTTCATGCAAAATGTATTCACTCCATCCTAATAGCTTCCACAAGTATTATTCCAGCAACAACTCAAAATTTCAAAATCCACAGTCTCATCTAAATATCATCGAAATAAGTTATGAGTATGACTCAAGGTACAATTTATTCTGAAGCAAATTGCTCTCCATCTGTGAACCTGCGAAATCAAATATGGTGTGTGTTTCCAAACTACAATGGTGGGACAAACCTAGTATAGACATTCTCATTCCAAAAAGGAGACATAATAAAGAAGAAAGGGGTAATAGGTCTCAAGCCAGTCCCAAATCCAGCAGAACAAATGCTAAATCTTAAGACTCCAGAGTAATCTTCTGTGACCCAAAGTCTTGCCTTCTAAACACACTGTGTTGGGGGTTGGGCCCTCAAAGCTCCAGGGAGCCATGTCTCCATGGCTTTGCTGAGCATAGCTCACACTGCAGATCCCATAGTTAAGTCTTATGCCTGTGGCTCTCCAAGCTGGAGTTGCATGCCAGTGGCTCTGCCAGTCTGGGGTCTCTGGCACGGCCCCATCTCCACAGCTTCACTGGACATTGCCTTAGCTGGGGCTTTCTTTAGTGTCCCATCCCTATGGCAGCTCTCAGCCTGGACCTCAAGGCTTTCTGGGGGCATCCTTTGAATTCCAGGTGGAGGTAACTATGCCCTCATAACTCATACACTCTGTACCCTGATGGAGGCGGCACCACACTGGCATCACCAATGTTTACAGCCTGTGCTTTCTGGAGGGGTGGTCCAAGCCACATTTGGGCCTGCTTGAGCCACAGCTAGGATGGTCAAGGAATGCTGCACTGGAATGCAAGGAGCAGAGCCTTCAAGTTGTTCTGTTTCTAAGGCTTTGGCATTCTGAACTTGTTGTGTACAAAGTACCCCTAGAGATCTCCAAAATGCCTACAAGGTTAATTCTTCCATTGTCTTGATGGATAGCACCAGGCTTCCATCTATCCACACTAATCTTCTCAAATGATCTCCTGGCCACATCCTTGGTGTTCTCACCTGAACATGCTTTTTCATTCTTTACCACATGGCCAGGCTGAAAATTTTTCACATCTTTAAGTTATGCTTCCCTTTTTGGTGATAAATCCCATCTTTATTTCTCTCTTCTCACATTTTACTATAAGCAGTCAAGAGAAGCTATGCCATATTCTCAACACGTTGCTTAAAGATTTCTCACACCAAATATTCTATTTCATTGCTCACAATTTCTACATTCTACAAAGTACTAGACATTAGCAAAATTCTACCAACTTCTTTCTCACTTTATAACAAGGGTCACCTTCCTTCCAGTTTCCAATTACACATTCCTCACTTTCTTCTGACATCTCATCAGAATGTACTTTACCGTCTATATTTCTAACAACATTCTGATCACAACCTCTTAAACAATGTCTACGAAGAAGGAGACTTTCTCTGCAGCTCTTTCTGGATCCTCACCAGAATCATCCTTAAGGCTTCTTTCATGCAATGTACACTAAAACTCTCGCAGCCATTATCCATCACCTTGTTTCAAAGCTGCTTTTAGGTATTTATCATAGCAGCACCTCCACTTTTCAGTCCTAAACTCTGTCTTAGCTCATTAGATCTGCTGTAACAAAACACCTTCGTTTAGGTAATTGATAAGCAATAAAAATTTATTTCTCACAGTTCTGGAGGCCAGCAAGTCTAAAATCAAGGTACTAACAGATCCACTGCCTAATGAGAGCCTGTTCCTCACAGATGGCGCCTTCTATATGTCTTCACATTGCATAAAGGGCAAGAGAGCTCTCTTGAGCCTCTAATAAAAGGGCACTAATCTCATTTGTGGAAGTGAAGCCCTCATGACTTAATCGGGTCCCAAAGACCCTGCCTCTTAATATTATTACATTGGGTTTTAGGTTCAAATATATGAATTTGGAGGGGGACACCAACATTCAGACCGTAGTATATGGAACACAACTTAGCAGTATAAAAGAATAAATTATTGATGTATACATTTCTGGATGAATCTTTGGATGCTTAACGCTGAGTGAAATTCCCATCCCAAAAGGTTACATACTATATATTTTTATTTTTGTAAATTTCTCAAGATGACAAAAGTATAGAAATGAAGAACATATTAGTGATTGCCAAGAGGTTAAGGACACAGGAAAGTGGGATGGAAGTATATATGACTGTAAAAGAACAGTATGAGAGAGACTTTTGTGATTACGGAAATGTCCTGTGTCTTGACTGTAGCAATATCGATTTCCTGTTTGTGATACTGTACTACAGTTTTGTAACACATTATTATTGAGGGAAACTGGGTAAAGGATACCTAGGATCACTGCGTATTATTTCTTACAACCGTATGTGAATCTATAGTTATCTCAAAATAAAAGTTGGATTAAAATATTGAATTTTCCTACTCAGTAACATGGTCTGTCTTTCCAGCTGTTCAGGCCTTTTGGAGTATTTTACAGTTTCCCTTCATACAGATCTTTGGCATTTTTTATTTATTGATATTGTAAATAAAGTCTTTTCTTTCATTGCATTTTCTAAATGTTTGTTTTTATGAAAGTTACTAATTTCAGTATATTAAGATTGTGCTCATCAACTTTATTGAATTCTCTAATTAGTTGAGATAGTTTTCACTTTATTCTGTTAGGTTTTCCAAGTGTATAATTATATTATCTGTAATAGAGATCATCTTATCTCTATTATTTTCATTTCCAATATGTATAGGTTTGATTCTTTGTTTTGTCCCATGACATTGTCTAGCAGCTTCTGTTACAAATATTAAATAACAATTGAAGGAATTTTGGTTTTGGTTTTGTTGATGGTGGATTATTTTGTTTTCAACTTTAATGGAATTACTTTTAGTGTTTAGTGTTTCTCTCTATTAAAGAGTCTATTATATTAATGAAAATCCATCTCTGAATAATATTGTTAAATCTGGTCACATATTCTTTTCAAAAGCCTCCAATGAAGTCAAAAGAAATAGAATATAAACCACAAATGCAAGCCACATATGCAATTTTAATTCTTCTAGTAGCTGCATTTTAAATAGTAAAGAAAACAGGTAGAATTAATTTTAATAATAGTTTTAACATAGTGCATTAAAATATCATTTATATGTAATCAATAAAATTATTAGTGAAATATTTTTTAGTACTAAGTCTCTGAAATCCAGTGTGTATTTTACAGTGTCAGTACATTTCAAGTAGACAATGTTCAAATGCTCAATAGTCACATGACTCTAGTGGCCACCATTCCGGACAGCACAGCTATAGTGGAGTTTCATTGTTTTCAGAGATATGCCTAAACACCTTAGCTTTCCTTCACATGGACTTCATAGCAGGCCCCTTGCTGAAAAATCAGTTTCATTGCCCTCTTCCCTGGGCCTCTGAAAGCCTATTCCTTCTGTTTGGGATACCCTCATCCTCTTCACTTGGTTAATTCTTCCGTCTCCCTCAGCTCAAAGCCAACTTTACCTAATCCCTGGAAGCTTTCCCTGCCTCTAGTTTGGGTTAGGTTCCTGTCCTCTGCATTGCCATCATCACCTGTTTCTGACGTTCTTCCACTTGTCAATCTAAATTCTGCCTCCTTGGGATCAGAGACTCTATTTTGCTTTCCATACCCCTAACTTATAGCACAATGTATGGGGAAAGGAAAGAGAGATTAGACTGTTACTGTGTCTATATAGAAAGAAGTAGACATAAGAGACTCCATTTTGTTCTGTATTTGAGAGGCTGTTAATCTGTGACCCTACCCTCAACCTTGTCCTTGCAAGAGACATGTGCTGTGGTGACTCAAGGTTTAACGGATTTTGGGTTGTGCAGGGTGTGCTTTGTTAAACAAGTGCCTGAAGGCAGTATGCTTGTGAAAAGTCATCTCCATTCTCTTAATCTCAAGTACCCAGGGACACGTACACTACCAAAGACGGCAGGGACCTCTGCCTAGGAAATCTAGGTATTGTCCAAGGTTTCTCCATGTGATAGTCTGAAATATGGCCTCGTGGGAAGGGAAACACCTAATCGTCCCCCAGCCTGACACCCATGAAGGGTCTGTGCTGAGGAGGATTAATAGAAGAGGAAAGAAGGCCTCTTGGCAGTTGAGATAGAGAAAAGCATCTGCCCGTCCCTGGGCAATGGAACATCTATGCTCTGTTTACTAAGATGAGAGAAAACCGCCTTAGGGTGAAAGGTGGGACTTGCTAGCGCAATCCTGCTCTTTATGCACTAAAAAGGTTTATGGAGATGTTTGCCTATGCATATCAAGGCACAGCACTTTTCCTTAAACTTATTCATGTCACAGAGATCTTTATTCATATGTCTTACTGCTGACCTTCTCCCTACGATGATCCTATTATCCTGCAACTTCCCTTTTTCTAAGATGGTAAAGATAATGATCAATAAATACTGAGGGAACTCAGAGACGGGTGCTGGCGTGGGTCCACGGTATGCTGAGCACCGGTCCCCTAGGCCCACTTTTTCTTTCTCTATACTTTGTCCCTGTGTCTCATTTCTTTTCTCAAGTCTCTCCTTCCACCTAACGAGAAACGCCCACAGGTGTGGAGGGGCAGGCCACCCCTTTCATCATGTACATAGTAGCTACTCAACAAATACTTATTGTCCAATTAAGAGATGTTATTCAATGAATGATAAACCTTCACGGGGGGAGCAGAGGAAAACAATTTGTCTTGTGCATTTATGAATGAGGAAAGAGGATGCTTTGAACAAAAGTAGGAAAGAAGACTTAGAATGGAGTCTTAGAAATGGATAGATTATAAGAAGATTATCACAAATTAGCCTTATATTAAACCTGCAAATTATGATGTCTCAGTATCTAGGTTGTAATGTTAGAGGGGGGAGTAAAAGAATGTGTAGGTGTCTGTCCACAACTTGGTGGGGGAAGGGAACATAAATTTCAGGGAACAAATGGCATTGTAGCTTTCTGCTACAATGCTCTGAACCACTATAAGTTTAAATGCTTTTCTAGTCCTTCGGTTAAGGTAATGTATGAATAAAGTATCATCTACCAATTGCCACCCTGATGCTTTAGAGTATCTTGTACGGTTGAAGTGACTATTTTTAAAGGAAGATCATGGCCCATAGAAACCTGGAAATAGATTTTGCTGAGGCATTTTAGTATTAAATTCTCTCTCCCTCTCCAGACTTAAATTTTTATATTTCTCCTTTCTAAGATATGTCTCATGGTCCCTGGCCCATCCTATACCCCTCTTCTGAAAGAAAGAATGTGTTAACTTTCAAAAACTAAAAGCCAGCATGACCCAAATGGAATGTATTTTTGGAAGAGTACTAAAAAATAACAATAACAATAATAATGAATACCACATACCACACAATTACTATGTGTCAGGCACCGAGGTAAGCACTTTTTCTACATCATCTCATTTAAATGTCACAAATTTTACAAAAAAAAAAAAAGTGATAGGCCTACGGTCACATAGCTGATTACTAACTGAGCTGGTACTTGTTCCCAATCTGTCTAATTTCAAAGCCTACATATTCATACATTATATTTTATTACTTGCAATTTATCAAACCATAGAGAATTCTATAACTGAAAATCTCAATCAACAATCTTCACTTTTGGCCAACTCAAGAACATTTGGATATCCCTCCACTTCACTCATCTTCAGAGGGAACTTTATGCCTGGTCACATCTGGCCTTCTTATTAGACCAGAGAGATATGCTTCAGTGTGTCTGCTACTTTCTTTTCCCATGAGAGGATGAGCAAAATGATTGACTCAGACCCCTTCACAAATGGAGACCACAGCAGCTCACTGTTAGATGCCTTCTGTATAAGGGTCAATTAAGATGTGTGCTTGATTATAAACCAAAGAAATAAGGGACAGATGGAGGAATGTGGTCACAGTGACTGAAGGCACTTTGACAGCTGCTGTGGTGATTACATCACCAGCCTCTTGGCTTTCAGTGAAGATTGTATCTCCTTGATAACTCTTGAACAGAAGAAAAGCATTTGTCTTTCTAATTTCATCTTTAAAGACTGTAACACTTACATGGTAGAAATATTGCTAGATCCTCAATCAGTGGAGCTCAGCTTGAACTGCATATTAGAATCACCTTGAGAACTTCTAAAAATTTCAATCCCTAGGTTAAATATCCCAGAAACCAATTTCCTCAGAATCCCTGGGGGTGAAATCCAGGGATCAGTATTTATTATAGCCTCCCTCCCCATGTGATTCCAATGTTCAGTCCATGAGAAAACCACTGCCCCCCAAAACATTTTTCTTACCTTATCATAGTTAACAGATGAAAAGTAACAAAATACTTATACTGTTTTATTACCAATGTCTAAATTAGTTGTATTGTAAATAAAAAATGCAGTCTATTTAATATCAAGCCTTTTTATTTATTTATTTTTATTTTTTTTTTTTTTTTTATTTTTTTGAGATGGAGTCTCTCTCTTTCACCCAGGCTGGAGTGCAGTGGTGTGACCTCGGCTCACCACGACCTCCACCTCCTGGGTTCAAGCAATTCTCCTGCCTCAGCCTTCTGAATAACTGGGACTACAGGAGCATGCCACCATACCTGGCTAATTTTTGTATTGTTAGTAGAGATGGGGTTTCACTATGTTGGCCAGGCTGGTCTCAAACTCCTGACCTCGTGATTCATCTGCCTCGGCCTCCCAAAGTACTGGGATTACAGTTGTGAGCCACCGCACCCTGCCAATATCAAGTCTCCAAAATATTTTATATTCTTGATGACTGCATATATTATAAATGTCTACGTATGTTGTACATATATGTGTACTTTGTCTATTTTAGAAAAATTATATGATCAATTTTTGAATATAGCATGTATATATAGGAATATGTACACACATATATAATAAAGCTGGTTAAATTTGTTTACTATTTTTGTCTATGTATTCTATCAGTTTCCAATAAAGATATTTTAAAATTTCCCACTTACAATAGAGTGTTTCCCAATTTTGCAAATGATACAAATTTTGCTTTTTCTATTTTAAGGTATGTTGTTAAGTGCATCCATATTTTATATTTACTCTGGTGAGTATTTTTTAAAATGTTGTTACTAAATAATATATTTCTTTATCTCTCGTAAGGTATTTGTCTTGGATTTCGTTTTGCTGGTATGAATTATTTTCTCCCTGTATTATTAACTCATTTTCATTGGTTTAGTATTTGCATAGCATGCCATTTTCTTTTCAGACTTTTCATGTGATTTTTGTATTAAGTGAATCTCTTTGAGAAATATAGTAACTGGATTTTTAAAATTCAGTCAAATAATATATCTTATAATGGAAAATTTTATTCACTTTAGTTGGGATTACAGATATAGTTAGGCTTATTTCTGTCATCATTTTTTCCTTTCTTCTTTTGATTCCTCATGGATTGATATAGTTTCTGTGTTTACTGTTCCCTTCTGATATTTTAGGAATTATCAGTTATATGAATAAACATGATTTGCCACTACACACGAATCCCCATTATTATATCATTTGGACTTTGTTTTACATTTGTCACATAAACATAATTATTAATTTTACATTAAAAAGCTAATTAAATTTACTGATATTAACTTCTGTGCTCACAGACATTTGCCTTTTTTAAATCTTTTGCCATTGCTTCTTGTATCTTACATCTTCATTTGCATTTCACATTTCTTCTTTTTTGAAATGCGTTTTACTTGTTTTAGCAATAAACTAAAATTGTTAAGTTCACTTAGTCTGTGCATTCTAAAAAAATACTTTATCTTGCCTTTAAACATGATTAATAGTTTAGCTAGATATAAAAGGCCTTCCTTCAATACAATGAGATATTTACGCTCGGTCTTTGGGCACTACTGTTATTGTAACCACCCAACAGGTTCACCTTGTCCCTACCTAGAGCTGATTTATCAAGACAGGGAAATTGCAACAGAGAAAGAGTAATGCACACAGAGCTGGCTGTGTGGGAAACCAGGGTTTTATTATTCTCAAATCAGTATGTCTGAGCATTTGAGGATCAGAGTTTTTAAGGATAATTTGGTGGATGAAGGGCCAGTGAGTCAGTCGGAGTGCTAATTGGTCAGATCAAAGGTGAGATTATAGGGAGTCGAAGCTGTCCTCTCGGCGCTGAGTCAGTTCCTGGGTGGGGACCTCAAGATTAGATGAGCCAGTTTATCAGTCTGGGGGGTGCCAGCTGATCCATCAAGTGCAGGGTCTGCAAAATATCTCAAGCACAGGCTTTACAATAGCGATATTATCCCCACAAGCAATTTGGGGAAGATTAGAATCTTATAGTCTCCAGCTGTATGACTCCTAAACCATAATTTCTAACCTTTTGACTAATTTGTTAGTACCACAAAGGCAGTCTAGTCCCCAGAGAAGAAGTGGGTTTGTTTCAGGAAAGGGCTGTTACCATCTTTGTTTCAAAGCTAAACTATAAACTAAGTTCCTCTCAAAGTTAGTTCAGCCTATGCCCAGGATTGAACAAGGACAATTTGGAGGTTAGAAGCAAGATGCAGTTTGGTTGGATCAGTTCTCTTTCACTGTCCCAGTTATAATTTTTTAATGGTGGTTTGTTACTGGTGGAGGGTGTCCAGGTTCTTGGCATCTTGAACAGTGAATTGGACAAAATGCACAAACAAAGCAAGGCAAGAATGAAGCAACAAAAGCAGAGATTTATTGAAAATCGAAGTACACTCCACAGAGTGGGAGTGGGCCCAAGCATAGGGTCTCAAGGGCCCTGTTACAGAATTTGTGGGGGTTTAAATATCCCCTCGGGGTTACTTGGTCCATTGCTAACTTGGTGTACACCCTATGTAAATGAAGAGGATGAAGTAAAGTTACAAAGTCTTTTACTCGGTGTAGGCCCTTTGTAAATAGAGAGAATATTTCCTGTCATAGCTGAAGTGTTTCCATTTGATTTAGTTCTAGGAAGTCAGTGTGAATCTGCCTTATGTTCCCTGCCTCCAGATCTTATTCTCCTGCCTCAGTTTCGTTACCAAAGAGGAAAAACAATCTCTTGTCAATATATATTCTGTTCCACTGTGGCCACTGTATTTTTTGTCGCTGGTAACTTTTAAGACAATATTTTTGTCCTTGTTCTACTGTTTTACGCAACGAGTAGGTGTTGATTTGTTACAATCAATTGTGTGTAAAATTTTTGATCTGTGAAACTTTGTTTCTTCAGTTCTGGAAAAAGCCAAAATTACCTTTTAAATATTTCTCCTTCCTTTTTGTTTGTTGAATATCCTGCAACTCCTACAGGGCCTAAATTGGAGCTTCTCAAACTATCTTTGGTATCTACTTCCTCTTATTTTTCTTAGTTGTTTCTACGTGGAGAATTTTGGATGAGGTCCTTATTATTCCATTCCAAGTTATTTTTCTTTTTTACTGTTTTTTAACTGGGGCTTATTCCACTATTTATAGTTTTATTTAAATAATTAATTATACATTTTAAAAATTTTGAATTTTCCTTTGCTTGTTTTCTAATATCTGCCTGTGATTCATGTATTTTTCTCTGTGGTCAACCTGGGTATTCTTATTATAAATCTTGGTCAAACATTTTACAGAATTAATTTAATTCATAATGAATTTATATTTTGATTATTGGTTTTATCAGCTAATTTTCTTAGTATTAATGCTTCTTGTATGAGAAAGGGCCTGTGTGTGTATACATTTTGCTTGCTTTTTGTTTTCCTCTCTATCTCTTCTCTCATCCCTGCTTGTGTAATCCATGCACTTATATTCATATGTTCTTTGAGTGGCTACTATGCACCAGCCCCTATTCTAAACTCTGGGGATATCTAGTTCCCAAAACATGCAAAAACCCTTGCCACATGGAGCTTACATTCCAGACAATACACACAACATATGTAAATACACACAACATATGTAAATCAAATAGCATGTTAATGGTCTTGAAATTACTTGCACCCCTTTCTCCAGGGCTCCCAGTCCAGAAAGTTGGCGATGGGCTTCTACTTTGCAGTGACATAGAGCAATACTATTCAAAATGTGGTCCGCAGACTGGTGTTGATCCACTAACTGTTTGCAATATATGATGAGATAAGCATAGAAATTTAGACAAACGCTCTTGCAACTTTTATATCAATTTGACAAAGTCATTTTATTTCTGTCAAATCTAACACAACAATATTTGTCCTTATAGTTTGCATGTGCTTTTATTTCATTTTTCAATTCACTTTAATTTTACTTTCCAAAACAAAGTCTGTGATGAAAAATATACTCTGTTCTTTCAACACAGAGAGCCTGAAAAGCATTAACTTAGAAGTTCTTCCGATGTGGAATCAAGTCAGTAGGGGCTTTGTTTATTTCTTGATTGTAAGGCTATGTCTGTTTCCTCTTTCCTCCCTACATGTGCAGCATTGTAGAAATCATAACCTGTAGGGGCAGTTGGAGGCTTATGTTTTTCAGCTTTATTTTGTGTGATGAGTATTCTGGCCTCAACTTTTGTAGTCAATTTGGCATAAAACCTTTTAGTTCCACTAATCTGGTGGGCATAGAAGGGACTCATAAAAGCATGCCTAACTATCATTTTGACAGAAAAGTACAGGCTTTTCTGCATTCTGGGATGTTTACTTGGTTCACACCGGCCCCTAGAAGAAACAGTGAAAAGAGTATTAAACTGGCTGCCAAAATTTCTAATTTCAAATGTTGACTTGGACACTGTCTTACTGATTGGCCTCAGCAAGTCACCAACCTGTTTTTCAAGAGCTTTTGATTTATAATAACTCTGAGATAAGACAGGATTATCCTTGTAAAGAAGGAAAACACATTCAGAAAAGTGCAATGACTTGCCCAAGGCCATTTATTCAGAAAAATCAACATCTGTCCCAGAGTCCATATGTGCTCTCACATAAAATACCAAAGTTGGATGAAGTGCTTTCTTTGGAATATCAAAAATGGTAAAATGCAAGCAACTGCAAAATGCCAGCATTTGTGTGTATGCGTGTGGCAGGGATTTAGTATCCTGTCCCAGTTGGAGAGTGCTCACTGAGCCTTGCCTCTGGCTGCTAGGATTGCTCACAATGCTTGGATGCAACAGCAACATTTGAATATTACCATTAAACTCTTCCCCATTGTCAGAGCTTAGAAGCCGTGACTGGCGTACACTAGCCAAGGTTGGGAAGCACACGTGACCTTGACAACTGACAATGTGTGCTTACCCAGATATGACATGGAAGTTGTGGTGAAAGGATTTCATTCACCTGGAGGCTGATCTATACAATCCTGATTTGTCTATCGTTTATTTTCTCTCTTTCACATTACTCTCCTTTGCTGTTTGCTGTTTTCTGCACATCCTGACTCCAATGTCTAGTTACAGTCTCTCTTGAACACAGGTCAAATTTCATCTCAACAATTACAATAACAAAGAAGAATTCTGTACAACAAGTCACTGTCTGTACTTTGGTGTTTGACTTTTAAGAACAATCTTTATTTTGTTAAGATAAAATTTTAGCTCTTGTATGATTATTTTCCTTGAACACCATCCATATAATAGTCATCCTTATAGGAATATAGTATTCCTCATGTATACATCTCTCCTGGAAGATTCAAATGTGCATTCAAGTGTTATTTTGCTGATCTTTGCAACAGTAATTGATTATGAAAATATCAAAATTACTTCTATTTCACAGACTTAAAAATTCAGGTTCAAAGTAGTAAATCAAGCAAGACTCCATTGCCGTTGAATTGCAGGAACCAAAGATGTTTGACTTCCAGATAAGCTGTCTTCTGTGTAGTATTCATTTTGCAGATAGTTGTATGAGAATCATTTTTACAGGAAACTAAGAGTAAAGGATTAAGGTAGTAGCTAAGGTGTTTATGTATTTTGTGTCCTGACATCAAAGAACAAATGCCAAGTGAGTGACTTGCCAAGTATTTACCAAGATGAGTTATGCCTTTAGTATACTTTATTCCCTTTCCATCTCTAATATCCCAACTACCAAAACAAAATTGGGAGTAAAAATATTCAGATTATCAGTGTAAGAAGGAAAACAGAGGTGGTATCTAATATCCCATTCTGGTTTAAGGTATTGAATTTTCAATATAGTAAGGAGATCATCCCTGCTCAACTTTCAGATCTAGGAATGCAAAGTTTCTAGCCAATGAAACCACAAAAATGGAAATAGCCATCTATGCAATGAAATAGAAGTGGTCCACTCAGTAGCTTTGCACAGGTTGTTTAAACCCTCTGACTATAGCTTTCTATCTGCACAAATATATAGGCCACAACAATATACATATGAGACTGGGTAAAATGGGTGTAATATGTCCAAGCAAAGCTCTTTGTAAACTGTAAAGTGTTATGAAAATATTAATTGTTGTTTGGTTCATTTTTGCATTCTTCCAAACAACAGAAACTCTGTGCTAATGGATGGTTTAACTTGTTGATGCCCCAAACTTCTGTGGACACATGTGGCACTAGCAATTGCTATTAAATATAGTGTGACCTTGGGAAAATGGTTTAACCTTTCTGTGTCACTGTGTTCCTCACAGAACAAACAAACAACATTATCCTTACTCTCACTTGAGATGAGCAAGGTTGCATAAAATTAGAACTATATAATCATACATTTACTATCTGGGCCCCGTGGGTGTGCATGTGTGCGTGCGTGCATGCACACACGCGCGCACATCCTCCGTTTGCAAATGAAGCATAAATTCCTTAAAGTCAAGAGTCATATTTCTTCTTGTCTGTAACTTTTGCAGCATTGGAGAATAAAAATATAATTACTGACTATCAGAGCGGGAAGAGATTTTATTATTTGGTCTAACCCTCATCATTCTGTAGATAATGATACAGGAAGCCAGTGTGCTGATAAAAGATGATTTGCCTAAGATCATGCAGCAGAGGTTGGATTTAAACAAGACTTCTGGTTTCATCTCCTTGTTCTTTCTTTCATACTTTACAGTAGGTGTTTGACATATAATTTTCAAATGAATAAAAGATAACTAAAGGAAACTTAGATGAACATTTCTCATAGAAGAAAGCAAGTTCAGTGGTCGAAGACATTTTAATAAATGCTGTGCTTCAAGAGGTATGTTTATTTATGTTAACATAATTTGAGAATCACCAGAAGATAGTAGTTTAGTTTTTTCAAAGTTCTTTGAACACAGAATCCCTTTGGAAGACAACAGCTATTAGAACACAGTAAATATTCAATAAACATGTAAATGAATAAAAATTAGGGAAGGAAAGTGTCTTAAGATGTACATCTGAAAACTGATTCCCTGTCTCGCTGGGCCTCCTTTAACCTATGCAACTTTGGACAAGATTCTGCAGCCTCTGAAGCATGATTCTTGTATCCTAAAACGGAGCAGCCATAAAATCAAATTTCTCTGGACCCAAGAACCTGCTGCAGCAAGTGACTCTCATTTTAATCACCAGCTGCTCTCCCTTAATTTCTGGAAACAGTGCCGTACTTTTGTTCTGAGAACTACATTCTTCCCTCGCTTCGTCCATAAGATTCCCAATGGAGCTACATTCTTTGATATAAACCTGACCCTTTGGCCATGGTTAACTGATTTAGAGATGCACACCACACCCAAACTTGAACAAGAATGCTCTTCACTAAGCTTTCAGCGTTGGCGCTGACAGGCCGTCAGGCAATCACTCTCTCTAGCTAAAGCTGTAAGATCTCTCATCTCTTTCCAGCTTTTTCTTTACTCTCTCCCTTCTAGCAAAAACTCTCAAATATTCCAAATTTTCTTCCCACTTTCTGGCATTTCTAATTATTCCTTCTCCCGAGAATGTCCTTCTCTCCGTTATTTACAGAGCCTATACCTTGTCAACCCCAATAGCATCTTCTCAAAGGCTTTCTCTAACCATTTAACTAAAGGGACAGCCCTCATCATTCTGTATCACGTGACTGTTTATCTCCTGAAGAACTTGTCTTAGGAACTCAAATTTGCGTTTGTTTTTATTGTCCAACTTGCCTTCAAGAACATAGGCTTCTTAGGGACAATAATTTTGTCTTTTGCATCACTGCTTCTCAGCCCTTAGAATAATGTGTAACACATATTTATTGATTCATAATTGGTGGGAAGTCTCCATACTCAGAATGACCTTTCATTATGTAGGCAGCATCACCCTCATTGTATAGTGGGAAAAAAACAGAGACTGCAAGGATTAGTCACGTTTCCAAGACCACACAGCTTTGGGAAAAAGAGTGGCATGGTCATTGCTCATGTGTTCAAGATAGTTTCTCTATTATATATCTGCTGACAGCTCATTGATTTTATATTAACAAGACCATTTTATGTTTGCTTTTATTTGCAGAGAGTGAGGAAATGGGAGGAGATGGTTAGGTAGAAGTGTGAAGGATCTGAGCAGCTGTCAAACATCAGTCAATGCATTTAAGACCATTAGGCCACACAAAGAAACTCTACCATACAACCATAATGTCCTTTTCTCCTGTCTGCATCCAGACTTCATTTTGGCTCTGCTCCTGTTTACAAGGCTGGGGCCAGAATATTCTGGGAGACCCTAGGTATCACTACTGTTGCAGCTGCTAACCTTCTAACACTGATATACTGCTTTCTCATCAGCAGGACTGGATGAGCATTCCTAATAAAGGAGAGGAGAGTAACAGCCTCTTTGTGCCCCCTTCTTTTCTGTTGGACACCAGTGAGTTTTGTTTTACCAGTGAAATATATTTTTAAAATGTCCAGGAAAGAAAGTCAATAGTTGACAGAGCAAGAATGACCCCTACACACGCTTCTCCCTGTAGGGATTTGGAAAACAATTCTGTTTGTTTGATTTTCCACAAGGTCAGACCCAGCTGAAGTTGGCAGAGGTTACTATTCCCACCTTAACTCAGCTGCCAAGTCAGAAAAACAGAGCTGAGTTCTGGCCCATTTTTGTGTGTGTGTTGGATAAACCTCAATTGAGACAGGTAGAATAATAAATCCAAAGTCACATAGAGTCAGATATTGTTAATCACCTGAAATGTTTTATTTGATATCTGGCACATTGCATCATTAGCTCATTTAATCTTTATGGCAATCCTAGGAAGTCGGCATTGATACTCAAATGAAAGTTGAAATCAAGATAAGTTAAATGACTTATCCAAGATCACACAGCCAGAAAATAACATTGAATTTGGATCTATGAGTCCTGGGCTATTTCTCTCTCTCTCTCTCTCTCTTTTTTTTTTTTTTTTTTTCAGATGGAGTTTTTCTCTTGTTGCCCAGGCTAGAGTGCAATGGCGCGATCTTGGCTCACTGCAACCTCCACTTCCCAGGTTCAAACGCTTCTCCTGCCTCAGCCTCCTGAGTAGCTGGGACTACAGGCTCACGACACCACACCCAGCTAATTTTTGTATTTTTAGTAGAGACAGGGTTTCACCATGTTGGCCACGATGATCTCCATCTCTTGACCTTGTGATCCGCCCGCCTCGGCCTCCCAAAGTACTGGGATTACAAGTGTGAGCCACCGTGCCCGGCCGAATCCTGGGCTTTTTCTATGCCTCCACCCAGGTCCACTGGCTACTGCTTTGAACTGGGGGTCTCACCTGTAATCTTCTCGCTTCCACATGGTGTCACAGGAATATGCTCCCAGTTCACACACCTTTATGAATGTCACTCCCCCAAATCAAGTCATACAAAGACTCCTGTGTTTCCACGGCAACTGCCACCTCTTTTCCCATTCTCCATTTTTATTATTTATCTCAAAGCAGTTTTGTAGACATGTATGGTTCCAGATTACAGACAGGGAACCACAGGCAGCAAAAACAAGTCAGCAGCAGCTCTCAGTTCCAGAGTGCTCAGCTGTCCCCATAAAGCCCAGAAGTTGCAGCCAGTACTGTTTCTGGCTTAAGGAGAATGGCTAGCAAATGACTGTTTCTCCATCAGTCCTTCTCTCCTGGGCAAATAATTAGCCTGGGAGTCTCTCCACCTGTGTACCTTGTGATCCCAGGTGAGTAATTTAATCTCTTCAGGCCTGTTTTTTTCTTCTTCTTCTACAAAATGGTTATAATGATAGTAGTACTTATTTCACAAGGCTATTGAACAGATGAAGTATTGCGGTGCATAGAAAGTGTCTAGGGCAATGCCTAGTATTTTGTATGTGTAAATTGTAGTTCTTTGCTTTTTTTTAATGATTGTGTTCCTAATTCTGAAGAAAGCTAACCCCATGCACACCGACAAACTTTTGAGACTTCTTTTACCTGTAAAGCTGATTTTAGCACCCGTTTTAATTGTACTGGAAAAAACCTTTGGGATTTATTTCCCTGATTACCTGCATTCCGCTGGAGTTCACTGTGTCTGTCAACCCATCTAGAAATAGCATGGAATCATGTAGCTCTCCTATTTTCCTTACCCATAAGACATACTCTCTCCCAGGAAGAGTTGCTGGGATTCAGCCAGATGGACCACTTCCTGAGACCCAGGCCAGGAGGTCTCCCTGGACTAACAAGCCCTTAGGACATCCCTGTACACAAACACATGCACCCTGGGAGATTTTTGTGGAAAATAACCCAGTGTATCCATTTCTGAATTTCAGTGTCTGGCATGATCCTAAAATAAAGATAGTGCTCAGCATGTGTTTGCTGAGAGAATTTCTATGCAAAGCCCTCCCTTGTGAGCTCCTTGATAACAACAGCATATCAATTAAATGATTACTATGGTTAGACCCTTTATATGCATTATGTTGGGAAATTCACGAAGCAATCCTGAGAACATATACTATCATTATTCCCGTTTTACAGATTAGAGAATAAAGGTCAGAGTGATTCACAGCAACAGAGCCAAGATTGAGCACAGGCTATTGGACTTGAGAGACTATTATTTCAAGCGCCATCTCTTCTCAGCTTTCATCCAATGCCATAGCTGCCACTATTCTGATTGCAACAAATGAAAATCTTGCACCTTCATTAGTCGGGAGCTCACTGCTTCACGAGACAGTAAAGCTTTAGTATTAGAGAGTGCTAACTGCTGGAAAGTTTTTCCTTATATTGGGTTCAATCATTTATTGGAGCTTCTCCTTCCCCCACTTCCCCACCCCCATTTCGGGATCTGCCCTCTGGAGGAACATAGAAACAAGGCCTTATGCTTTTCCCATATGTTAGCCCACGTGCTATAAATAAATCAGTCCCTTGCTGACTCCTACTCTGGAAGATGGATGTAAAGCACAGAGAGGAAAGGTGTGTTTTAAAAAAAAAAGTAGTCAGTTATTTTTCTTAATTTATACTAACACTTTATAAAGCACTTAATTTTTTTTCTAAATGTTTTTCCCCACACCTGGGTGTCTACTTCCAAGGTTCCAAACAAAGAAAACTTCCCATTGCTGTTAAAATAGCCAGCATATGACTTGTGAGCCACAGTGTCTACTGATGTTTGCTACCTAGTAAATCTTGCATCTGTATTCCATGAAGGCAAACAACAGGCTGGGAGTGATTTAGTGGACTGTAACCATTTAGCTTTGATTTCTTTGCCACTAACATTTACCATGCCAGACTGGACGCAAACCAGTCTTTGTGTTAAGAGTGGGCTCTGACATACTGGGAAAAGAAAGCTCCTGGGAAAATTAGGAGAATTATTAGTTAAAAGCCATCCTGGAGATGGACTCCAGATTTCCCTTAGCTTTAGGACTAAACAATAACAGTGTTGAGTGAGAACAAAGCAGGAATAAATAATGGATATGAGACAGGAAATATAGCATCAGGCATTGGAGACTTTGGCCTCAGTGTGTGTAGCATACACTGCTGGTACCTCATTTGCATCACCTTGGCTCATGCCAGAGGTCATCTGAAAGGTCAGGGGACAATTCCTATACATAACCATCAGTTTCCTACCTCCAGTATCTCTTTGTCTATCCCTAAAGGTGTTCTCTTGTTACATGAATAATATTAGCCCACATGTAGAGCTGAATGGAAAATCCAAGGGTTTAATGACCCAGGAGCCAACTCAACCCATAAGGGACGGGAGTGGATGGTCAAATACTCCAGCTTCTTTGATCCTCAGTTGGACAGTTACAATGTGTGATCTTCACAGTCTCTAAAAAGGTCTCCGGAGAAATTTAGTGTCAGTGGCCCCCTCAATAACACATCTATTATTTCTTCCCTTTCTTGGGCCTCTTGCTCATTCCTTCACATTATTTCCTGGGGTTGCCTTTTGGATAAACTGTTTGCATTCACATCTTTGTCCTAGTGGCTGATTGTAAAGAAATCACACCTAAAAGTCTTCTTGTCAATATTTAAATGGTGATAGTAGTAACTTTATGGTTTTGGTGAGGGAATTAATAATATTTGCAAAGTTTTGGCACAGAGCCTGGACCGTGAGTTCTTTTTTAAAATGATTTTCATTTTTATTTTTGATTCAGGGGGTACATATGCAGGTTTGTCACATGGGTATATTATGTGATGTTGAGTTTTGGGATACAAATGATCCCATTGCCCAGATAGTGAGCATAGTACCCAACAGTTAATGTTTCAACTCTTGCCCCACTTCCTCCCTCTTCATTCCATTAGTCTTCAGTGTCTATTGTTGACATCTCCATGTCTATCAGTACCCAATATTTGGCTCCCACTTATAAGAGAAAACATGTGGTATTTGGTTTTCTGTTTCTGTTTTAGTTTGCTTAGGATAATGACTTCCAACCGCATCTGTGTTGCTGCAAAGACATGATTTCATTCTTTTTTTATTGCTGCAGAGTAGTCCATGGTATATAGGCACCACATTTTCTCTATTCATTCCATCATTGATGGGCACTTAGATTGATTTCATGTCTTTACTGTTGGGAATAGTGCTGTAATAAATATATGAGTGCATGTGTCTTTTTGGAAGAACAATATATTTTCCTTCAGCAATGAAATTGCTGGGTCAAATGGTACTTCTGTTTTGTTCTTTGAGAAATCTCCAAACTGCTTTCCACAGTGACTGAACTAGTTTACTTTCCTACCAGCAATGTATAGGCATTCCCTTTTCTCTGCAGTCTCGCTAGCAACTGTTAATTTTGGACTGTTTAATAGTAGCCATTCTGACTGGTATGAGATGATATCTCACTGTGGTTTTGATTTTCATTTCTCTGATGATTAGTGATACTAACCAGTTTTTCATGTTTGTTGATTTCATATATGTTTTCTTTTGAGAAGTGCCTGTTCATGTCTTTTGCTCACTTTTTAATGTAGTTGTTTGTTTTATGCTTCTTGTTTTGTTTAAGTTCCTTATAGACTCTGGATATTAGAACACTGTTGGATGCATAGTTTGCAAATATTTTCTCCCTTCTGTAGGCTGGACCATGATTTGTAACCAAAAAAATTTTAAAAGTAGTGCCTCCTCCCCTTTATCTTCATCAAGTCTTCTTCCTTGTTCTCATTTTCCTCTTCCTCCTGCTGCTTCTTTCTTTCCTTCCTGTTGTAGGGTGAGTGATAATTTGATCTGAGGGGGTTAATTTAGTAATTATGACACAGAAAGTTTAAAAACACTTAAGACAGGCCAGGCACAGTGGCTCATGCCTGTAATTCCAGGACTTTGGGAGGCCAAGGCGAGTGGATGGCTTGAGGTCAGGAGTTTGAGACCACTCTGGCCAGCATGGAGAAACCCCTCTCTACTAAAAACACAAAAATTAGCTTGGCATGGTGGTGCACACCTGTAATTCCAGCTACTCGGGAGGCTGAGGCAGGAGAATGACTTGAACACTGCAGTGAGCCAAGATCACGCCACTGTACTCCAGCCTGGGTGACAGAGAGAGACTCTGTCTCAATCAATCAATCAGTCAATCAATCAATACACTCAAGACAAACCAAAACTGGGATAAACAAAAATAAATCAAAATTTGGTAACAAATTTTTATAACTTTGATTAAAACAAAGGGCTGCCATACCTGGGGTTTAGTTTTATTGGGTACTGATGCTATTGCACATGAATAAATTAAACTGAACAACTTTTGTAAGTGATAAACAGATATAACATTGCTGTGTAAACTCTGTATGTTATACAAACACAGAGGTAGATATTTAAAGGTAGCCAAAATGAACCCTTATTATATTTTCAGATTAGGGGTCTCAGACAAGGGTTAGCAAACTGTGACTCACCACCTGTTTTTGTAAATACAGTTTATTGGAACACAATCATATTCATTTGTTTGTATATTGTCTATGGCAGCTTTGCACTACAAGGCAGAGTTGAGTGGTTGTGACAGAGACCATATAGCCCACAAAGCCTAAAATGTTTATTATCTTGCTTTTAAATTTTACTGACTCCTGGTCTAAGACATTTCTTTGATTTTTTTTTTTTTTTTTTTTTTTTTTTTTCTTTGAGACGGAGTCTCGCTCTGTCGCCCAGGCTGGAGTGCAGTGGCCGGTTCTCAGCTCACTGCAAGCTCCGCCTCCCGGGTTTACGCCATTCTCCTGCCTCAGCCTCCCGAGTAGCTGGGACTACATTAGCTGGGACTACAGGCGCCCGCCACCTCGCCCGGCTAGTTTTTTGTATTTTTTAGTAGAGACGGGGTTTCACCGTGTTAGCCAGGATGGTCTTGATCTCCTGACCTTGTGATCCGCCCGTCTCGGCCTCCCAAAGTGCTGCGATTACAGGCTTGAGCCACCGCGCCCAGCCCATTTCTTTGATTTTTAAAAAACACATGTATAAGGTACAGATGAAGCAAAAACCAGAAAATTATTTATACATATGTATACATATATGTTTTATAATTCCGCACCATGAATAATATGTATTGTCCCATAATTTCCCAGTTGCATTTTTCTTAATTTGCTTTTTTGATCAAAGCACACCTTAATGATCAAAACAGCAGTCCACCCACAAACAAAAGCAAAACCGACTTCGCCTTTTTCAATTATAAAAGAGGTATGACAATTCAGGTTGGAAAGGACAAGATTTGACAAGACAATATGTTGACCTGTGGGTAGCCCTCAGACCCCCCACCATCATCTTAATGAGCAAATAAAATCTATTTCAAGAGTAGCCCAGGCCTCAGCAGCGCTATATATAACAAACATCATCTTTTTAAAAACAACCCAAATTATACATAATGTATGCTCATATTCTTAAACGGATCTGTTAGAGATGCTAAAAAAAGACTGCATATATTTCAATTTTCCCAAAATGTCTCTTTCTCCGCCACTGACTATTTTATCTCTCTTATAGAACTCCACAAATTCTGAAGATCTTCCTAAAAAACAACAACAACCACCACAAAACAGGTCTGAACATGTTATTCCACTGCCTCAAAACCTTCAACATTTGTCTTTTATACAGGATTAATTTCAAATACTTTGATTCCTCATGTCTGCTAACTTTTCAATCTTGTATGCTGAAAACAACATCCCCACACTGTGCAACTTTGCATATGCAATGCCATACTCTTACTGCCATTCTCCAAGTCACGCACTCTTGCGTCCTCAGGCTTTTGTTCACGTTGTTCTCTCTGCCTAGAACAACCACCCTTTCCCCATATTAACCTTTTTAAATGTTCTCCTTTCAAACTCCTGTCCAGATATTCCCTATCGCAATGGACCTTCTTGGGATAGCCCAAAGGGCCTTTTATTAGGCAGAATTAATTTCTACTCCATTCTTCTCCATCTCAGCTAATAGTTCTTTCATCTACCCAGTTGCTTAAGCCCTCAAATCTGAAATTATTCTTATACTTCTTCTTCTTCATGCCTCATCTTCAATCCGTCTCCCTGGTTTGTCCATCCACTCAACCCTCAACATATATGTTAAATCTCTCCTGCCTATTTTAAGCCACTCTCATTTGACTACTGGACAACAGTCTTTTTTTCTCATCCCAGTCTTGTTTTTCTCCAACCCATTCTCCACTTTTAATAGACTAATCCTTTTAAAAGCACAAATCAGACCAAGTCTCTCCTATGCTTGAACTTTCTGGTGGCCTCCTTTAACATTAGGAATGAAATTCAAATATCTTAATGAGGCCTGCAAAGTAAAGCATGATCTGGACCTTGAGACCTCACTCCAGTCATTTTCCAATTTTCTGTACTCCGGTGGGAAATGCAAGCCAACATCAGAAACTTTGTGATTCTCTTCCCCTCATCTGGAATACTCTTTTTCTCTCTCTTTACTTGTTTATCCTATTTTTCATTCATAACAAACAAAAAAGGTAAATTTGAGATGCTTTCGATAACTCCTTAAGCCAACTCAGGGTCTTGCCCATTATCTTGCTTCATGATACTTGGTTTTCTTCATTCGTAGGGTTATTGCAGCTTGTCGTTATATATTTACTTATGAGTATCTCTAGAATATTTGTCTTTCCTGTTAGTCTGTAAGCTGTAAATGTATGAATTGTGTTGCCTTATTCAATACTTTATACCAAGTGCTTCTAGTGTTTAGTATACAATAGGTCCTTATTAAATATTTGATCAAAAAAGAAATGAACAAATGAATAACTGAATGGGTGAACAAATTACATCATGCACTGAACATATGTCACACTGTTGAATTCAGTTCATTTTACATATAACAGTTTATCAAGTATAAGAATTTTTGTGTGTGTACGCCCATTTCCCTTTCTGAATCTAAGGGCTGATGGGCGGGTAGCATCAATTATTCAACATGGTAGCTCTCACAGGTTCTAGAAGCTGAGACCTCAATAAATATAAGTTGGTAAAAATCAGATGTGTTATTCATTTGAATGTAATGTAACTTCTCTGAGGACATAAGCATAATATATATGGTTTTTAAACTCCAGTGCCTGGTATATAATAGGTGCTGAATAAATGCTTGATGAATGGATGTATGCATGCACATATCTTTATCTGGTTGTCAACAAGTCAGTATTCCATTGCGCATAGATGCTATATATATATTTTTAGCTACTCATCTTTTGATGGACACTTAAGTTGCTTCGATATCTTGGCTATTGTGCACAATGTTTCAATAAATGTGGAAGAATAAACATCTCTTCAACATGCTGATTTCATTTGCTTTGGATAAATACCTGGTAGTGGGATTGCTGGATCATATGGTAGTTCTATTTTCAATTTTTTGAGAAGTCTCCATCTTGTTTTCCATAGTGACTACAATAATTTACATTTTCACCAACAATGCACAAGGGTTCCCTTTTTTCCACATCCTCACCAACATGAGGATCTTTTGTCTTTTTGACTTTAGACATTGTAACAGGAGTGAGGTGGTATCTCATTGTAGTTTTGACTTACATTTCCCTGATGATAAATACCTCAAAACATCTTATTATACCTGACAAATAATACCATTTTAATGTCAATTTTAAAAATAAAAAAAAAATAGGAAAAAAAAAGTCAACCTTCCACCAACTACCTCAGGAATGCAAAAGTAAAACAGACTTTAGGCCTTTTTCCTATTGACATTCCCTTTTTAGTATTGCAGGGTCATTTTCTTCCTGCTTATTTCAGGTCATTAAACATGTAGATTATCCTGTCTGAAACACTGTGCTACTCCTGGAGGTAAAAAAGCAGAGTAGGACCTGATCAATCCTGATTTGTTCTACCTGGCCCCAGATTTAAGGAACTCAGGGTCTAGAAGAGTAGAGAAAGTGCATTAGAGAGATACATGAATATGTAAGGATGATTCGGGTGTGGTAGAAGTTGATTATTGCCCTACCCAGATGGCCTTTGCAGGGTCCATGTATCAAAGGTCTAGCTGTTCTGAGTGTTGACTGCTGTTTTGAGTTCACAGCCTCCCCCACTCCCTTCTTGGGAGAACTGTACTTGGCTTCTCAGACCCACCGACCTCCACTAGGGGGCAGCCCACAGGCAAATGGATACTAATAAACAAAAGGTAGACATCTTACTTCAGAGGAGAAAATTGTGCTGTCGTTTTTGCTCCAGAGTCTTGTCCCTGTGGATCAAGCCAAGGCTAGTCTGTGCCTCAGATCATGTCTGTGGCTGCATCTTTCTCCTTTCTTAACTGACTTCACTTCCTCCATTATGGGTTTTTACTGAAAAACTCTCCCTCTATAAATCACAGGAACCCAAACCCCTGTCTCAGGCTCTGCTTCCCCAAAATACCACCTAAGCCATCACGTGATAGGCACTGTCCAAAGGTAAGTGCATGGTGCCATGAAACAGAAAAGAGATAATAGACACTGTTTAGAGATAGAGAGGCATCCTAAATATAATCTTCTTTCCGTCTTTCCTTCTTTCTCTCTTTCTTTTCTTTCTTTCTTCCTTTCCTTTCCTTTCCTTTCCTTTCCTTTCCTTTCCTTTCCTTTCCTTTCCTTTCCTTTCCTTTCCTTTCCTTTCCTTTCCTTTCCTTTTTCTTTTCTTTTCTTTTCTTTTCTTTCTTTCTTTTTTTTTTCTTTGAGAGGGAGTCTTGCTCTGTCGCCCGGACTAGAGTGCAGTGGTGCAATCTTGGCTCACTGCAAGTTCCGCCTCCCAGGTTCACGCCATTCTCCTGCCTCAACCTCCCAAGTAGCTGGGACTACAGGTGCCCGCCACCACGCCCGGCTAATTTTTTTTATATTCTTAGTAGAGATGGAGTTTCACTGTGTTAGCCAGGATGGTCTCGATCTCCTGACCTCGTGATCCGCCCACCTTGGCCTCCCAAAGTGCTGGGATTACAGGCGTGAGCCACCATGCCTAGCCAGTAGAATCTTCTTTCCAGGTACGTTTCAATTTTATAGAAAAGTATCTGGATAATACAATATAATAAAACACTCACATATTCACTAACTAGATTTAACTAATGTCAACATTTTTTCACAGACGCTTCCAAACTTGCACAGAATTAAAGATTACCAATATGGTAGAAAACATTTTTGTGGCTCTTTTTAATTCTATACTTTTTTAATCTTTGGAACCAATTCCCACCCTCGTAATGGTGTTAGCACTTCACAATCATGTTTCTGTATTTGTACATAGCCACAAGTATAGCATGGTTTCATGTGTTAGCAGAGTTATATAAGTTAACACCATACATAAACTTTGCCAGCTTTCTCTTTTACTCTGATTGTTATGTTTTTGTGGCCTGTCCACATCGATACACAGAGATTAGACATTCATTTCCATTGCCAGGTTTCATTCTATTACTGTGCCTTATTTTGGCTTCTTTTTAACTTATCTGCCTTCTACTAGATTGACAACTTATCTGCCTTCTACCAAATGGTATTTCCTCATTTTTAATTGTAAATTATACATTCCATTTGGATTAATTTAGAGAATACTCTTCAATTTTAACATGTATGCTATATTTAATAAGGTTTAAAATTAATCTGCATTTCTATTTTCTATGTGAATACCATGAGGTGCATAGGACCCTCTAACTATGAAATCCCTTTTTGTATCTTCTGTGTAATTGGAAAGTATTTTATTTCTACTCTTTTTAACCTTTTCATTAGTGTATGTGCATATGCGTATATACACACATTTGTGCATACATTCGAAGTTTATACTTATTTAGCATTAACTGTACTTAATTTAATAATATTTACTCAATGTCATCTCTTTTATCCCACACTGTTTATTTACTTTCAGTTTCCTTTTTACTTCAGTTCATCCTTTTATAGTCTTTTTGAAGAAGCCAGTGAGCTAACAAGTCTGCTTCCTGTCTGCAAATGTTTTCATGTAAGTTTTACTTCCAAATGATGGTTTAACCTGGGTATAAAATGTTAGGTTGACAGTTGTCAGGCTAACAGTATCCCTTTGTTGGTGATCTCGCTTTCTTTCCTTGTACCTTTTAAGAATTTGACTTTGACAAGGCTACAGTAACCAAAACAGCATGGTACTGGTACCAAACAGAGATATAGACCAATGGAACAGAACAGAGTCCTCAGAAATAATACCACACATCTACAGCCATCTGATCTTTGACAAACCTGGCAAAAACAAGAATTGGGGAAAGGATTCCCTATTTAATAAATGGTGCTGGGAAAATTGGCTAGCCATAAGTAGAAAGCTGAAACTGGATCCTTTCCTTACTCCTTATACGAAAATTAATTCAAGACGGATTAGAGACTTAAATGTTAGACCTAATACCATAAAAACCCTAGAAGAAAACCTAGGTAATACCATTCAGGACATAGGCATGGGCAAGGACTTCATGTCTAAAACACCAAAAACAATGGCAACAAAAGCCAAAATTGACAAATGGGATCTAATTAAACTAAAGAGCTTCTGCACAGCAAAAGAAACTACCATCAGAGTGAACAGACAACCTATAGAATGGGAGCACATTTTTGCAATCTACTCACCTGAGGGCTAATATCAGCCTACCAAAGAAACCAAAACAAATTTTTACAAGAAATAACAACCCATCCAAAAAGTTGGGCAAGGGATATGAACAGGACATTTCTTCCAAAAAGAAGAATGCATACAGCCAACAGATAACATGAAAAAAAATGCTTATCATCCACTGGCATCAGGAAAATGCAAATCAAAAACCACAATGAAGATACCAATCTCACACCAGTTTAAGAATGGCATCATGAAAAAAGTCAAGGCAAACACAGGGATGTTGAAGAGGGATGTGGAGAAATAAGAACACTTTACATTGTTGGTGGATTGTAAACTGGTTCAAACCATTGGGAAAACAGTATGGCGAATTCCTCAGGGATCTGAACTAGGGGAAATTGACATTATGAACCCAAGCCATCCCATTACTGGGATTACTCAAGGTTATAAAGTCATGCTGGCTACGAAGGGCACAGTGCCACCCGTTTATGTTTATTGAGCACTATTCCAAATAGCAAAGACTTGGAATCAAAACCATATGTCCATCAGTTGACAGACTGGATTAAGAAAAATGTGGCCAAACATATACACCAATGGGGACTATGCAAGCCATTAAAAGGATGAAGGTTTGTTGTGCTTCTGTAGGGAACATGGATTGCGGCTGGGAAACCACCATCCCAAGGCAACTATTTATCGGCAAAGGAACAGAAAAACCAAACAACCGGCAGTGTTACCGCATGTCCTCACTCATAGGTGGGGATTGATCAATGAGATCACTTGGACTCTGGAAGGGGAACATCACACACCGGGACCTACTATGGGGAGCGGGGAGGGGAGAGGGATGGCACTGGGAGTTATACCTGATGTAAATGACGAGTTTATGTGTGCTGACGAGTTGATGGGTGCAGCACACCAACATGGCACAAGTATACATATGTAACAAACCTGCACATTGTGCACATGTACCCTAGAACTTAAAGTATAATAAAAAAAAAAAAAAGAATTTGTCTTTGATATTCTATCCTATTGATATAAGATATCTTGGGTATGGATTTGTGTTTATTTGTCTTGCCAGGACCATATATGTTGTTTAGATCCATTTTTTAAAACTGGAAGAAAAAAGTCTGTTTCTCTATAAACATCACTCTCCCCTGGAATAACATTCTCTCGAATAGGTGCATGCTGGATATTTTTATGTTATCCTGTAGGTCTAATTTTATCTTTCATCTCTTTATATCATTGAACTGCATTCTGGGTGATTTTTTCAGAGCTATATTCCAGTTCACGAATTATCTTTTCATCCATTTGACTGTATTGTCCATCCATGGTTTTTAATGTCTACAACTCCATTAATTTCTAGAGTTTCTATTTATTTTTTAAAAATACTTCTAATCTTTCTGTATATTCTGTTGTTCTTGACAAATATATTCTTAGCTCCATCTATCTCTTTTACCATTTTAAACATACTTACTTTACAACATCTTTTGGATTTTACAATTATCTAATTCATAAAGCACTGGTTCTTCCACTTGCTTCCTATGCTGATTGTTCACTGTAGTTTGTTCTTTGTGTGATGCTTAATTTTTACCAGAAAGTCATTTCAGTAAAGGTTTACAGTTATATTTTATGTTGTATATTATAGAAGCATTCCTATAGATTTCACAAACCTGGGGCCTAATTATTTTTATTACTAATGTTTCATCTTGGAGACTTAACATCCTAAAGGTTATGTGAACTTGCATTTCACAGGTATATTTGGCTTAAGCCAAGGATTCTTGTTACTCACAGGGTTCAACTTATGGTCCTGGAAGTTGGGGACTGGTGGTAGAGTCCCCATTGCATACCTAGGGTATTCTTTGAGGCATCTTTCTTTGTTCAGGTTTCCAGTTCCCCCAGGTAAAAATGACTGATTCATACATAATCTTTTCCCACTTCTGTGACAGATTTTGAATCAGTCTCACTTCTGTGCTCCGACTTAAGGTCCCCCTTCAATGCTGGCACTTCCATTCTCCCTTTCTATTTATTTATTTATTTATTATTTTTGAGTCAAGTCTTGCTCTGTCACCCTGGTGCAATCATAGCTCACTGTAGCTTCAAACTCCTGGGCTCAAGTGATCCTCCCACCTCAGCTTTCCAAGTAACTGGGGACGACAGGTGCACATCACCATGTCCAGCTAATGAAGACCTTCCTTTCTATGCTTTCAGATTGGCTGTGTATTGTTTACTTTTATGATATTTTATGTAGCATGATTATGTGTGTGGAATGGGAGGTAAGTCCCTTCATATACGCTCAGATCTGATTTCTGGATCTGAGCTGAGCCTTAAAACATGAGTGTGTTTTTCATGAAAGAGAGAAGGAAAGCATATATCAAGTACAGAAAATAGCATAAGGAGAGAAGTAGAAAACACTATTGTAGGCTTCTTGGTGACTTAGTGTAGGTGAAGCTTGACGCTCCTGGCTGCCCTTATTCAGGCCACTCTCCAGAGCCAACAAAGTGAGTTTTCAGGAGGAAAGGTTACACAAATAGCAGACATGAGACACAGAACAACCAGGATGAGAGACAGAGGCACTAGTATCAGCCATAAACCTGGGACTGTGGAGGTGGGGCAGGGGGCAGGTGAATCAATGTGGAAGAAAGGCAGAGTCCCAACATGGAGAGAACAAATGAGTCTGTTATGAGCAACTCTTAAAACATGACGAGCTTGAGACAGGCCAAACTGTACATTACCGACCAAAGCAGCACCTGTGACTGAGCACCCCACATACCTTTGTGTGTATGTGCAATGTGTGTGTTCATGTGCCACATTCCAGAGGGCATTCAAGGTTGGGAAAAAAAATCTTTCTAGCAGAGCATAATGTTTCTCTGTTGTCTTGTGGCTGCCCTTTCACGGTGGATGTGGGTGGTATAAAAACTTGGCTCCGAAATGTGTAAGGAACGTGGTGCCAGTGCAGAAGCAGTTTGAATCCGGAGTACCCAGAAGAGCTGGAGAAAGAAGGAGGGGATTTGGAGCAATGTACTCTCCTCACTGCTCAGGGAAATGGCTCCTGGAAGAAAGGGACTCAGAGCCTTACCACACACCAAGGAAGATGGGACAAAGTGAGAGTCCACTTCGCCAGAAGAGTTTAAAGGAAGTGAGTTTCAAACTGGCTCTCCAAAGCCCCAGGCTTCTGCAGAAGAACCTCAGAGGCCACTCTTTGGAGTAAGAACAAGGGGGAACTAAGTAGGCTGCATTAAACATCTTCCCAATCCTGTTTCCAACAGAGTTGTTTCTGCTTTTAACTGGAGAAACTACAAACAAAACAACACTGTTTGAGTAGTGTTTTTTTAAAAAAAAAAAAACATTTTTAACTGAGATAAAATTCACATAACAAAATTGACTTTTAATCATTTTAAAATTTACAATTTAGTGATGTTTATTATATTCACAATGGTGTGCAATAATCACCAGTATCTAATTGCAGAAGATTCTCATCACCCAAAAGACAAATCCCATATCTATTAAACAGTTATTCCCCATTTCTGACTTCCCCCAGCTTCTGACAACCACTGATTTTGCTACCTCTATAGATTTACCTATTCTGGACATTTTACGTCAATTGAATCATAATATACGACCTTTTATGACTGGTTTCTTTCACTTTCCATAATCTTTTCAAAGTTCATCCATGTTGTGGGATGTATCAGTACTTTATTGCTTTTCATAGCTGAATATTATTTTATTGTAGGACTACGACACATTTTATTTATCCATTCATCAGTTGATGAACGTTTGGGTTCTACTTTTTTCTAAGTGTGTGTACAAGATTTTGTTTGAACAAATGTTTTTCAGTTATCTTGGGTTTTTAGGGCTTTAATTGAAAAAATGTTCCAGAATCCTTCCCTTTACTCATCACCCCCAAAGATGTTTCCTACCACTGACACTAGGAAATGGTGTAATTACTGCTATGTAAATGGGGATATGAATACTCAGGGGGTTTGTGGTAATGTGCCTCGACATCCCACATAAAGCCAAAGGAGAAATATGGCACAATTTTTTAATTAAACGGTTTAAAGATTGGAAGAAGACGAAAATGATATTTTTATGTTAACTCTAGACAATATCCAATATTTTATTGATCCTCAGACACTCATGTTTTAACATCTTTGAACTTAGAATACATTTTTCAATCAATGCTGTGCCCCAGTTTAACTTGCAGCCTTTTATTTTCTTTCTTAGTGATAAATAAAATGATGATGTGTCTTACAATAACGCATTTTAGATTTTGTGGATTGCGGTATTATGGAGTACAATCTACAATTCACACAAAATTTTAGGATAAAAATGGGAGGCTTTGGAGCTGTTTAGGGCTAGCTGTGGTTTCTGCAGGGTTTCTTGACCACTCTTGTCCCCTGGGGCTGTGGTATACAGTAGGACAGGCAGTGCTCAGCACACTAGCATGCCCCAAGGCCTCATGTGCCCATTCCAGGACGTTCCTACCATCACTACAGGCCCCAGTAATACTCATCTCCCCTCCAACAGTTTACTCCCATGTTGGATAATCATCCCCTTCCTTATAGCCCCTCAATGTAGATGAGACAGACTCACATTTTCAAGGAGAATTTTGTTTTAAAAGTCAAGGGAAAAGTAAAAGGGGGAGAAAAGGAAGTGTAAACAGTATAGAAATTGTCACATTTTCAATTATTGTGTTTCCAATATTTCCATCCTATAAAAATAAAAGGGAATTTTAGTGAGACCTCAATTTCAGGAGAAGTTAACTGATGGCCATTAGGAAGCCTTGGCTCACGTTCCAACCCAGTTCCAGGTCGGCTGTGCCCACCATTTACCTTTTCCTCACCCATGAAGTAAGAGTCTTGGTTTTATTATTTTTTTGGATTCCTCTATTGCTAACTTCCTACAGCTTGGCTCTTTCAAAAAAGTTCTGGCCCATGTAAAATGTCATGTCTTTTGTCCATAAAATGGTTGGGGAATCACTTGACTAGCTAAAAGAGTAAAATCTCTTGCCACATTTATAAAGAAAAGATAAAACACAAGCTCAATGGTTTTAGCTCAAGAAAATTAGCTCTTCATTTTCAAAGTATTGTATTAACTGAGAAGGAGTTGGATTGGGGGAGAATGGTGCGTTAGCAGAGCATGGCTGAAGGATAATCATCTTCACTACAACCATTCATATTTCTCTTTTGTTTTTCTTCGGAACATCCTCTTTAAAAAAATTCAAAAGTAATGAACAAATTTTTAAAAATCTAACCAAAACAGCGGCAACAACAAAAAACGTAGAATCGATACCAGAGCACTCGATGACTCAATGACCGGCTGAGTGCCTCTGAAATAGGGCTGGGGATTCATGGTGGCTAAAATCCCCCATTAAATGCTTATTTGCCTTTGGACTTAAATTTATAATAAGTGTATGAGAGCTTTTCTTTGAGAACTGATTAGTTTTGATATCCGAGAGTCATCCTCCCTCAATCCATTTTGCCTTGTGGGAAACGCACATTTAGCAGGAGGAAGGGAGCATTGAATCACTGCATTCATTCTGGATAGCAGCTAAAAGAAGGCGAAAGACAGGTTGAGGCATGTTTCAAAAAATTCTATTAAAATTGCAAGTGAAATCAAAACCATGTCTATGGGAAACTTTAAAGGAAATGGGATTATATAACCCAGAGAAAAGAATACTCAGGATGTGGGTGGTAGGGGTAGAAAGGAAGCCATCTGCAAATACATAAGATGTATTATGTGAAAGCAAGATTAGGCTCATTCTGTGACATGAAGGAGACAGCTATTGGTACAACATGAAGCAGATTGTCTACAACTTTCTAATAGTTAAATTGGCCCAAGATACTATGGTATACATTGGGAAGATTTCAGTTCTTCAAGAAAGGAGGTGTTCAAATGAAAGCTGCTCACTATCGATCACAGCTTCCTAATTGAATTTTAACAGTCAGTTAAGAGGTGGAACTTCATGACCTTTAACAGCCCTTTAAGCCTGACATTCTAATGACTCCTAATCCATGACAAGGACACTTAGATTCTCAGCTGCCCCACATGTGAGGAAAAACCAAGACTCTGACAGCATTCATGGCCCTCTGATTCAAGTTGCAAAGCAACCCAACACAGCAAGATCTTCAAGGACAATAACAACAACAATGTTCAGCCTGCCTCTCTCTGGAAATTTCTTAGTCACCCATATTAGGGATCACAGGTCACCCTTTTCCAGCAGTTCTACCTCTGGCTTCTGACTCCTAGGCCTCTCTGCAGGTTGCAGCCAGTCTATTGACAACTCTACACTGTTCCCAGCACAACATTTGTGGGGGAAATTGTTGGCCAAGGCACCAGTAGTGTTCAGACCAGCTGAGCTCGTTCATGGTGCTGCAGTTCAGGCAAAAATGTTCTCTTTCAAGACTGATGACCCTCTTGCCAGCAATTGCTTGGATGGAGTGTTCATTCAAACACCGTGGGCTCATTACCAGCTCAGAGCACAGAAACTGTGCAGGTAATTTCTACCCACCGTCCAATCTGTTGCTTGCCCACCCTCACGCCACCTCCCATTCTGTCCTTCCCAAGATAGATGTGGTACTATACACACCACTTTACAATCCCTAACACAGCAGGTGCGGTCAGAGACTTCCAACACCATATTAATAAGAGTCCTAATGAAGAACCAAAATAGCATACCTGTCACAGAAGTTATATCAGCTCCTAGGAAAATTAAAGTGGCCAGTCACCCCACGTTGTCTATTTTTCCATTGTCTCCACTTCTTTCTTTCTGCCTGCCCCCAAGCCTCTCTTCCTTATGTGTGCTAGTTTTTGCAGAGTGCTTTCAGCAGACCTGCCATTGTTTGCTAAATCACCTATCACGGAACTGGGAAACAGAAGAGCTGTGCAGGAGTTCCAGCATCCCCTCCGTTCCTCTGTCTAGCAGGAACCCGTCATTTTAAGAATCTACTCCAGGCCAAGCTTCAGTGATGCTGTTGCAATGATGGCAGATGTTAGCTTTACCCAAAATGACCCTGCTCCTGTGGTGCTGGCTAATGCAGATTCAGAAATGAAGGCCAAGTTCTGTGTGCTAACAAAGCTCATAGTCTGCTGTAGGAGTCAGCAAACTTTTCCTAAAAAGGGACAGTTTGCAAATAGTTTAGGCTTTACAGGTCACAGAGTCTCCTATCCAACTATTCAATTCCACTGTTACAGCTCAAGAGCAGTCATAAACAATATATCAACAAGTGATTGTGGCATGTTCCAATAAAACTTTATTTATGAAAAAGGCAGTGGGCTAGATTTGACCCTCAGGATGTCATCTGGAAGGCCGTGATCTAGTGGAAGAGACACATAAGTGCTCCAATGGTTGCAGTGTTCAACAGTGAGTGATAAAATAAGAAGGAAGCAGCAGAAGGTGGTTAGGGAAGGTCTTCTGGAAGAGGTGAGGTTTGAGCCATGACTTGAGGGATGAATAACTGCTTAATCACATACCTGCCTAATCTTCCCCTTCCACCATCATCTTCCCTCGTAGACTGATTATCTGTGATTAGAATCTGTTAGACTTTGAGGTTCCTGTAAGCTGTAACAGCATCTTAGCTGCCTTTATAATCCCAAACTCAAATTTAGTGCTTTTACATAATCAGGGACTGATGAATGTTTATTGGATTAAAAAGGGGCATATGACCTTTTACCTCCATTTTGACCACAGCTAACTCTCTCTGTTTCCTGGAAGATGATATTCCTGCTTCACCCTGTGCTATGCTACAGCTGGGTAGAGACTTGTAACTACACAAAAGAATTCTTAGAGCCTGTTTATTATTATTTCATATTCTGGAGCCAGACTGACTTTGGACTCATGCTCTACCATTTACTAGCTGTGTGATCTTGGACAAGTCAGTTAACTTTTCTATGCCTTAGTTTCCCCTTCTGTTAAAATAATGATAGTACTTATCCTATAGGATTGTTGCAAAGATTAAATGAGTTAAATGAATACAGTATCTAGAATGATTCCTGGCACGGAGCAACTGTTCGTTAAATGCTGGCTATTATTAACATTACAAAGCTAGACCTGGTGTCTTCATAATAATCTTGCACCTCTGTGGTAGGAAGGGGACAGAGGAGCTGCTAACATTCATTTGGAAATTCTAACCAACTTCCTAGCTTCAGCCTCATTTGTTTGTTGTTTTAATCTCTCTGCCCTCGGCTGCTGCACAAGGAGAGAAGTTGATTGGCAGCTTAAGTGTTTAAAATCAATATAAGAAACACTTGGAGATTAAAGCAATTTAAGCAAGGTACTGGCTGGGGTTGGGAGCTAAAACTGCTCTTGAAGGAAACAAACGAAGGAGATGAAGAAAGTGGGTCAGAAATGAAATAGTGCGAAACTGTGCGAGTGGAGGTGAGATTACAATACAGCAGCATGACTTTTTCATCGGAGAAAGATCGTTTCTTTTGGTTAAAAAATAAAATAAAATAAAGCAGAACCAAAAGCCCTAATCTCAAAATTGCTCCAGCCTGGTAGTGATTGTTCCACTGATTTAAACACACTTGTCTTTCCTCTCCTCCTTGCTGCTGTGCCCCCCACCACCCCGCACCACCAACACGTGCACTCGCGTCCCCTTTCTTTAATCTCTGCAGGAACTTCCTGGCCAGGTACAAATGGAAAGATTACATCTCAGCTTTGTTGCTAATGCCACAAGAGACCAGCACCCACAGGAAAGGAACTGCAGAGACCAGGCAAGGAGGTGCAAGAGCGTCGTGGACAGCATTTCCTATGACCGAGGCTGCCCCACTCAGACATTTGGTTCCATTAAGCCCGTCTGGTCTCCCACACAGAGAGGCCGCTAAGCTCCCTGTTGAGGGGAGGTGAATCTGTGTTAAATCCACTATAAATTCAGAGAGTTCCGAAGTAAACAAGGAAGCTCCCTTTCCGACCTGTCTCTGACATACCTTAACACTTCCATTTCTTGTTTATTAATATTTCTCTTTATTTTTCTTATTCTACTCAGTCTGTGCTCTAAGAGTTAAATTTGATCAACCTGACAGTTTATAAGGTATCCCCAATAACTACACTATTCCAACCTTGCCCTGAATAGTTCCTGCCTTATTTCCATCCCCAAGTGAGTTAACACCATCCCTTAACAAGGACTTTTATGTGTATAGTTTACAAGAGTATTCCCTTTTTGGACTTCTGTGTACATTGCCTAAATTCCTCGTACAATATTGCTGATGTTCTTGTGCTCAGAGAGCCAGGAAGAAAAATACACCTGTGGAATTGGCTCATTCAGAGATCTTGGAAGGCTTGAGATCCACATCAAAGACCGGTCGTAAAGGAAAGCATCTAATCACATGTGGGGCATTTTAAGCAGGATATGGTCAGTACTGTGGGATTTATTCATATACACTTTTGGGTCTTGTCTCTAAGTCACAAAGAGCACCACACACACACACACACACACACACTCATTCCTCACCCCTATGTTGAAAAGAAAAAAAAAAAGTTATTCACAGAGTACCAGCTAACACATGTAATAGAATTAAAGAAGGAATAATAGAAATAGAAAATTACCATTTTATCATCATGAAACAATTCATTCAGCAAAGGGTCAATAACAGAAGTTGGAACCATTGAGTAAACTTTCGTGAAAAGCAAAACATAATGGGATTTCAAACTATCATCTCACAGGTCCTTTCTTAATTACAGAATAAAAGAGAGCTTTTATAACGGAGACACCTGGTGGCCATCACCTTTACCAAGTGATATTTAGCAATTCCAATAAAGGTATAAACTGACATTATGTCCCTCATGATCTGACTCAATGTCAATTGCACAGGACCTTGCCAAAAATGCTTAACTTGAATCTTGTCATGAAGCAACAGAAAAATCCAAAATTTGAGGATGTTCTGTAGGATAACTAGTCCACATTCTGAAAAACTGCCAACAACATAAAATACAGGAGATAGATAACATATTCATGAATGCATGCATGAGTAAAGTAGAGGGCTATTATATTTTAAAGGAGAATAAAGAAACAGACAAAATGTAATAATATACCTTTAATCATATCCTGGATTTTTTTTTATTATTATTATACTTTAAGTTCTAGTTATACACGTTATACATGTGCATAACGTGCAGGTTTGTTACATATGTATACTTGTGCCATGTTGGTGTGCTGCACCCATCAACTCGTCAGCACCCATCAACTCGTCATTTCCATCAGGTATAACTCCCAATGCATCATTCTTAGCAAACTATCACAAGAACAGAAAACCAAACACCACATGTTCTCACTCATAGGTGGGAACTGAACAATGAGATCACTTGGACTCGGGAAGGGGAATATCCTGGATTTTAAAAAGGCTATGAAAGACATTTGGAGAACACTGGGGGGAATGTAAATACGGGCTACATGTGAGGCAGCTATTACATCTGTGTCAGACTTCTTAGTTGTGATAATGGTAGTGTAGTTACATAGCACAAGGTTTCTGTCCTCAAGAATTCTAAAGTATTTAGGCTTGAAAGGTTATAAATGCCTGAAAATTGTTTAAAATGGTTCAGAAAAAATCCCATGTGTTTGTTTATACACATAAATATGCAGATAAAATGTGACAAAATGTTAGCAAATGTGAATTTAAATGAGGGCTATAAATGTATTCACTATAGTATTCTTTCAGATTCTTAGAATTGAAATTTTTTCAAATAAAAATTTGGAGAGAGGGAAGAAACCCCTACCTCTATTAAAATGTAAGAATGTACATGATGGAATACTACACAGCCATAAAAAATAATGAAATCATGGGTTTTTTTTTTGTTTTTTTGGTTTTTTTGCAGTAACATTGCAGTAACATTGTTTTGTTTGTTTGTTTGTTTGTTTGTTTGTTTTTTGCAGTAATAGCAGCTAGAAGCTATTATCCTAAGCAAACCAATACAGAAACAGAAAACCAAATACTGCATGTTCTCACTTATAAGTGGGAGCTTAACACTGGACACACATGAACATAAAGATGGCAACAATAGACACTGGGGACAATAGAGTGGGGAGGGAGAAAAGAACAAGGGTTGAAAAACTACCTATTGGGTACTATGCTCACTACCTGGGTGATGGATTCATTTACACTCTAAACCTCAGCATCAAGCAATATATCTTTGTAACAAACCTGCACATGTAACCCTGAAACTAAAATAAAATGTGAAAAAAATAAAAATAAAAAATAAGAGACCACAGACTTTGGAATCAGACTGACCAACTTGCAAATCCTGTATTTCCCACTTAATAAACCTGTTCCTTTAGATTCAAAAAGGGTGAATAAATAAATAAAATATTGGTATTACTCTGTATGTATGTATGTGCATATTTTTGTTGTTGTGTTGTTTTGTTTTGCTTTTGAGGTAGGGTCTCACTTTACAGCCCAGGCTGGAGTGCATGGTGCAAACTTGGCTCACCGAAGCCTCAAACTTGCGGGCTTAAGCAATCCTCCTACTAGCCTCGCAAGTAGCTGGGAATACAGGCACAAGTGGCCACATCCGACTAATTTTAAAAAAAATCTTTTAAGAGATGGCCTCCAACTCCTGGCCTCAAGCAATCCTCCTGCCTCAGCCTCCTAAAGTGCTGGGATTACATGGGTGAGCCAACGCACCTGGCCCAAAGATGTCTTTCTTAGAGGGTATCCTGAGCTATGGGACAGAAATTCTTAGTTTCCCTACCCTCTCCTCTGCCCTAACCATTACCAAAGGTTTTGACTTTGCTCCCTGTTTTTCTCCCCATTCCACAGGTAGATTCTCTTATAATAAAGAGGATTTGTTTGAGGATGTGATGCTGAACCGGAATAAGGAAAAGAAGAGGAGAAAGCATGTGGGCTGAGTTTGGAGAACAGAATGCCGAGGAACTGAGGGAGAGGAGAGTATGACTTGGGGCGGGAAGGGACAGATATAAATCATGCAAGAGACCAAACATCTGAAAGGTAGCTCTTCGTCATGATCATTGGCTACCTTCGGCCTGTGATGGGAACCTCACCTTTGTTCACCTCCACCATCATCTTCTACTGCTCTTATAATTCTTCCTCAGCTGCCCTCAATGACAAGATGTCATTCACCCAGGGCCAAGGACCTGAGCAGAGGGCTATAGGTGCAACCACCTTCTGACTGACTACCTTCAGCTGCCATGTCAGATCGTGTCTGACTGTGCAGAGCCCTCTCTGATTCTGTCTTCCAGCACCTCTGGCCATACCCTCTCAGGCCACAGGGACAGATCCGTCTTTCCTCCTGCCCGGCCTGCATCCTAGGCAGGGGACCAAAGACCTGTAGAGCCTCCTCCACCATTGTCAAGCAGAGTGATTGCTCCGAGGATCTTTGCTATGCTCATTTGCCTTTTGAAAATCCCCTCTTAATGTTCTGTTTTACCGAACAAGCAAGGTCTCTCAACTATCCTGCTTCTGTTGTTGTTGCTATTGTCTTGCCCTTTAATTACATCTGACAGCTAGGCAGGCACGTTTGAGCTAGAGGCAAACCAAGGCCAAGTGAAATCAGGATAGGGTGTTCTACCTCTTGAGAGCAGGACTCTCAGCGCAAAGCCCAGAGTGGAGCAAAGAGAAAATCAATAGTTCTCAGCCAAACTCATTTTCAAATGTGAATGGTGCTTGTGATTAGCGAAGGAGGTGCACGGTGAAAAGCTTTGCTCTTGAGTTGTTTTTGCCATGTTTCTGGCTGTTGTTTCATCATCTTGGCCTACCAGTCTAATTCATAATTTTAATGTCAGCTTTAGTGCTAGATAATTTTCACTCAGAATAACAGCAGTTACCACATTCAAGGAGTCTCATATTCGCTCATTCTCCGGATAATTTTTGAGATCCTAGTAAGTACCTAGCGGTATAGTGGGCTTAGACTCATGGGTGGGGTGGGGGAAGGAGTGTTTATCAAATCACAAATACATAGTTACTGGTAATGAGAAGTGTGCATTGCTAAGAATGATCAAATGGAGGACTTACCTAGTCAGGATAGGGATAAAGAAAATATTGGTGAGGAAATGATGCTGAGCTATTAAAAAATAGGTATTAAGAATGACTAGGAGTTTGGCAGAGTGTACGTGTGTGCTGTGTGTATGCTCAGTGTGTGCAGGGTGTGTGGAGGACAATGGTTGGGAAGGAAAAAGCACGTTCAAGGCCAAGGGGAAAATGCAGGCACAGACCCTGAAGAGGGAGCCAAGGAAGGTGGTAGCTGCCTTCATTCTGGTAAAGTAATAAAAAGTTAAAAGTGCTAATTCACTTTATTAAAGGACAGTGATAGAGGCCAAGAGATTGCAGTAGTATATGCCAAGTGATAGTAGCACTCTAGTGTCTCTGAGAAGGGCAGGGAAGGCTCAGTTTCCCCAGAAATGTCTACATTACAGACTGCAAATTCCATTACTATCCCATATAATCTTTCTGCGATATAATCTTTGCATTCTTCTAGCCCTTTATTTTGAAGTGCAAAGAATAAGACCCTTACACTGGCATTTTTGTTGGCAAAGATTTATCAAATGCTTACTATGAGCCAGGCAAAGTTCTAGTAATTGGGGTTATAGCAATGAACTCAACAAAAACATTCCCTCCCTTCAGGAATCTCACAGTTGATTATTCCCACTCTGTAAAGTCAGAACTGACTGCCTGGAACTGCTTCTAAAATAGTGTGATTATTTCTCTTTAAAGTAATGCCTTTACCCTTTAATTCCACTAGTTGCTTTGATTAGGAATATAAAGTGGATTGGCTGGAGTGAGATGAAAAGAGAGCTTAACTACTCTGCATTTAAAAAATGAGGATTTCGAGATTCCTGGGTAAACCCAAGAAAATAATAAAGGTGACCAGGTATCAAGTGAGGAGAAAGGAGATTGTGTGCAGGGAGTGGGGTCAGGGGGTGTTTGTACATCCATGTGCACAGACACGCGTTGTTGGGGATCAGATCTTAGGAGAGGACTCAGAGGCTTTTGAGCCTGAAGACAAGACAACCAATGAGAAAATGTAGATGGTGGTGTATTGACCAAGGGGCTGTGATTACCTGAAATGTTAAATCTATGCAGAATTTATATTGTTTGAGGAAGATGGATAATTACATGTCTCTTTCTCACTGAGAAGAAAGCATAAGACAAAAATAAAAAGTGAGAAAGTGATGAACCCCCCAAAATTAAAATATTTTATTGTCACATTTCATTTTAGTTTGCCATGTGGTGACTTAAGTTCCTTCATGACCCCAAATCCCTTTGTAAGTGTTATATTACTTCAAGAAAAAAAAAGTTGATCTGGATAATTTAATAATAGGAAGAAAGAAAAACCTACAAGAAGTAAGTAAGGTGAGAATGAGATGGATAATTTACATGAAAGTAGTAAAAGGAAGATGTGAGAAGCAAAGTTGCAAGAACCCCATGAACACCAGGGGGCTGTTGATATTTCAGGGATTAGCAAAGAGGTGCTGGGTTCTTTTTAAGGGCAGTGAGTGAATGTGACCAAACTCCAAGAGACACACATAAGTCAAAATAGTTTCTTTAACAAAACATTTTCATTTGCTACTCAAGAAAAGACAATCAATAATGCACACATACACACACACATATATGGATGTATGTGCTCTGGCTTTTTGGTTCGCCCCCGGGGTGCATTCTTTAAATTTTTCAATTCCTCAACATGTCTGACAGTAGCTACATCCAGTTATTCAAGCCAGTTATTCAAGTATTGCTTTTCCTTTTTTATGTAGGGCTCTATACGTTAGGTTTCCTGTTTTCCCTAATGGAAATAATACAAGGTAGGTCAGGTTTCTCCTCTTAACTAATAGGAAGATGATAAAGTAGTAAGCATGAAATATATCATGTCATGATATAAGACAAAAAGACTGCAGAATCTCTCAATATTTATCTCCTACCTTTATTGTGATATGTATAAATTATCACTTGAGACTTGAATGACTCACATTTTGTGGTCTGCGTTCCCCAGGTAAAAGTACATCAAGTCTGTTCTTGCCCTCAGATAAAGGAATGGTTGTAACCATGAAAATGCCTTGCAGGGGAGGATTTTCCAAGAGTGTCTGACACACTTTAGCACTTAATTTTTCTTATTAATTGGAAAAAATGGTAAGTATAGTACTTTTCAACTCTTCAAGTCATAGGAATCCTTCTATTTGGCCAGAATCCATGGTAAATTAAAGAAGAAAATGGATGTTTTCTGGCAGCTTAGGACACTAAAATAACAACAGTCAACCCCTAAATGTCTAAGTGGCCAGGCATGGGGAGTTTGTACTCCAGCAGCTTAGAGATCTCCATTCATAAGTTTTCAACTGATTGCAATTTTTTTCATTCATATATATATCTATATATATACACACACACACACACTTTCTCTCTCAAATGCACACACATACACATGCACCCATATGCATACACACATACACACATGTACATGTGATATATATGTATGTAATATATATATAGCATATAAAGTGTTGGGTTCATGTATTTTTCACTGGATGCAAAATGACTTGCAAATGAACCAAGTTCTTTTTAACTTCAAAATGTTATATTCAAGAATAACACTCCTAGACACTCCTAGCTTTTAAAGCTTTTGCAGGCTCTGCAAAATTTGAGGCCTAAACACTGCCGTCTCTTTCTGAGTTATACCATTTATCCTCAGGAAATATAGTGGTGCTAATAGTTAGGGACCCCATAGCCTTGAAGGCAATTGCCTCCTAAGAGTGCCAACAGAAGCACGTATTACTTTATTTGACTGGATACAGACGGTTTCTCAACTCTATATTAGAATCACCTAATCTTTTCTCACCACTAGAGCAATGTCATCTAAGACACCCACTGTTCCTTAAAGCAAAACCAGATAGTTTTATGGAAGCCACAATGAACAGGTCTCTAGGACTCGGCCCTAAGCTGGGAAAACGGAAGCTGTGGTCCTGCAGGGTACACACAGGAGGTGTGGATGCTTGGGGTAGTTACAAATTTAACGCAATTGCTAGGAAGAACAAAAGTAAAATGACACTTCTGGGGGTCATGTCTAGACAATGTTACTTCCTAGACAGATTTTGCTTTTTACACCCAGTGGAGAAGTTGTAAATAAAATCATACCCAAGACACAAAGCACTGTTTTCCTCTAGCTTTCTCTTATTAACTCCCTAACTATTACCAATTTTTCTTCCTTTATGGATCTACAAATTGTATAACATGACTCATTTCAAAACACCATTTTCTATTTTTCTAAGCCTATAAAATAGTTTTATTATCCCTGTGGTTATTTTGCCCAGTTCACAGTTTCAGGACTTTGGGCATTGATGTCTTATTGGAGAATCTAGCCCATTATACAGCAGCTAAATGTTGCCTGGATCGTATGTTGTGAGCCGTGGCTACAAATTCACATAATCAACCCCCTCTTGCCAATAATGACCTCTAGAGCTGAGGTTTTTTTTTGTTTGTTTTTTTGTTTTTTCTCCCCTTAGGAATATTGCATGTCTACATGGGGTCTTATTTCAGTTTAACACAGTTCTCTGCTGCACAGAATTTCTAACAGGTGAATGGCTACAGAGCAATTTGGTTATGTTTTATCTGCCCCAAAGCCATTTAGGTCTACGGAGAGACTTAAATGCTCCGTCCTTCTACCTTATATCCTTCACAGTCTGATCCCTAAAGGGCTCAAAAGGTTGTGCCCTTCTCTATGTGGGATTCCAATTATTTTAGATAGATTCATTACCCCAGACAGCTGTATAGAAAGTGATTTCTTGAAGGCTTCCACTACTCAGAGTACCAGCAAGCACTTGCTGAATATTCTTTCATGTTAATAGAGAAATTGACTTTGAATGTATGTGTCACTAGTTATACTCCAGGATACTTTTAAGAAATTGTGTTCAGTCGTCAATCAGCTAAAGATTATCACATGGTTTCCACACAGCAATTAATGTTTGTACATTGACAACTCACTGATGACCTTATCCATTTAATAAAAAAGACAATATGACTTTGTGGTTGACATTTCTAGTGTCTACTCACATAGAGAGTCATTCCCCTTCCAGGTACAAGATTATATTATACTTTTTTACTGCCTTGTTATTAATTAGATAGGAGCATGTGTGTAGTTCTGACCAATGGGCTGTGAGGGGAAGTGATGTGGGTTATTTCTGAAATGAAATACTTAATTGTTTGTATGAGACCCTTTTGTACTCCCTTTACCTGCCACATTGGCCATGTAGACTGTGATTCCAGATGACACAGCTATAGGATGGCAGAGGCTCCACTAGCCTGGATCACTGAGTCACCACATGGAGGATAATTGCTTTGAAAGGTCACCTGGTTTTTGCACAAGTAAAAAATAAACCTGAGATTTGTTAAACCATTCAGATTTTGAGCTTTTTCAATCACTTCAGGCTAATTTATTCTTTCCTAACCAATAAAGATTTCTTCCATAATCAGGCATAATGCCATATGGCCCCACTTCCATTTACCATTTGCTTCAAATAATCTGAAGTGTCCTTAAGATGTAGTGTTTTCTACTAGTTTCCGTACACATACTGCCCAGTCTGTCACAAACAGCTACATGAGGTTTTACCAGAGATACTATAAATGAAACTGTTTTCTACAATCCAAGTTCCATGAATGCAAGGGGCTGAGGCAATTCATGTGATGTGAACTTCACTTTGAACAATACTAGCCATCATCAAAAGTAACAGGTTTATAGGGACTATGGTAGTCAAGTGTTACTGTGATTATGTTGCATAAAATCTTGGTGATTTACAGAAAAATCATGAATCTCTCACTAGTTTATTGGTTGACTACAAAGTTAGCAGAGGGAGCCCTCTGCATCATACTGTGTTTCAGGTTCACGTAAGAGGTGTTTCATTCTGGACCCCGGGGCTATCCAGGGAATGTTCTTCTAATGGAGGAGAAGAGAAGTACAAGAGGCCAAGGCAAATCAAGTAAGCATATTTCAAGCCTCTGATTATGGCATGCCTGCTAAAATATGATGGACCAAAGTAAGCCACATAGCCACCTGTTCTACTTGGAGATTTATCAAAGCCACATGACAAAGGACATCAGTGTATAACTCTTATATAGAATAAGTAACAAACAGAAAAAGGATCATTCTACCACAAGAACCATATTGAAACTGGAAAAATGAAATAAAGGTCCTTTTATTTCAGATGATTATGAAATCTTAAATTATATTTCCCCATGATCTAATTGAGGTACCTACTCGGTATTTTCTGATCCTGAAGCAGTTGCTCTTGTTATTTTTTTTAATATATTAACCCATTTATTAGCTTGCTGTTTATTGATTGCTTCTCATGTCTTGGCCACCTGGTAGCTCTTAATTTCACAAAGGGTATTCTCATTTTACGTTAATTATTTTCGATAAATTGCCAAATTACAGATAATTCCTGATTTAATCCATGGATTATCATAATATTGCTCCCCTAGACTGTGTAAAACAACATATATGGTCAGTGCTATGTAATTTTATTGTCCTAATTTACAGTTGTTGTTGTTACCGTTTAAACCAGTTCACCAATGAGTCACCTCTCCTACTTCTTTCCATTTTTCATAAAGAAAAATTCAGGATCCCTTACTTTTTTATCAAAAATATTTCTGGTGGACTGCCACAGTGAATGGCCATATTAATACTTGTATTTCATCTTTTTTATTCATCCCTGGATACGGGTTATGAAGGCATGTACTTGGACATTCTAGGAAGTGACTAAATAGAAGATGAAAGACAGTGATAGAACCATAAGCTGTCCTGGTAGAGTTTCAGCTAGTCAGGTTTTGAGCTGAGTACTGAAGTGTCCTTTGCCCAGTTCTACCACAGTTGTGTTTGGGAGGAAGAGTTGAGGTGGAAAAACAATTTGATATTCAAAATGTGAGCTATTCTTGGAGCATATGTGCTGTGAAATGAGTTATCTGATCCTAATTTAAAGAACATTTACCAAACACCTATGTGTTTGGCACTGTTCTAAGCTCCAGGGATGTAGCAACAGACAAAATCCCAGCCCTTATGGAGCTAACATTTTAATAAAATCTTAATGAATATGTAATTTCCAAAATAAGACTCCTATTGATGAATCTTCAATGACTGTTTTTACTGGTACAGACTTATAGCCAGACCTAGAGAAAAAATAGGATTTGTTTCATTAAAAAAATAGATATTAGCAGTGAGGATAACCTCAGCAGGTTGAAATACCTCAATTCAGAAAGCTGATATTGAAGATACAGAAATAGTAATAATGAGTGTGCATTATTTTCCAAGTTGACCTGATTATAAGATTATACATCTCTAGACTATTCCTCTAGAGGTTTTGATTCAATATGCCTTGGGTGGGTCCTAGAATCAGGATGATTAATAACAGATGGCTCAGTGATTCTTATAATCAGACATGTTTGAGAAACACTGCAAAAGGAGAAATGAAAACATCTGTCCAGCCTCTGAATCTCATTTTCTTTAATCCTCAAAACAACCTTGCATTATAGAGATTGTTGTCTTTCTTTCACAGACAACAAAAGTAGTATTTCCAAGATCATATAGTTGATAAGTGGAAGATTTAAAATTTGAAACCAAAGACAAAAGTTTGTCTCCAAGGCTCATGCTCTATCACACCACACTTCCTTTTGTTTGCTTATTGTTTATTATTGCTTTTGTTCATTCACTCGTTCATTCTTCTTTTTCAAGTGACATTTATTGAGTACTATATCTAGAGATATAAGATAAGAGAAGAAGAGGAATGCAAATGTGAGTAAACTCCAAGAAACTCAAAGTCTATATAGCATTGCATTTTATTCAAGTTCATAAAACATGTCAAGAAAACTCAAAGGAGAGAAAGGTCAGTTACAGCCATGGAGAGCCTTCCTGGAGGTACCATCTTAGAGTGTGGGTAGGTGGAACCAGAGGGTCAAGCATTCTAGGTGCAGGAACAGCACAAAGAAAAGAGCAGGAATAAGAAAACACAGATTGCAGACAATTGCAGGACTTAAGAGAGGTTTCCACAGCCACACATTCATCTCAGAACATTTGAAGAACGTTTAAGATTGGCAAATTTCACATATATGTCTATATTCCTGAATCCTTTTGAAATATTGGAAGATAGGGAAGGGCAGGGCCAGTTTTCCCCTTGAGCACAGTCTGCTGAAGCTAAGAAATAGTTGTCCCCTTCACTAATTCTCTGGAGCTGATGTACACATTCATATTATCTGCTCAGCTACTGTGTGTATTTGAGCTCACTATCCTCTGAGCAGAAGATGTGGAGTAAGTGACAACAAATGAAAGTAGAAAGATTGGATCATTTGCAGAGTCTTTCTCCAGGAAACCAGTAGATTAAAAAGCCAACGGAAGATACTGAGCCTGTTTGCTGCTAGCTGCTTGAACAAGCCTTTAGCACCTCCCTCTGAGGGTAAATGAAGCCAGGATGCAGTGACAGCCCTGGACAAGTTTGCTCCTGCTGAAAAATTTACTGTCTGCTAAACCTGCTGGCAGATAGTTCTCTAGACAAAAAGTGGCCATATAGGAGGAGTGTGGGGCTATTGGCCAAACAGCCTTTACTTAAGAAGTGAAACTAGTGTATGATTAGTGAAGTCCTACTTCTCCATTATTACCTTGGGGCTTGTTCTGTGACTTAAATGTTAGCTTTATTTAGCCAGCCAGGGAGACGATAATGGCTCACTGAAGGGGGAAATCCATGAATTTCTAAGATTGGTTCGGCATTTTCTTAACCTAGAGATAAATGCTAGGACACATAGCAAGGAAGAGAGGGAAAAAAGAGGGAGAGAGAGTGAAAGCAAGCAAGAGAGAGAGAAATGCAAAAAGAAAAACTCAACGAATATTTATTAAGCACTGACTATGTGCCAGACACCTTTCCTGGTGATCAGACTGGTGGCTGTATGGTAGAGAACATGCTAGGCATTATAGATATATATATATGTATATATACACATACACACACACATACACACACACATATATACACACACATATATATACACACATATGCTAGGCATATATATATATATATGAAACCAAAGACAAAACTTTGTCTCCAAGGCTTATGCTGTATCACACCACACTTCCTTTTTGTTTGCTTACTGTTCATTATTGCTTTTTGTTCATTCACTCATTCATTCTTCTTTTTCAAGTGACATTTATTGAGTACTATATCTAGAGATATAAGAAGAGGAATGCAAATGTGAGTAAACTCCAAGAAACATATATATATATATATATGCCTAGCATGTGTGTATGTGTGTATATATATATGACAAATACTATTAAAAGCTCTTTACCTGAATACCAAAATACAAAAATGTGAAGTCTCTGAGCCAGTTAAGTCAAGAATAATTGGAAATTAGGTAGTCAAAACCAGCCAGTTGTATGCATCTTAAACACATTTGAAGACTGATCCTAATTCTAAGAAAAGGGTAAAGGAATATTAAGTCAGCTCTGGGCAGTTGATGTAATGGCAAGAGCATTAATTTTGAAGTCATCAATTCCACAATTTAAACTCAGCTTTACTGTTTACAAGTTCTGCAGTAACTAGCAAAGTTCTTGGAGCCCCACTTTTCTCTCGTATAAAATGGGAATCACAATTTTTTAATGATACCACAGAGTTTGTATGAAGATCTAATGAGGCTGCATTTTCAGACATATAGTGGGCACTTTATAAATAAGAAATCATCTTCCCCTCTTCAGTTTTCTTAGTGACATGGTCCAAGTCATTAGCAGTTCTGAATAGTTGTATCCAACGTGGACGATAAGAGGAAAAAAATCAGAACTTTAGACCTCTAAATGAAAGCTAATGAAAAATAAATGTTCTCTTACCTCTTTATTTGGCTGTCTGAAAATTATGTCTCCTGATGCATGCTGGATCCTCTGCTATTCCATGACTTCAGACACTGAACTTTGAGTCTTTGTCACATCAGCAGCGCCGAGTAATTCCATACAGAAGTCTGACATTTACAGTTGAAAAAAATAAATTGATTAAAATTCAACAGGCATGTAGTGTTCAGCATTTAAAGGTCGGGGAATCTATGGAACTATCAACTGTAAGATAATTCAACATTTAACGCAGGTGGGGGCAACTAGGATGTGTTTCTCTCTTTCGACACCCCAGCATTTGACTGCTGGGAACATAATTGTGGCAAATTTAATTACAGCCTCAAGACGAGCCATCCATCTTTATGGGGCCTTAGCAGCTGGGCTTCCCAAGAGTAAGAAAAGACCAATTTGACTTTCCATGGATTATGTCTTCACCTTTGTAAGGCAAGACATAATCTTTTTCTTTGCCTGAGCTCTCTAAGGCTGCCGTTCTTTTCCTTTTGATATTCCCAGGATGACTACAAGCCAGTTTGTCATTAGCTAAAAGAGGGTGAAAGAAGAGACACCCTGCAGACCAGGAAATCTGGAGCTTGACTTACTATGCTCCATGCTTGACTATTACGCTGGCATGGTGAATATCCTCCTATTTATGGTACACAGCAAATGTCTAGCATAAGATGAGCACATAGTAAGCCTGCAATAAACATTTGCTGATGTAATGAATTAAAAGACCACATTCCAAATTTAGACTCCTTTAGATACTATCCGGTCACAGTCAAGTTACTTACCCACTCTGGTCAATTTTCACCTCAGTAAAATAGGGACAATAATTCCTGCTTCACGATTGCTATGTTGTTTGTCAACTGCCTATTAACATTATATTTCCGCTACCGGACAGTGAGCTGCTTTAATGTCTTTAGGTCAGTACACCTCTCCACTTCCTACAGTGCCCAGCACAGTGCCCAGAAAAGGGTAGGTATTCTACAGATATAAAATGAATTAGAATCTATGCCATGCAGCAGCAAGAGTACTGAAATGGAATGCAAGTAATCAAGGGTCTACATCTCTATCCTATCACCAATGTGTGACATGACCTGTAGGTCTTAATTTGCTCATCAGTCAGATGAAGGATTAATGTTAAAAATCTCCAAGGTCCCATTGAGTTTTGATATGCTTTGATCTTTATTCTTGATTTATCAGTATTTTATTCATTAGGGCACATTTACTGAGTCTCACTAATGACTTGAAATTATAGCAAATAAAAGAGTTGTCTTGTGAAGACATGAAATGACTACAGGGTGGTAAGACTGCTTTCTGCAAATATCTAAAGAGTATCATGATGGAACTGCTGATCACTTTTTCTCATCTTTGCTAAGAGGTATGGGCTTTGGTTATTGTAGGCAAACATGCAATTAGGCACAAGGAGAGATTTCTTGATTACTTCAGGGATAAAATGATGCCCACGTTCAGTTTCCTCTACAGGTGAGAGCTAGAGTCCCGGATGAGCCAATCAACGAATCAACAAGTATTTGCTAAGTCTGCTTGCTGTTCATTTTCCTCTTCATGACATTTTACTCAAAGTATGGATCATGAACCACCTGTATTAGAATCACCTGGAGCTCATGTTCAAATGTAAATTCTTAGATTCAATCCTTCTGAATCTGACTCTCAGGGGCTAATGTCTAGGATCTGTGTTTTAATAAGCTCCCCAAATGATATTTCTGTACCTCCTAAAGTTAAACAAACACTGTTCTTGAGTTTAATAGTGTTTAGCAATACTTTTTCCCAACCTGGTGGCTATTAAACTAATAACAATGGCAGATGCCATTTGTTGAGCACTGACTGTGAGCCAAATATCTTACCTATATATTTACAACAGTTGCACCCACCCTATGAGGTAGATATTGTCCTCACCTAAGAGATGAATAAACAGATGCTGAATGGAAAAGTGACAGAACCAGAAAGTGGCAAGATCAAGGCCTGAACCCAGGTCTCCTGACTCTCAGTCCACCATCCCACAGCTGTTTTCCTGAAATCCTGGCTTCTGTAAAGGGCATTATGTCAGAATCATGTTCTTCAGCCATGACCTTGCTTGCTTCTAAAGAAGGAGAAGAGGTGAAGAGGGTCACAAAGATGCAGGTTCATCCATATTCAGCTTGTTCTGTTAGCTTTGACTTCCAGAGAGAAGAAGTCTGAACAAGAGATGGATCTCTAACTCCCTGCAGAGATCCTAAAGTATGATTTCTCAGAATATAGACTTTTCCACCTTTCTTTCAAGGATGATGTGGGATTTGGTGTGTGATCATATGATCTTACTATGACCCCTACAGGTTATTCAAAGGACAATAAGCTGATGACTGCCATCACAGATCTCAGTACACATGAAGGACTCCAGGGAGCCACTTTTAAATGGTTCCCATTTGCATTGCTCATTATAATTGGAAAAAAAAAAAATTCTCTCTTGGACTCTCAGCTTCTGGAGGTCAGCAAAGGCCATGGAGGACTGCCCCTCCTGGTTTTGAACAAGAAAGGCTAATAGACAGTTAATTAGCTAGCAGTCCTGACACTTTCACAGTGAAATTATCAAATAACCATTTGTGTCCATTATCAATGCTTACCTGACAGATGTGTCAGAAATGGAAGGCAAATTTGAGACAGATGAAGTAGACCAGTAGTGCGAAATGCAGGTAATTTCAGGAGACTCTTCCTTAATCTTTCCTCAGCATCCTGTAGATGGTTGGGACACAGGTTCAAATTTATTTATTTATTTATTTTTATTATTATTATTTGTGTATGTGTGTGTGTGTGGAGGCAGAGTCTCACTTTGTCGACCAGGCTGGAGTGCAGTGGCACGATCTTGGCTCACTGCAGCCTCTACTTCTCGGGTTCAAGCAGTTCTCCTGCCTCAGCCTCCCGAGTAGCTAGGATTACAGGGGCACGCCGCCATGCCCGGCTAATTTTTTTGTATTTTTAGTAGAGACAAGGTTTTACCGTGTTAGCCAGGCCGATTTCAAACTCCTGAGCTCAGGCGATCCACCTGCCTCGGCCTCCCAAATGCCAGGATTAAAGGCATGAACCACTGCACCTGGCCCAGGTTCAGATTTTTAATGTGCTTCCAACTTGATTTTTTTAAGGGTGAAATGTCATCTGAACTAGTTTAGGGAAAGCATTACAGAGGCAGGGAAATGGATAGAATTCACTTCTCACTGTTGTTTATTCGTTCAACTGAAATTTATTGTCAGGTTGTTGGGTGCCGCAGAAATGACTAAGAGTCCCATTTTGGAAGAGCTCATGGTCTCATAAAGAAGAAAAACAAACCTACTGCTGATATTGAATTCTCAATTTTAGAAGAGATTACAGGGCACAATTATCTCCAAAAAAATAAATAAAACCAGATAAAATTAAGGTCCTAAGTATTAGGCAAAGGGCATGTTCATTAAATTGCCCGTGTGCCCTTGGGCAAGTCACTTAACCTCTCCGGATCCTGGTTTTCTTATCTCAAATGTCAGGGAATCGGCTTAGGTGATCTTAATGGTCCTTTCTGTTTCTAAGAGTCTATGATTCTACCTCTATTTTATAAATGTATAAGCTACTGAACTTAGATGTATGACTTGTCCAAAAATACCAAATCTATTCAAATACATTTCCCCACTCCTTAGAAAACTTTAAATCTCCCATAGAATCTAACACTCCCTGAACTACCCATATCAGTTTAGAGCTGAAGGCATTTCAGTCCAGAGAAGCAAAAGAACATGTCCAAGGTCACATGTGAGTTTGGAATTCGCATCTTAGAAGGCAAGCTTCTGGATTCCTAGTCACAAAGGAGGCTGATTCAACGCATTTCCTTCCCTATCTTGCTGCCTTTATGTTCAGTACTGGGTGTTTTAAGAACTCTTTTAGATATAAAATCACTTTATTAGTTTTGGAACATAAAATGTGTTATGCATGCCCGAGATTGCTTTTAGAACCAACATGTTTAATGATATAAAAGATGCAGGAAAAATAGAAAGGATGCTTTTTTTTTTTAAATGCCAAAGATATAAACAGAAAACAAGTATCTCATCACCATGTTCCTGTACTTTCCTTCACATCTGCAATTTGTTCTCCAATAAAGAACTTCCAGAGATGAGGATGCAGATGTGGACCCAGTCATGGAAATATTTGCAGTTAAGAAATACTGATGTTGACACTGATAGAGTTATTATAGTGAAGTTCATTAGTTTGATATATAACTTTTTATAAATTTTGTAGTGAAAAAAATTTAGGCTTAAACAATGAAGGATATTTATTGCATCAAATGTACAAAATGGCAAAAGGTAACACAAGCTTCAGGTGAGGATTGATCTAGTAGAGCAACAGTGTCACCAAGAAAAACACCTGGTGTCTTTCTGTATCCTCTTTCTACTTCAGCATGAGCTTCATTCTCAGGTTGATTTCTTGTATAGTCATAAAATGGTTTACAGTAACAATCTGGGCTACCTACTGCCTGATATGTATCCAGTGAGAGACAAGCCATTTGTTTATTCCAACTGGTTCTCAAGAGTTCTGAGTCTGACTCTCACTGAACCACCTTAGATCACTTATTCATCCCTGAACCAATAACTGTAAGAATGATAACACTATCTTTGTTGAATTACCGAAATCCTTACCAGCTCCTTGAACTGGGGGACAATTTGATTTTTTCTCAAACTGTAGGGATACTACACAGTGGGTAAGAAGAAAAGTGGATGTTAGAGAGAACATTACAATATACACCACAATGCTGAAGATAAAGGTGATGGTAATTGTGGTACAGATGATGAAGATGATAAAGTGATGAAGAGTAAAGATGATGAAGGTGGTAAAACCACTGAGATAATAAAGGTGATCATGATAATGATGGTGGCAATGGTCAAGAGGTAGTAAAAATGAAGCTGATGAGAGTAATGAAGTTAATAATAAGGATCAAAAAAGCAATAGGCCAACATTTAATTATCAGAAGCTCAGTGAATCTGAATGCCTTTTCCATGCACCCTTCTTAAATAAATTGCCCCTGGCCAGAGCTCTTGTTTTTTCCTTTATATAATGTGGTTGTATTCCCTTTTCCTAGTCCTAAGTAATTGGCTCAATCATGGACACTTGATTTAGGAAAACCAAGCCACAGTTTGGACTATCCTAAATGAATTGTACATTTCTATCAAGCATTTTCACTAAGACACAAGTTATAGTCAGATGATGCTTAGCTCTCGAAACGGCAAATCCAGTGTCCTTTATTGTAGATTCTATTGTCTGTTCCCAATTATTTGTTTCCTTCTCACCCTTACCAAGCTTCTCTGCCCCATTGCCTTGAGGCTTTGTCATGTGACATCACATGACAAATAGGATGTGAGCAATCATAATGCTCCCACGGGGACAGAAGCCTTCAATTTGACTGTAGATCTTGGCTGGGTCCTTTTGCGCTAGGTCGCCCCCATGAGAACAGCATATTTTAGACAGTGGTTTTTCTTTCAGCCTGGGCTCCAGAATGAGAAGACACATGGGCCCCAGCTAAGTCTAGCAAAGCTGAAGTTGAGCCACAGCCCTCAAAAAATGTGAGTGAGAATTAAACATGTTTAGATAAAATTTTAGAGTTGTTTGTTTTACAGCACACCCTGGATAAAAGCTAAACTGATACATTTATAGTCAGGCCTGGAGTTATAAACACAACATGCAAAGCCACATGCAAACTACAGTTATGAAGAAAAAGTGAACCTATAAGAAATCAAAACAAACTGTTCTGTGGAAAAATTAAACAATGTCTCAACACTTCTCTTTTTAGAAGAGCTGGAAGAGTAGGGTTGGTCTCAACTATCATGATGGCAAGATAAAAACAATGCCAGATGTAATAGCCCCAGTGTAGGACCGGAGCTCAGACCTTTTATGTTGTAGTAACTTCACCCCTAGATCTGTCATCAGAGCAGAAGCAGCTCCACATTGGACCAAGGTGGTCACATTGTAAGTGAGAGGCTAATCACTCACTGGTTTATTTCCTCCTAAGGCCAGGCAAAAGAGAAGACATCTCACCACAAATGGCTCAAATCTTTTGTCTTACTGATGACAATACATTTAATAAATCATATTTAACATTTAATAAATCAAATATTATTTAGCCTGGATCCTATTTCCTAACACAAAGTTATCCTTTATTGGGGGTTAGGAGCACAGTCTCACTCTGTCACCCAGGCTAGAGTGCAGTGGCTTCATAATGAATTACTGCAGCCTCAGACTCCTGGGCTCAGGCGATCCTCCCACCTCAGCCACCTGAATAACTAGGTCTACAGGCATGCACCACTATGCCCAGCTAATTTGTTTTATTTTTGGTAGAGACGGGGTCTCGCTATGTTGCCCAGGCTGTTCTTGAACTCCTAGGCTCAAGCAATCCTTCTGCCTCAGCCTCCCAAAACACTGAGATTTCAGGCATGTACCGTAGCACCCCGCCACAGAGTTATCTTTTGACTTAATTACAGTTTGTTTGTTTTTTTAAACACAGCTATTCAGTGAACAGTGTCATTTTCTCCATTTTCTACAAGAGAGAGTATCTGAAGCTAAAAAATTGTATAAACAATTTAAAGCCTGACTTACCTTTTGAAAATGTCAAATAAATATTGGACAACCACAAGCAAAATTTTAAGAGATTATTTCTATAATAGAAATTTAAGAGATTATTTTACAGAATCTCAATGTACTCACCTATAAAAAAAATAAGAATACCTTTGTCTTAGGAATCCTATGGGTACTATATAAGAGAAAGTATGCAGAATGCCTGACAAATATTAAAGACTCTATAATGACAATTGTTACTAATATTGAGGGGAAAGATGAGGCGGAATATTTGCCAGCAACAAAAGTGGGAAGAATTCATGAATCAAATAACAAATACAGAGACCCATACAGAGTTGTTTGGGAGAAGGGAGAGAACAAGTTATGCAAACAGCAAACTTATCCAAAGCTAATGCAAAAAGAAGCCCAGAGTGAATTCCATCTGTTTTCTGCCTGCACCTGCTATTTATTTACTTTTCAGCTTGATCAACTGAGGCCAAATTGTTATTTAAAAAAAACAAAACAAAACAAAACTGAAAACATAAGGAGAGAAGAGAGAGGTGGGGAGAGAATAAATAGGGAAGGGAAAAGAATAAGACAATAATAGCTAACATTTACCAAGTTCTTACTATGTGCCAGTCACTTTTTAAGCTCTTTGCATAAATTAATACATTTACTATTCACCATGGCTCTATAGCTAGTTCATACTCTTTTCCCTACTTTATAGGTAAGGACTGAAGTGTGGGGATACTGATTTACCCAAGATCTAACAGCTGAGAAGAGAAAGACCCATAATTTAGCCTACTCAGTCTCATTCCAAAGAATAACTCTGTAAGTCCTTACAATGTATGGCATCATAGGAAAGGAAATATCATCATTTCCCAGTTATGGCTGGATTTGTATGTGTAGAATGGAAAGGTCCGATTTGGAAGCAACACAGTTTCTGAAGTATTCTTCTTTTACTTACTGATGCCATTTGGTTTATGACATTTGCGGGTTCAGTAAACTTCTTCAAACCTGTTTCCTTATTTGTAAAATACTATGATTTCTAATTTTGTGTGGCTCAAATAGTAATAGGACAGCACTGATGTAGCTGTTGTAAAAATTAAATTATACAATGTAGGTAAAGTGATTAGTACATGGTAGCTGCTCAATAAGTGATAGCTATTATTATGATAATTATATGTAATTATTAAATTAGTTCAGGAGAAAGAATCAAGAAAATCTCCATGAAAGAAGTAATATTTCAGCCGCTTCTTGTGGGTGGGGAAGATTTTCATAAGTGTAAATAATATGAACTGCATGTTCTAGGAGCAGGAAAAAAATATGAACAAGGCTTGGAGAAGCCAGGGCCCAAAACTGATGTTCTGACTCTGCTATTTCAGGAAGAAGAGAAGCACGTGACACAGATTAGGAATGCAATGCTCTAAAAACTGCTGAAAGGAAACCCTTAGGAGCTCAATGTGGCAGACTCCCCATCATCTAGGAAATTCTACTAAATGGAAAGACAGTACCGAGAGATCTCAATACTGGAGGTGTCACTATAGCAAGATACAAAGACACTCAAGATCTACTTCCATAGTACTGTAAAGAAGAGGCCATAGGAGATCCTCTCCATTCAGAAATATTTTAACTTCTCTATTTGCTCTCTGCCGAAGATTTTGTAAAATCCACTGACCAATGCCATTAAGGTATCGGACTCAGATCCTAGGATGTTGTTATTTAAATTAGGTCCATATATGAGTGAGGAGCTTCAGGTACATCTTCTTGTATATTGCTCCTTTTATCCAAAATCTGTGATCTAAAAGGTAATATCTTCCTCCATCGACCCAACATACAATGGTGAAATAGACACCAGATAACCACAAAAGACAATGTCACTTAAAAGGATGAGAAATGGGAGTGCCATTGCTGTCATGATTCTGGATAAATATTGTCAGGTTCCCTTTAATTTAGGGACAGGTAATGTTTCTTTCATTAGAACATTACCTGTCCCTAAATTAAAGGGAACCTGACAGATCTTCTCCTGGGCAGTGGTTCCACAGTTCATTTTACTCTTCAGTTCTTGACTGTGTCCTTGGGCCTCTGGATTTCACTCTCTGAGATATCTGTACTATTTCACAACAAATAACCCTTGTTTACAATGAGGTAAAATATTTAGCCTATTTCCTCTCCATAGGATGTCGAAGGCTTAGAGAACTTTTATAAACCTAAAACATCTCAGTTTCTTTTAGTTCAAGTTGGTGTTCCATTGTTGATACAACTCTCTTAAAAGCTTTATGAACTTTCTATGTATCAAATTATAGTACAGTCCATTTGACAGAAGCCACAGTTAGTATTTTTTTAGCATTCCTCTCTACTTTAGCCCTGTTTTGTATGGTATACTGTTGTTGAGAATCTGCCCTTAAGATACTGAGAAACCCGGCTGGGCAGGATGGCTCACGCCTGTAATCCTAGCCCTTTGGGAGGCCGAAGTGGGCAGATCACGAGGTCAGGAAATCAAGACCATCCTGGCTAACACGGTGAAACCCAATCTCTACTAAAAATACAAAAAAAAATTAGCCTGGTGTGGTGGCGGGTGTCTGTAGTCCCAGCTACTCAGGAGGCTGAGGCAGGAGAATGGCAGGAACTCAGGAAGTGGAGCTTGCAGTGAGCCCAGATCACAGCACTGCACTCCAACCTGGGCGACAGAGCGAGACTCCATCTCATAAAAAAAAAAAAAAAAAAAAAGATACTGAGAAACCCTTTGTCTGACTAAGCAGGCCTATCTTAAAATCTTCCTCATGCTTTACAGCCATACTTAGCATCAGATCACTTCTTTTTTTTTTTTTTTTTTTTTTTCTTTGAGACGGAGTCTCGCTCTGTCACCCAGGCTGGAGTGCGATGGCGCGATCTCGGCTCACTGCAAGCTCCGCCTCCCGGGTTCACGCCATTCTCCTGCCTCAGCCTCCCGAGTAGCTGGGACTACAGGCGTCCGCCATGACACCCGGCTGATTTTTTGTATTTTTTTTTTAGTGGAGACGGGGTTTCCCCGTGTTAACCAGGATGTTCTCGATCTTCTGACCTCGTGATCTGCCCGCCTCGGCCTCCCGAAGTGCTGGGACTACAGGCGTGAGACACCGCGCCCGGCCAGATCACTTCTTATTTTATAAATTGTTTACAGTTTTACAAAGTCTAGATTTTGCCAAAATAAATTTTCTTATTCATGATTTTCACATATTATTTTTATGCAAAATGAGAATGGGTCAGCTAATTGTTATGCATCTTTAAACATTTTGGTCTATGCATCATATTTCTGACTGTTTTCTGTACATTTTGACTTTAAAAAATTCCAATCTGGTATTACCCAAAAATAATATCTGCTTACAATTCTCTCTTGACCATATTTTAGTCCCTCATTTAACCCCACAATTACATTCATGAAGTAGGATTATAATTTCCATTTCACAGTTTGAAAAACGAAGGCTCAAAGAGATTAATTTACATTACAAAATTACACCACTATTAGCATAACTGGCATTTAAACTTCAATTTGTGTGTCTTCAAAGCTAGAAAATTGACCATTTTACTCCACTGTGTTTCATCATCATAATCTCCCCCTCTGGCTTTACACTTTACAGTTTACCAAGTATGATCTCATTTGATCTCATTTAATCCAATCTTGAGAGACTGAAGGCTAACTGAAATGTAAAGCTCTCTCTCCTTTTTTCCTCATCAACAAAATAAAATAAATCACCTCAAAACAACTTCCCTTCTGCTCCATGTCTAAAATGAAAACAAGAAAAGAAAATGCTTTTGCTTAACCCTTTTCAACCAACTAACCTGGAGTTCCTGATCAACAGCAAGTACAAGTACTTAGCAATTGTTAATGCCTTTTCTCATTTTTCTTTTCTTTCACTGAGTGTGATGCAACACGAGAGGTGTGTCCGTAGTTGCAGTGAGATGTTGGCCTGGACTTTATTTGTGCAAACTGTGAATGCTAGCCTTGTGGACGTGGTAATAAAATAACTCACATACAGAGAATGGTAGTTGGCTGTTGCCTAGGGCTCAGATGGATCTAGACTCAAAAGCCAACAGAAGCAGTCTTCTACTACCATTTCTTAACTTTTACTCAACAGCATAAAAAACTGAATTTGGACTTCTGTGCATTTGCTGATCACTCGACATTTTTAGCTACCACCTAGTGGCACTGCGTGGCAGCCAACAGTTCAGAGTGGGCAGCCTTGCCATGATCCCTAAATAACACAGTTTGTTTATATAAGTGATTGCATTTTGACCTTCCCGTCTCATAATTGTAAACTGAAAATGGCAAAATGCAAGTGCTGCTATGTGTAGCAAAAGCAGGGATAGACTAAGCTTAATAAAATCAAGGAAAAGATGGAAATCACTCCAGCTTAACATTTCAGTATGTGTGTGGACCCTGAATGCATGCTGCTGTGAATTTGCATTTCATCACATACTAGTTGGCTGATCTTAGACTATTTTTCCTCTTCTGTTTAATGGGAATCAAAATAATTCATTTCACCTATGTTGTGTGAGGATTAAGTTACATAATAATGAGAGGTGTTAAATAATTGATAAGACAGTGGCTCTCAAAGAGGGGTTCCTTCACCAGCAGCACCAGCAGCACCTGGGAACTTCTCCAAAATGCAAATTCTCCAGCCCCACTGCCAACCTACTGAATCAGAAACTCTGGGTGTGGGTCCAGCAATTTGTGTGTGACCAAGCCGTCCAGATGATTCTGATGTACCCTAAATTTGAGAACTGCTACTGTAAATTAATATGGAGGAGAGCATGCTCAGAAGTTAGATGATATAGGCTTCAGTCTCTATTCTGCCTTTTACTAATTGCATGATTTGGAGTGAATTATATAACCTGTATATGACTTGGCTTTTTTTTTATCTGCAGAATTAGAATAATGTGTTTATTCTAGATCTGTAATGAAAATGTTTAAAGAACGTATCTGTCATATACCAAGCCCTCAATAAATGGTAGCTGGTTGTATTTAGGTTCTGATTATTGTTTTACTACTTCTGGCTTTAACTGCACTTAATCCAACTGGCTTTATAATTAATTGTGAAGGGAAATCAAAATGAAAGAGTACAGATGAAGTATACATGCTCTTAGACTTACAGTGGGGTTATGTCCTGATAAATCCATCATAATTTGAAAATCTTGTAAGTGGAAAAAAGATGCATTTAATATACCTGACCTACTGAACATCAGAGCTCAGCTTAGCCTACCTTAAATGTGCTCAGAACACTTGCATTAGCCTACAGTGGGGCAAAGTCTTCTGGCAATACAGTACACTGCAGAATGTTGGTTGTTAACCCTCATAATTACATGGCTGACTGGGAGCTGGGGCTAACTGCATCTGCCCAGCATCGCAAGAGAATCTTCTACTACATATTACTAGCCTAGGAAAAAACCAAACTTCAAAATTCTCAGTTTCTACTGAATATTTATCAGTTTCTACTGAATGTGTGTCACTTCTACACCATTGTAAAGCTGAAAAATCTTAAGTGGAACCAATGTAAGTCAGGGACCATCTGCATTAAAATATATTATAGAAGATTTATTTTCTAAAAGTAGGGGCAGAGTTAATTTTATTCATTTTTTTGTGTCTAGGAAAGTACCTTCCCCTACAACATGGTAGTCTATAGTTTGAGGTCTGTACTTTTGACCATCATATATTTTTAAGGGATTTATCATTTCCAAATATATTATCCTAGCAAAGCATCACTGGCTCAAGGCTGGATCCTCTCATCAGGGACTTCCTGGTCTGCCAAGAAAGTAGGAGAAGATGGACAGAGAAAGAAGGAGGATGTCCAGGGCCCATTAGTCAGAGCCCTGAAGGCCAGTCCCCCTGTAGTGCAGGGCTGGCATTTGCTTTGGCCAGAGGCCCATTTCAAGAGTACCATTGGGACAGAAGCTCAATACCCCACCTGTAAGGTACAACCTGAGCAGGTGTAACCAGCAGGCTCTCTGATGGCCTCTGCTCTTGGGGCCAGCAGGCAGGCATAGCAAAAACGCCAAAAACAGAGGAAGCTGGGGAGAGAAACTGTGGGCAGAGCCACAGGGAGTCATGGAGAGTCTTGGCTGTGCTAGGCCAGGACAGAACAGAGAAACTCTCCCCCGCTGAAGGAAGAGGAAAAGAACACAATGGAGGTAACCCATGCTCCTGGTCCTTTTTCTGCTACTGACTCATCGTCAGACCATGGACAAGCCTCTGGACTCTATGAGTTTCTACATCTGAAAAATAAAAAGAGAGCTGCTCTGAAAATCCAAGATCTTAGTGATATTTATGTAAGAAAAAACCTACCCAGGGTGGGTGTGGTTTCTAAGAGATGCTTTTGACTCTAGTGTTAACTCTTTTCCCAGCCCCAGTAACCACCCCCATTGCCAATATCTGTGCATATCTCCCTATGTGCTATCGCTGTTGGCATGGCAACATGGCATCCCCACATGGCCAAGCCAAGCCTCCTCTCCACATGGCTGGGTTCTTGGATAGCAGGGTTTTTCCTCCCGCTCCCCATGTTTGTCCTGACAATGCTCATTGTCACAGATACTCCGGATATACCTTTGCCAAGAGGATTGAAGGGCAGCTCTGATTTCCTAGTATTTCCTAACTTGCTAACCTTATGGAAAAAAAGACGATGCCCTCATTTTCCCCCTAATCACCTCCTCTGCAGTCTTTTTTTCTTTCCCTTTTCCTTTCTCTTGCATCTCTTCTAAGCCTGAGTTTTGAAGAGAATAGACATAGTTTTGGGTCACAGATAAACTTCATAATGTCACATAAGTTCTCTAAGCCTCAGTTTCCCCATCTATAAAACCAGGTTAGTGGCATATACCTAGTGTCATCATCAGGAAGAGTAATAAGAAAATGCACATAAAGTGCTTAGTACAGGGCCTGTCACTAGCAAGCACTCAAAAATGAGTACCAACCAATTTTATCATCACCTTCATCTTCATCATCATCATGAGCTTAAAGCAGTTACCTCTAGATTTATCTGTTTATGTGAAGTTTATATCCCTACAAGATGGCAAGCGCCCTGAGGATAGGTCTTTGGGGACTTTTTTACTACTGGTTCTTAAACCAGTGGCTAGTACACAACAGAATAGGCTCAAGAAATATTTTTGAAATGGATTTTGGAAAGCAGAAACTGGACACTTTTTAAGTATGATGTGAATGTGTGGGTGTACGTTTGTGTGTGCATGCATGAATGTATACATTTGTTTCTCTGTGTGAGTCTTTGTGTGTATGTATGAGTATGTGTGTATGTTTCTGTGTATGTCTGTATGAACATGTATGAATGAATGTTTATGTATGTTTCTTTGTGTATTCATGTACGTGTATATGTATATTTCTGTGTGTGCACATGAGTGTGTGTATGTATGTTTTCCTGTGCGTGTGTTTGGGTGTGCATATATGAGTGGCTGTGTATATGTATGTTTCTGTGTGTGCTTGTGTGTGCATTTATGAGTGTGTTTACATATGTTTCTCTGGTATGTGTGTATGTATGAGTGAGTGAATGTGAGTATGTTTCTCTGTGTTTTTTGGTGCATGTATGAGTTAGTATGCAGAGGTGAGTGTGTTTCTGTGTGTGTATGAATGGGTAGATGTGAGTACGTTTCTGCATATGTGAGTGCATAAACAAGTGAATGTGTTTGTTGTAAGTATGCTTCTGTGTTTGTGTGTGTTGTAGTCCTGAAAATGCAAGCTCTCTCCTCTACTGCATACGTAGCTCTGCCTCACTGTCAGAGCCTAATCAACTGGAATGGCTCCACTGAGATTTTTTAGTGCCACTCTGTTTGAGTCCCTCCCCAAGCCACCCAGCCTGCCTACTCCTATATTCAGGAAGCCAGTGGATCAGAGCTGGGGCATTTATTACTTTTATTTATTAACTAGTATAAAAGACAGTGGCTAAAAATTTAGAATAATAAATAATCAGTTTATCCATAATTAATGTTTTCAAAAAAAGAACAGAGAATGAAGGCCATTTATATGCTATTTATTTATTTTATTATTGTTTTTAAGGCAGAATCTCACTCTGTCATCCATGCTGGAGTTTAGTGACACGAACATGGCTCACTGCAGCCTCAACCCCCTAGGCTCAAGCAATTCTCCTTCATTATCTTCCCAAGTAGCTGGAACAACAGGCACATGCCACTATGCCTGGCTATTTTTTTGTTGTTTTTGTAAAGACAGAGTCTTGCTTTGTTGCCTAGGTTGGTCTGGATCTCCTGGCCTCAAGCCATCCTCCTGCCTCAGCCTCCCAAAGTGCTACCACCACACCCAGCCTATATAGTACTTAAAATCCCAAAATAAAACACTTCAAAAAGAAGGCACCGTGGCTGCTTATTTTGCCTCAGCTATATAAGTGATCTCTTAACTAACATCTACTGAGAATGCATTGTGTGCAGAGTACTATACTATATATTATGATTAAACAGGAAAAAATATAAGTCCTTGTTGAGAAGTAGGGATCAGGAAAAATATATAAAAATTATGATACGATATGGTAAATGTGACAGTGAAGAAAACACAGAGGATTATAAGAGGTATCTCCTTCAGCTGGATGAGGTCAAGGAAGTCTTTCCAGAGGAAATGACATCTGAGCTAGGTTTCTCAAGAGAGTTAGAGTTAACCTGAAGAAAGGCAGGCAGATATAAATACACAGATGATGAGAACATGATGCTTGCTGGGAAACCCAAGTAGTTCAATAAGAGGGCTGATAATGACATTAATAGTAATAATAGTAGTAATAAAACTAGAAATACACTGGCCAACACCTCTATAGTATTTGTCATATGCCAGACCCAATTCTAAGCATTCTTACACATAGTAACTCATAGAAGGACTAGAACCTAGGGCTCCTTAATTTGAAATGAGTTGGGAGAGGCAAGGCTTCAGACATAGATGAGCTGAGAGCTCAATGGTTTTGTGAGTAGGCCTGGGGCATTAGGATTTGATTGAAATGAAGGAGAGTAATAGAAGGGCATGATTTGATCTTGATCGAGTATATATTTTAGAATAGTAATTCTCACTGCATGGTGGCAGACAGATAGGAATGGGGTTCAGACTGGAAGCTGGGAGAGCAGTGAAAAGGCTGCTGGAGCCATCCAGGTGAGAGACTTGAGCACCCGACTCAGCAGAAGAGTTGGAAAAAGAGGAATGAAAGTATTTGAAATTACACATATATTACCCATTATACACATGTGTGTGCATGTGTGTGTATTAGTCCATTTTCATGCTGCTGATAAAGATATACTCGAGACTGGGTAACTTACAAAAGAAATAGGTTTAATTGGACTTACAGTTCCAGGTGGCTGGGGAAGCCTCACAATCATGGTGGAAGGCAAGGAGGAGCAAGTCACATCTTATACGGATGGCAGCAGTCAGAAAAAAAGAGAGAGCTTGTGCAGGGGAACTTCTCTTTTTAAAACCATCAGATCTCATGAGACTTATTCATTATCATGAGAACCACACGGGAAAGACTTGACCCCATGATTCAATTACGTCCCATCAGGTCCCTCCCACAACATGTGGCAATTCAGGATGATATTTGAGTAGGCACAGCCAAACCATATCAGTGTGTACTGTGTGTGTGGGGGGGGGGGGGGAGGGGGGTGACAGAGAGAGAGAGAGAGAGAATTGACTTGAGGGCCCCACAGCTGGGTTATTCGAATCTGTCTCTCTGAGTCTGCCGTTGTTAATGCCTCCCCTACATCACAGTGTCCCTCAGATATCAGAGGGACATTGTGTGTCCCTGAGCCCACCCTCTGGGCTAAGTATCCCTGAGCCCACCTCTGGGCTTCATCCCTTAATAGCTGGATATCTTCTGCATCAGTTTATTTCTCCAAGTCTCCATTCCCTCATAGGTTAATGGTAGTAACAAGACCTGCTCTGCAGAGTGGATCAGTTCACTTTTGTAATTTACAGATATTAAACTGTGACATAAATATGAGGACTTTATTATGAAGACACAGAAAAGGAGGGTGGGAATGAGGATAAGGATGATGATCAAACCTTTTGGGAAACAATTTATTTTTGGTTTCCTAGACCAAGCTCTACTTGTTCACTTAATTCCTCTTGATGCCTAGCCCTGACCTCCTTTCCCCTTCCAGAAAGAATTAAATTATCTATCTTCTCTTGTCCTATTAAAATTGTGCTAATATCTTGGTCCCTACATCCAACAGCTAGCAGTCCTTAAAGATTAATTCTTGCTGCATGATTACTGATGTCTGGTTTGAGACCTAAACTCCGCTAATATTCAGGGACTATGGGGACAATTTTACCCACATACACCCTTACATTCAAACTTGGAGACCAGAGCATTTCTGTTGCTACATTATTTAATTATTTGGCATAGAAGTTGCCAGCTATGAGGAATGACTGCTTGTAACATGTAATTTGCCTTCCAAACAGGCTCATTTGGGCTTTGACATTTGACAGAGAAAGGTCTGGGAAAACGAGCTGTTCAGAAAGTGTGTCTCTACATCTGACACTGCCTGAACTTTGGTAGGTTGATTTTTACAATCGCAGATCATCAAAGGTTATACTCATTTAAATTCTCCCCTTACTAACAAATAAAGAAAACAAAATGCCACAAGCTCTCTCAACCTATGTCCTCAACTACATGCACTGGCTGGGGACTCTCAAAAAATTCTTAATATCTGCAAAAGGTGTTGTGAAGTTGGCAAAGTTAATAGTTAATCTATCATACCTCTGTGCACACTTTCTATGTCTTTCTTATTTTGGAAAATCCAGTGATCTCCTGCTCTACTTAAATTTGTTTCATATAAAGTTTCTTTCTTTTCCATCAATCTTCATCCTGCCCTCCATTCCTTCCTTCTCCAAATATCCATTTGATTGCCAGGTGCCAGACACAGAGCTAGGTGCTGGGTACAAAAAGTTGAATGTGTGTTTGCTATCTGGGCTTCTGTTTCTATAAACAAACCTAACTGGTTCTGTTTGCCCACAAACAACAGAAAGCCAATCACCAAAGCACCAGTTCTTTTGTAGAGAGATAAGTTTATTTTAAAGCTGCCAAGCAAGGGGACAGGAGGAGCAAGCCTCAAATCTGTCTCCCAGAGCTGGGTGCTGAGGCAGGTTTTATAAGCAGAGGGTAATGCATGATCTAATTGGAGTTTTGAGGTGATGCCAGGAGGCATGATCTGACTGAATCATGCAAGGGAGTCATGCATGAGTTTAATCTTATTGGGTCATGGATGGATCACGTTGTGAGCTGTCCACTTCTTAACTCAATCCATGTTTGTCTAAGCACGTAGGTTCCACCTGTGGTTACATGCTTGGTTCCTCTGGGCAGGTTAAAGTTACATAACTTGCAACCTGAGGTTCATGGAAACTGGAAGAAAACTCACCGTTTTATTACACAAACTTGAACCTCAGATTGGGCTAGTTCTGTGGTTACACATTTTTTTTTCTCCTATGATGCTGCAATAGTCTTCTGACTTGTTTCCCTTCCCCACTTCACTCCAGTCCTTCCTTCATAGGCGCCTGAGAGCACCTTGATAAAGCACTAATGTAACTGTTTCTTTCCAGTTACTATAAAATTGCCATTATACAACTAAGTCTTGGGTATATGGCCATTATTTTATTAGTTAACTTTAGAAATAATTGTTTAGGACTCGCTATATTCCAGACACGCTGAAGAAGGTACAATCATCAAAGCAGGCAACAGCCCTTGCTCTCATAATACATAAATAAACAGGTAAATAAAGAGTACAAAAATAAATATATTCAAACTATCTAGTTAGGAAACAAACACTAATGCAAGAAAGAACAAAGTTGCACACCAATATAGTTTGGATCTGCGTTCCCCACCCTAATCTCACATCAAATTGTGATCCCCAGTGTTGAAGGTGGGGCCTGATGGGAGGTAACTGAATCATGTGGGTGGTTTCTCATGAATGGTTTAACACCGACCCCCTGGGTGCTGTTCTCATGATAGTGAGTGAGTTCTCATGAGATTTGTTTGTTTAAAGCAAACAAACCCCCCTCTCTCTCTCTCTCCTCTCTCGTTCCTGCTCTAGCCACGTAAGACGTGCCTGCTTCCCCTTTGCCTTCCACCATGATTGTAAGTTCCCTGAGGCCCTCCCAGAAGCAGAAGCCACTTTGCTTCCTGTACAGCCTGCAGAACCATAAGCCAATTCAACCTCTTTTCTTTATCAATTACCCAGTCTTGGGTATTTCTTTATAGCAGTGCAAAAACTGATTAATACAGCCAGCCACCCAGTTTCAATTGGTAGGGAGAGTCCAGGGGAGGCCTCTGGAGTCTGAAAAAGTGATAACCTAGGTAAAGCCTGGAACATTAGCAGGACATGAGAAAGCTCATGGCAAACTCAAGACAGACAGTGTGGCTAGAGCCTACTGCCCAAGGGAGAGAATAGTAAAAATTGAAGGTGAACAGATAGACTGGAGCCTGGCCATATAATACTTTATAAGGTGATATTCCTCAGCCCTTAAATCACCTGGGAACTTTTAAAAACTATTGATGTCCTGATCTTACCAAGTGAAATTAATTCATTTTGAATCTTAAGAGGAGGAACCTGGGCATGCACAGATTTTTAAAGCTTCCCAGGTGATTCAAATGTGTAGCTAGCATTGGGAACACCTGCTGTAGGGTCTTTACCAACTGGTTCAACTTCCCTCTATCATTTTATCTCTGGTTTGCCTACTGATTTCCTAACACTATTCTCTTTACATGCTAACCAATTTTATACATCTTCATTTTTACTTATTTGGTTTCCTCAGCTTAAAATTTAACCTCCCTTCCCCCATATTGGTTAGGAATGTTTGGGGATGTAAGTAATTAAAATCCTAGGAATATCTTAAATAAACAAAAGCTTGTTTTTTTTTCCTATTGCAAGTGTTCAGACAGGTGACAGTTTGCATTGGTTCAGGGGCTCCGTAATACCAGGGACTACAAGTCAGTCTTCAGTGTAGCAAGCAGGAAATAAAGATGGGCCTTGGGTCCTATTCATCAAGAAAACAAGAAGTTTTCTAGAAATCCCATTCTAGCAGACTTTCACTTGTGCCTCCTTGTTCATATTCTCATGTTACAGGCCATCCTTAGCTGCAAGAGAGACTGGAAGAGAAAAGGGTTGGTTCAAAAATCATTGACTTAGATCAACCACATTCTATCACCTTGGGCTTGGCATGGGGGTGGTAAAAAGAAATAAGTAAGAGGAGGTAGCTGTTACATAGTAAAGAGACACTGTATGTCCCACATGCTCTTAATCTGCTCAATGAACTACTATCACCCCTAAAGAAATAAAAAAATTGTGGCTCAACAAAGCAGTATTTTATACCCAAGGCAACTGGCACTAGAGGTTATGAGAGAGAGAATAAATAGAAGTGACACTTGACACAAAGGTGTTTATAAGAAGTTTTAAGTCAGAGAATTTGTGGATAGTGAGTCAGGTGACAGATGGGATCTCAGTGGCAAAGGTAAAGGACTCAGGCTTCCATCTTTGTGAAAGACCAAACTCTAGTTGTTTGACCAGATTTGTGAGTTTTTGTTGTTTTATAAAATTAAAGGATTACAGAATAGTAAAGGAACAGCAAGGGGGGGGGGGGGGA
>NW_016805506.1:641670-695388 GCF_001698545.2 Rhinopithecus bieti | reverse complement strand
GGGGGGGGGGGGGAATGGTCTCTCAGACAATCCTAGAGGATATGGGATCTAAGACACTTTTATTAATAGAATAAAAAAAGGATTCCAGGGTGCAAAGAATACAACTCCTATATCCCAGATAGTATCTCCATAACTTTGGGAAGGAGACGAGAGTCCAAAAAGAGCTTATCTAAAGCTGTGCCAGTATAGGAGATTAAAATTGTCCTCAATAGTTTCAGCTACCCCTGTGATCACTATACATATATCTCCAAGAAAAGTGCCACTTCCTCCAAATGATTACTTTTGGATCACACACTTACATTTACACCACATTTCCCCAGTGTCTTTGGGATTAAAGGTACCTCGATTAATCAATTTTCTTTCTGTGAGTGGCAGAATAGACAATAGGCTCTCACGTCAGGGAAATGGGCATGGCTTGCTGCTAAGAAACATGGGTGAAGTTTCTCAAAGTTCATTTACTTTCAGCTCCTGACCCTGGACTCATGGGTAGTTAGAAGTCCATACCATGTTTGGAGAATTCTGACTATAATAATAGCTATCATTATATGCATTATTTCATTAAATTCTTATAACCTTAAGAGACAGATTCCATTATTATCCCCATGTTTTAGATGAAGAAGTGGAAGCAAAGAGAGATTTGGCAGGTCTAACTGGAGTGATCAGGATGAGAATCCAACCAGTCTGGCTCCAAATCCTGTGCTCTTAACTAATATGCAACCGACTTCCATAAAGCCATTATAAGAGATTTTCCTCCAATCAGGAATTTCTTCTTCATGCCCAATTTTGATCTTTTTTTTAATGCTTACTCCAGACCCAAGACCACTGCAAGCCAACCATTCTACCTACCATGTAATCAGAAGCCACCAAGGTGAACCACTGATAACCTATGAACGGTCTTAAGAACTAGATGCCTCCTTTCCTTTCCATCCCTTCTTCTGAGTTTCTCCCCATGCCTTTGCCTATCCAGGTTCCTTCCTCTTGGCTCTGTCTTTGGCCTGCCTCTTAAATTCCACTGAATATGACTTATGGGGTTTTAATTCATTATGCTTTTAAAACATAAGGATTCTCTTATTTTCTCATTCTGCCCTCAAACAGGATCTCCTGGACACTTTGGCTAATTGCATAGAGCCGGTTCAAGCCCCTAGAACGCTAATTTTGAAGTCAGCTAAATCTGCTTCAGACATTAAAAGGGGGTGCCATCTGCCTTATAGTTTTGCTGTCATTGTAGGCGTTTATTTTTAAAACTAGTGTGTATTGAACCCTTGCTTTTCATCAAGCATTGTTCTAAGAACTTGATCTGTTCTGTCTCACTTAATCCACAATCTCCCCTCAAACCCTATGGAATAGCTATTATTATTATGTGTATTTTACAGAAAAAGGAATCAAGCCATAGTGATTCTTAGTGATTCCTGATGTCACTTGTGTATGGTCACACAGCTGTAAGTGGGAAAATAGGACCCAAACCCACGTCTGGCTAACACCAAATTTCTCCCCTCGAGGGTTTCACAGGACAAGCCTAAATCATCATTCAGCCTTTATATTATCCAACGATTCCCATGTTTCCGTAAGTCTCCTCTAGTTTCAACAACCCCCAAGTCCAGTCACCACTCATCTTTTGCCATGATTTTACCTTCATCTCTTCATTCAATGTGTCCAATGTTAGTCTGCTTTTAGAGTATGGTCTAGACCTATTCTCCCTACTCCAGATGTGTTCTGATTAGCACAGCATATACAGTTGGCCTGACACCTCTTTCATCCTTTATGTTTTATTTCTGGCAATGAGGCCATACACTATTTTGGCAACCTTTAAGACCCCATTCAAAAATTGCTTCTGAACTTGTCTATTGTTAACTGTGAAACAGACAAAGTGAATTGAAGGCAAGGAGCCACCAGGAGAAACAATACCTAGTAAGGAAGTCTTTCAGAGTACTCTTTTTGCAGTGGGAGTGGGAGTGGTTTTGACTATGCATACATTGGCTCATATGTAAGACATTACCCCACACCCAGATGTTAATGATCAGTTCTTTTCTGGAAATTCTCAAAGTGAGAAGGCCATCTTGAGGCCACCTGCTATGCTTACCTTAGTGTTAAGCTCAGCAGTTAGTGTTTTTGATTCTGAGCCCCCTTGGTCCTTGTGATCTGTGACATAATGGAATCAAATTAAAGGCCCATTTACCAGCTTTATTGCCGATTATTTATAATACTCTGGTTCCAAAGTGCTTCTTTATAGAGTGCTTAAGCTGCCATTGCTGGATAGAGCTTGCCATAAATGCATTCACATGCACAGCACATTATGTCCCATAGCCGCAGCAAAAAGGGAAAAGATTATTCTCAATTATTTCATATAGTCTATTTTATTGTTTTATTGTAATAAACTGCCATACCTTACACCACTTTAAAATCAATAGTTTGCATTAAAAATAATGAAACACGGCTATTAATCTTCCTTAGCATTTCTGCTATTACTTTCTGATAGTGAATCCGTAATATAGAGAAGGTAATAATTACTCACTTCCAATCAATAGGAACATTTTCAAATACTCCTATGTGTCCCAGTGCTATTGCATTGGTGAGAGCTGATGACAACAGGGGCATAGATTTAAAGAGTCCTAGTTGACATGAAGCTCTTCATGCCCTTGCTGCACCTGTCTGCATGCTCTCTGACTCCCAGAGCATCCTACGTAATTCCTTGAGAAAATACAATAAAATGGCTAACTGCTTGGGCTTTGGCATTAGAAAGCCTGGGCTTAATTCCCATTTCCATCATTCACCAGTACCATTTCAGTGACCTTGAAAATATCATTTAACCACTTGCTGCCTCAGTCCCCTTGTCTATGAAAAGGAAATGATAATATCTCCCTTGCAGGACTATTATAAATATTATGTGCAAAACTTGAGCGGCTATACTTATCACAGTGTCTGAAATATAATAAGTACACTGGAAATGATAGCTACTATTATTATGCCATGTGTACTTGGGACTGATATATGGCTTGATAGATCATTGTTTCCCAAAGAGCTAGTGGCAAAAGCAGGTGAATGGTTTGTACCATGTTTACCCTTTTGTTCCTTCATTTCAACCTAGCGTAAGATCCAGCTGTGCTTTCTGGTGGTACTCAGCATCTGGACTTGAAACCTTGACAAGGGAAATTAAGCCATCAGTTTCGTTGTAATACAAAAGGCCTTTTGACTCCCAACCCTTTGCTCTTCAGCAAAATCTCTGCGGAGACAGCACTGGAGTGAATACATGGTTTTGTCAGTAAATACCCTTTGATCAACACTCAAGTCAAATACAAGGAGAGTGGAGATGGTGAATACTTAAGTCATAATTGATGGCATGGCTTTTCCAATCTCATTTAATTCAATTCAACAACTATTTATTGAACAGCTAACAGGTGCCAGGAGAAAGGCTAGGTGCTAAAGGGTAAAGAGATGCAACGATTATTAAAGCATAATATTTACTGTTTAAATATCTTAAAATCTAGGCAAAAAGGTACGTGTCACCTAAATAACTTGATTCCAAAGTACAGAAGAAAGATTGATTCTCTTTAGTACAGAAAGGTTATGTTGATGAAAGAAAGAGAAGAATTTGATCTGATCAGGGAAAATAGTGGAAAAAAAATTCTGTGGAGGGGGAATAACAAAGGCAAATGCCAAAAGGTGGGCAAGCAAATGTCTCATTATAACTCTACTAGTATAAAATCCTTCTCCATTTCCCACCATCTAAAACACATCTCAGGGGATTCACAATCTCCCAGCCTGAGTTTCCAGTTCACTTACTGTTCTTTACTATCCACCCCAGGCTCCTAAACTACACTGCAAAGTATTTGCACTTTTTTTTTTTTTAACATAAAACCTTCTGTTTCATGTCTCCCTGAACTTGCATTTGCTATTCATTGGACACAAAATTGATTTATCCACCTGAAAAACTATTTTCCTGGAAGACCCAGTTCAAATATTACCTCCTCTTTGAAGCCTCCCCTGATACTCCCAGATAATTTCACACTGTGTCACGACTCTTTGTCTGCATGTCTGATGTTATGCTTCTAAAATGAATGAATGCACATGTGAATGAATGACTAGATTAACAGAATAATATATAATATATTCATAAAATGGCAAGTCTGAAAGTATTGGGACATAACCTACGAGCTGCTACTCTGGGCAAACTGCCTATGGGGTAGCCCTGCTGTGCACGGAGCAGAACCTCTGCTGCTTCAATAAAAGTTGCTATTTAACACCACCAGCTCACCCTTGAATTCTTTCCTGGGTGAAGCCAAGAACCCTCTAAGCTAAGCTTCAGTTTGGGGGCTTGCCTGTGCTGTATCATGAGGACACAGTGAACCAGTTTCATATGACAAGCTAAGGAATTTTATTCTATTTTGTATATAACGATTGGAGAACTTTGAATACAGATGCAAATAATCAGAATTCTGCTATAAAAAATGAATCTAACCGTGGTGTTTAGAAAATTTTGGCATGGGAGAAACTAGAGGCAGAGAGATCACTTTAGATGATGAGATACTGAAATGAGGTGGTTATAGCTGAAATCAAGACAAGAAGGATAATATTTTAGAGAAAGAACACAGAAGCTGGCGACAGATTTATTAGAAGTGAGAGGAATCGTAAAAAGGCAGAGATTAATCTTTTCTTACAGTCCCTCTTATTACTACAAACATTGATGGGAAGAGACATTTCTACACTACTCCCCTCCTTACCCCACTTTGTTTGAGATGAAGAGTGAGTGATCAGTTTAGGTCACATTACCAGGATAGAAATTTGGTAAATGTACCTCTGGGTAGGTTCACTTGAGACTTAAAAAGTTATGAACAAAATTTTCACGGTCTCTTCAATTCTTGCCTTTCATTGCAGCCAGATCAGTGTTAGTTAATAAAACTTGCAATTTTTACTTCTCTCTTCTGCCAGGAACTCTAGAACCTTGGTACTGAAAGCATTGTCTGTGAAACAGCATCAGCTGTACCAGGAAACTTGTAAAAATGTAGAATCTTGAGTCCCACTCCAGAGCTAAGAAATCAAAGTCTACATGTGAACAAGATCCCAGGTGAGTTTTTGCACATTAAAGTTTAAGAAACATTGCTCTACGATATTACCACTTTAGTGTCAAAGAATGAGTTAGAAAGCATGACTCTCAACCTAGACTGAAAATTTGAGTCAAACCTGGAGAACTTTTAAAAAATCTCAATTTCCAAGACAGGACAAGGTGGCTGACTAGCTAGTGTGCATCACACTTACAGAGAGGAGAGTGACAAATAAAAACACTAGCTCTTTAACTGGACCATCCAGGTGGACATGCTGGGATTCATCAAGGAAGCAATGTGACCCATGGAGAACAGAGAAAAGCAAAACAGGACAGCCACCCACCCAGGACTGGCACAGAGCCAAGGGACACTCCCCTCTGTGGGGAAACGTTGAGTGAGTGACAATCCCTGGGAACCCACACTTCTGCCATAGATCTGTGCAACCCTGGGCTCAAGAGATCCCCTATCGCCATTTCACCCCCAACCCTACCAGGGCCTCCAGAATGACATGGAGAACTACATGGAGTCTGAGCAGAGCCAACAATCTCAGGCATAGATGGAGACCGAGGAGCCTCGAACCCCTGGACATCCCAGCACCAGTGGCTGCAGTTCTGGCAACAGGAGAGGCCAGGCTCCATCACACACCTCTAAGATAGGGGCTGAATCCAGGAGGCTGAGGAGCAGACTGACTTACAGGCCTTGCCCCAACTGTACTTCACCAGAAAAGGCCCACTGACCTGGGACTCCAATATGGCCAACCCAGCGCTGCCTGAACTCTCCGGCCAGTAGCAGCCCTGCACTCCCAGTGATAGCAAGCAGGCCCATTATTTTTGCCGCTCTACAGTTCCTGCTCCCACTTCCCTCAGGCTCAAGAGGGAGTGAAGTGATTAAGGACTAATATAGGTCCCCAGCACAGCACAGCTGCCTTACGGAAAAGTGGCCACACAATTTTTCACGCATGTCCCTGCCCCTGTTACCCTCACCATTCAAGGCCTCTCAACCTTGGTCCCCGGCTCAATCATTCTGCCCCCAGCTGAACACTTCAGTTGGTGGTGGCTCTGCCTTTCTCTAAGGAGGAAATCGCAGAGACAACCCACAGCCCCTCTCCCATTGCAGCTGCAGTGATACTGCCCTTATAGCCCTCAGGCTGGGGAAGGAACAAAGGGCCTGGTTGCATCACTGGCACCTCCAGCATGCTGCAACTACCACACAGAGAGGACCCCAGTGTCTCTTCTCCGTAAGCCCCCACCACCTACTCTTCACCAGGAAGAGCCCTTGGCTCAGGACCACAGAGCAGTTGCCTCTTCCCTGACTGAGCATTCCCACTGCTAGTGGCTTGGTATTTCCCTGGGGTGAAGCTTCCAGAGGTAACCTCTGCCACTGCCACTGCCTTTGCTGCCTTGAAATTGGGGAAGGAACAAAGACCCTGAGTGCTTTATTCACACCAGCAGGATGCCATAGTCACCATAAGGAGAAGAAGTCAGTCCGTCTTCCACATGATCGCCCTCTCTCCAGGCTCATTACTAAGCAGGGCTCCTTGGCTTGGGCTGACAAGGCAGCCATCCCACCTCGGGGTGATCATTCTGATTGATAGTGGTGCTGTATTTCTCTTAAATGGAGTCCCAAGAGACAAATAAAAAGCCTTCTTTTGTTGTCACTGCCAAGGACCCTGTCCCTGGTTCCCCCAAGCTGGGGAAGGAACATAAAGCCAGAGATCACCCCAGGGCTGCTGTGCGCAGCCAGGGAGCACCAAGCCAAATTCTGCAGCCAGGAGTCAAGTAGGAGAGGAGCTCACACCCTCAGAGCCCTGAGAGGGAGCACAGCTGCAAATGCATGGAGATGGAGAGGAGCTTGGCTGAGCAAGAGCCAACCTCCCAAGCGCAATGCCTCAGCCCTCTGAAAACATCCAGAAATGAAGTCAGCTGACTATATTCAAACTGTACCATAGTTAAAGGAACATCAGCCCACACAGATGAAAAAGAAATAGTGCAAGAACTCTAGCAAGTATGAAAGCCAGTGTGTCTTCTTACCTCCAAACAACTACATTAGCTCCCCAGCAATGGTTCTTAACCAGAATGAAGTGGCTGAAAAGACAGATGTAGAATTCAGAATCTGGATGGCAAGGAAGTTCATCAAGATTCAGAAGAAAGTTGAAACTCAATACAAGGAATGTAAGGATTATGATAAAAGAATTCAGGAGCTGACAGACAAAATGGCCATTTTAAGAAGGAACCAAACTAATCTGATAGAGTGGAAAAACACACTAAAAGAATATCATAAATACAATCACAAGTATCAACAGCAGAATAGACCAACCTAAAAAAAGAATCTCAGAGCTCAAAGACTGGTTCACCAAACTAATTCAGTTAGACAAAAAAACAGAAAAACACAAATAAGAATAAACAGAAGCCTTCCAAGAAATATGGGATTATATAAAGAGACCAAATCAATGACTTGGCATCCCTGAAATGACTCACTGGCATCCCTGAAAGAGAGGGATATAAAACAAGCAACTTGGAAACATATTTGAGCATATCATTCATTAAAAAATTCCCCAACCTTCCTAGATAGGCTGAGATTCTATTTCCAGAAATACAGAGAGCCACTCCAAGATACTATATAAGACGACCATCCCCAAGACAAATAGTCATCACATCCTTCAAGATCAACATGAAAAAAATAATAGTAAAGGTAGCTGTTCACCTACGAAGAGAAGCCCATCAGGCTAGCTGCAGAACTTTCTGCAGAGATCCTACAGCCAGAAGAGATTGGGGGCATATATTTAGTACTTTAGAGAAAATAAACCAACCAAAAATATTATATCCAGCCAAACTAAGCTTCATAAGTGAAGGAGAAATAAGATCTTTTTCAGACAACCAAATGCTAAGAAAATTCCTAACTACCAAAGCTGCCTCACAAGAGGTCCTTAAGAGAGTGCTAAATATGGAAAGACCATTACCAGCCACCACAAAAATGCACTTAACTACATAGACCATTGACACTATCAAGCAACCACACAATCAAGTCTTCATGATAAACAGCTAACACAACCATGACAGGATCAAATCTGCACACATCAATATTAATCTTGGATGTAAATGGACTAAATGCCTCAATTAAAAGTCACAAAGTGGCAAACTGGATAAAGAAGCAAGAACCAACTATATAATGTCTTCAAAGAGGCCCATCTCACATGCAATGACACCCATAGGCTCAAAGTAAAGGGATGAAGAAAAATCTACCAAGCAAACAAAAATCTACCAAACAAAACAAAACCAGCAGGTGCTTTTATAATTCCAGACAAAACAGACTTTAAACCAACAATCATCAAAAAAGGCAAAGAAGAGCATTACAAAACTGACTCAGTCAAAAAAAAATATAGAAAAAAATTAAAATCTTCCAAGAAATATGGGACCATATAAAGACGCCAAATGAATGATTCATTGGCATCTCTGAAAGGGAGATAAAACAAGCAATTTGGAAACATATGTGAATGTTAAACGGTTTAATTCAACAGGAAGACGTAACTATCCTAAATATATATTCACCTAACACAAGAGCACCCAGATTCATAAAACAAGTTCTTAGAGATCTACAAAAAGACATAGATAATCATACAGTAATAGTGGCAGTCTCCAACACCCTACTGATAGTAATAGACAGATGATCAAGACAGAAGACTAACAAAACTATTGAGGACCTAAAAGACATCTACAAAACTCTCTACCCCAAAACACAGAATATACAACCTTCTCATCTTCATATGGCACATATTCTAAAATCAACCACAGAATTGGCCATAAAACAATTCTCAACAAATTAAAAAATAACTGAAATCATATTAGCCACACTCTTAGACCACAGTGCAATAAAAATAGAAATCAATGCCAAGAAAATCACTCAAAACTGTACAATTACATGGAAATTAACCTGTTCCTGAACAACTTCCAGGTAAACAATGAGATTAAGGCAGAAATCAAGAAATTATTTGAAACTAATGAGAACAAAGATACAACATACCAGAATCTCTGGGACACAGCTAAAGCATGTTAAAAGGAAAGTTTATAGCATGAAATGCCCAAATCAAAAAGTTAGAAAGATCTCAAATTAACAACCTAATGTCACACCTTGAGGAACTAGAAAACCAAGAGAAAACCAACCCCAAAGCTAACAGAAACAAGAAATAACCAAAATCAGAGCTGAACTGAATGAAATTGATATTGAAACACACACACACACACAAGACCAACAAAACTAGAAGTTTGTTCTTTGAAAGAATAAATAAAAGACTGCCAGCTAGACTAATAAAAAAGATGATCCAAATAAACACAATTAGAAGTGACAAAGGGTACATTACCACCAACCCCACAGAAATACAAAATACCATCAGAGACTGTTTTGAACACCTCTCTGCACACAAACTAGAAAACCTAGAAGATACAGATAAATTCCTGGAAATATACTACCTCCTTTGACTGAATCAGCAAGAAATTGAATCCTAAACAGACCAATAATGAGTTCTGAAATTGAATCAGTAATAAAAAGCCTACCAATCAGAAAAAGCCCAAGACCAATCAGAAAAAGCAATGGATTCACAGCTGAATTCTACCAGACATACAAAGAAGAGGTGGTACCATTACTACAGAAACTATTAAAAGAAACAGAGGATGAAGGACTTCTCCCTAACTCATTCTCTGGGGCCAGTATTATCCTGATACCAAAACCTGGCAAAGACACACAGAAAACGAAAACTTCAGGCCAATCCCTTGATGAATACATACGCAAAAATCTTCAACAAAATCTAGCAAGCCAAATCCAACTGCACATCAAAAAGCTAACAATCAAGTAGGCTTTATCCCTGGGATGCAAGGTTTTTTAAACATATATGAATTAATACATGTGATTCATCCATAAACAGAACTAAAAGGAAAAACCAAATGATAATCTCAATAGATGCAGAAAAGGCTTTCAATAATATTCAGCATCGCTTCATGTTAAAAAAATTTTAACTAAGGTACACACCTTAGAATAATAAGAGCCATCTATGACAAATCCATAGCCAATATCATACTAAATGATCAAAAGCTGAAAGCATTCCCCTTGAGAACTGTTAAAGAAAAGGATGCCCACTCTCACCACTGCTATTCAACGTAGTACTGGAAGTCTTAGCCTGGGCAATCAGGCAAGAGAAAGAAATAAAAGGCATCAAAATAGGAAGAGAAGAAGTCAAACTATCTCTGTTTGCAGATGATAAGATGTTATACCTAGAAAGCCCCAAAGAAATATAAGCCCTGGTGAACATTTGTCTCTGTCCAAAAGCTCCTAGATCTGTTAAGCAATGCTCGCAAAGTTTCTGGTTACAAAATCAATGTACAAAAATCAGTAGCATGTGTGTATACCAATAATGTCCAAGCTAATTTCCAAATCAAATACACAATCCCATTCATAATAAACACAAATAAGCTAAAATACCTAGGAATTCAGCTAACCAGTGAGGTGAAAGATCTCTATAACAAGAACTACAAAACACTGCTGAAAGAAATCAGAGATGGGCCAAACAAATGGAAAATCATTTCATGCTCGTACATAGGAAGAATCAATATTATTGAAATGGCCATACTGCCCAAAGCAATTTACAAATTCAGTGTTATTCCTGTCAAACTATCAATACGTTCCTCACAGAATTAGAAAAAATATTCTAAAATTTATATTGAACTAAAAGAAGAGCTTGAATAGCCAACCTAGTCCTTAGCCAGAAGAACAAATCTGTAACCATCACATTACCTGACTTCAAACTATACTTCCAGGCTACAGTAAACAAAACAGCATGGTACTGGTACAAAAACAGACACACAGATCAATGGAACAGAATACAAAGCCCAGAAATAAAGCCACACACCTACAACTATTTGATCTTCAACAAAGTCAACAAAAAACAAGCCATAGTAAAGAACTCCCTGTTCAAAAATGGTGCTGGGATAACAGGCAAGCCATATGCAGAAGAGTTAAACAGGACCCCTTCCTTACATCATGTATAAAAATCAACCCAAAATGGATTAAAGACTTAAATGTAGAACCTAAAACTACAAAAACTGGGAAATACCATTCATACCATTCTAGACATAAGCCCTGGTGAACATTTGTTGATGAAAATGCCAAAAGCAATTGCAAACCAAAACCAAAACCAAAAACAAAAAAAAAACCAAATTGACAAATGGAACCTAATTAAACTAAAGAGCTCTGCAAAGGAACCTATCATCAGAGTAAATATACAACCCACAGAATGCGAGAAAATATTTGCAAACTATGCATCTGACAAAGGCCTAATATTCAGAATCTATAAGGAACTTCACAAGCAAAAACAAAGAACCCCATTAAAAAGTGGGCAAAGGACATGAACAGACACATGTCAAAAGAAGACATACATGCAGACAAGTATATGAAAAAATACTCAATGCCACTAATCATTAGAGAAATGCAGATCAAACCACAATGAGATACCAGTCAGAAGGGCTATTAATATTAAAAAATCAGAAAATAACTGATGCTGATGGGGCTGCAGAAAAAAAAGGAATGCTTATATGCTGCTGCTGAAAGTGTAAATTAGTTCAGCCACCGCGCAAAGCAGTTTGGTGATTTCTCAAAGAACTTAAAACAGAACTACCACTTGACACAGCAATCTCACGATTGCATATATCCCCAAAGGAATATAAATCATTCTCCCATAAGACACATGCTTAAGTAAATTCATCGCACCACTATTCACAATAGCAAAGACTTGGAATCAGCCTAAATGTCCATTGGTTGTAGACTGGATAAAGAAAATGTGTACATGTACACCACTGAATAACTACAAGATAATGTTCTTTGAAGGAACATGGATAGAGTTGGAGGCCATTATCTAAGTGAACTAGTCCAGGAACAGAAAACCAAATGTTGCATGTTCTCACTTGTAAGTGGGAGCTAAACACTGAGTACATGGAGACACAAAGAAGGGAACAATAGACACTGGGACCTGAGGGTGGAGGGTGGGAGGACAGAAAGGATAGAAAAATGACCTGTTTGATACTATGTTTATTACATGGATGATGAAATAATACGTACACCAAAACCCCTGCAACACAAAGTTTATCTATAGAACCAACCTGCACATGTACCCATGAAACAAAAATAAAAGTTTTTTTTTAAATCCTAATTTCCTAATCCACATCTCAGAGCCATTAATTCAAAATTTTGAGGGCTGGACCCCAGACCACAGTGTTTTTAAAGCTTTCCAGGTACTATGGTTTAGGTCTGTGAGATTTTCCACCAAAATCTCATCTCCAATTGTAATCCCCATAATTCCCAGGTGTGGAGGGAGACTGGGTGGGAGGTGACTGGATCATGGGGGCGGTTCCCCCATGCTATTCTCGTGATAGTGGGTATATTCTGGAGAGATGTGATTGGTTGATAAGTGTCTGGCGCTTTCCCCCTCTCACTTGCTTACCCGCCTTGTGAAGAAAGTGCTTGCTTTCCCTTTATCCTCTGCTGTGATTCTAAGTTTTCTGAGGCCTCCCCAGCCATGTGGAACCGTAAGTCAATTAAACCTCTTTCCTCTGTAAATTACCCCAGTCAAGTATTTCTTTAGAGCAATGTGAAAATGGACTAATACACCAGGTGATTCTAATGTCCAGTCAATGTTAAAAACCAACAGTCTAAAGGTGAGGTTTAGATTTGGACTTAATGGGAAAAATAGCTTCCTTTCCTCCTTTCCATCATTCACTCATTCATTCATTCACGCATTCATTCGGAGACAGTGTCTTCCTCTGTCACCCAGCCTGGAGTGTAGTGGCATGATCGTGACTATTGGCAGTCTCAACCTCCTAGGCTCAAGCTATCCTCCCCCACTATCCTCTCCAGTATCTGAAACTACAGGTATGCACAACCATGCCCAGCTTTTTTTTTTTTTTTTTTTTTTTTTTTTCATCTTTTAGAGATGGGGACTCATTATGTCACCCAGGCTAACCATCTATCATTTATTTCTTGGTCCTAATCGAAGTATTCCAGTCCAGTTTAGCAAAGAAATGAAATTTGGGTTTCTGCTACAGGCCCTGCCAAAAATAAACTGGAAGTTTGATTTCTCATTTGCTGTCTTTATACGTTTATTCCCTTTGGGATTCTTGCAGGAAAGGTGAATAGATGGTGTAAAACAGGATTCAGGTATTGTCATCGCTCTCCTAGCCAAACTCTGTTCAACAATGTTCCAAAATGTAAACACCATTAAGGTGAAATTTGAACTTCCATGCTAGTGAGATTGGAAATGCCACTGACTGAAACAGAGGGCAGAGAACGGCTTGGTTTAAGAAGAAACCTTCCACGGAGCACACTCTGTGCCTCCTGTTTGTGGACACCCTTGCCTGGCACTGATCAGGAATTCTCCACTGATTATTCCACACTGTAACTTTCACCTGTTGCTCAGTGGGTTGCATTTTTTCACCCACTTCTCAATATTGTAGATGAAACTATCTGACCAGAGATTTGATTTAGTCTATATTTCATACAATGAAGCAGTAATGAAAAAAACAGAACATTAATTCTCTGTGATGATATCATCAAGAAAGGGGGAAAAATTTCATTCCATGGAGTTGTTTTATTGTAATAATACAGGGCAAGCATTTATCTGAGTCAGGGGCTGCAGCTGCTGGCTATAAACTACTGTAATAATGAAGACCAGATTGAATTATCTTCAGCCATGATTAAAGATCAAAGAAGATTTTTTTTTAATAAACTCAGTCTTGTTTTTCTTTGTCAGAAATAGTTTAGGTTAAGCTAGCTGGCTAAACTGAGATGGAAACTGAAGGCCTTTTCAACAAAGTAGGCAAGCAGCAGAGAAATAAAGAAATGCCCAAATGTATCTGTGGGTGGATGGATAGGTGAATGGTTGTATCAATAAATAAATAGCAGGCCGGGTGCGGTGGCTCAAGCCTGTAATCCCAGCACTTTGGGAGGCCGAGACGGGCGGATTACGAGGTCAGGAGATCGAGACCATCCTGGCTAACACGGTGAAACCCCGTCTCTACTAAAAAATACAAAAAACTAGCCGGGCGAGGTGGCGGACGCCTGTAGTCCCAGCTACTCGGGAGGCTGAGGCAGGAGAATGGCGTAAACCCGGGAGGCGGAGCTTGCAGTGAGCTGAGATCCGGCCACTGCACTCCAGCCTGGGCGACAGAGCAAGACTCCGTCTCAAAATAAATAAATAAATAAATAAATAAATAAATAGCAGAGCTTATGATAGACAATCTTTTGAAGGGCAATCAGGAGACATGACCTGACTCCATGCTGCTGGAAATAGTATTTTCAAGAATAATTACAGTATCTGCTGCCATATTCTGATACCTATTATTTTCCACTACCGAATTAGATGCTCCAAAACATTTACTTCACTTACATTATTTACATAATAACCTTGCAGGGCAAGTATTATCTCATTTTTTAAAATAAAGGGTCTAAGGCCTTAAAACACTTAGTAATTTGCTCAAGAAATTTATAAAGTTAGAATATAAGTGTATCTTACTCTTAATACCTGTGACTCTTCAGAGTACATTGGTCCATTCAGTTGACATAATGATTTTTAACACCTGAGTGGAAGAAGAGCCGATGCTCTTACATATTTATTTGTGAATATTAAACACCTTGTCTTGAAAAAACGCATTTCCTTCCATGTACACATTTTATGAAACTTAAGGGAGTCTCCTGAGTCCTTAAATCCACATAGATACTAAGTATTTCTTCCAAAGATTTAACAAAGTAATGAGCAGATGTTGGAACGAGAGAAGACGACAAAAGACAGCAGATAGTTTACAGGGAATATCTTGGATTTGCTCTGTTTAAGGCAACTATATTTTTGGAATTGTGTTCCCTTAAATTGTTTTCAAAATTAATGCGTAACATACATACCTGTGCATAATTGCAAGTTAATTTTTAAACACCCCATCAGACAAAATATATCCAGGAAGGGGTGAGCACATGCATACTTCCAGTCAGACATCTGTGATGTCAGTCATTGTCTATAAAATCCACACCATTCTGTGCCTGTGAAGTGGCCTGAGCCACGTTTGTGTCCGGAATTGGTGGGTTCTTGGTCTCGCTGACTTCGAAGCCTCGCAGTGAATGTTGCAGTTCTTAAAGATAGTGTGTCCAGAGTTTATTCCTTCAGACCTTCAGATGTATCTGGAGCTTCTTGCTTCTGGTGGGTTCGTGGGCTAGCTGACAGGAGTGAAGCTGCAGACCTCCCCAGTGTGTGTTACAGCTCTTAAAAGCAGCGCATCTGGAGTTGTTTGTTCTTCCTATTGGGTTTGTTTTCTTGCTGGCTTCAAGAGGAAAGCTGCAGACCTTCGCAGTGAGTGTCACAGCTCATAAAAGCAGCATGGACCCAAAGAGTAAATAGCAGCAAGATTTATTGTAAACACCAAACGAAAAAATCTTCCATAATGTAGACGGCAACCGATCTGATTTCCACTATCGTCGCCAGCAGCCTGCTTTTATTCCCTTATCTGACCCCACCCACATCCTGCTGATTGGTCCATTTTACAGAGAGCTGATTGGTCCATTTTACAGAGTGCTGATTGGTCCATGTTGACAGAGTGCTGATTGGTGCATTTACAATCCTTTAGCTAAACACAAAAGTGCTGGACAGAAAAGTTCTCCAAGTCCCCACTAGGTTAACTCCATACAGAGTACTGATTGGTGTGTTTACAAACCTTGAGCTAGATACAGAGTGCTGATTGGTGCGTTTACAATCCTTTAGCTAGACATAAATATTCTCCAAGTTTCCACTAGACCCAGGAGCCCAGATGGGTCACCTAGTGGATCACACACCAGGGCTGCAGGCGGAGCTGCCCACCAGTACGGAACCGCACCTGCACTCCGCAGTCCTTGGGCCGTCATGGGACCAAGTGCCATGGAGCAGGGGGCAGTGCCTGTCGGGGAGGCAGCTTGGGCCGCAGGGAGTCTATCCACGGGAGTGGGGAGGCTGGAACATGCGGCTGCAGGTCCCAAGCCCTGCCCCACAGGGAGGCTGGCTGAGGCCCTGCGAGAATTCCAGTGCAGTGCTGTGGGGCCAGCAGTGCTGGGGGACCCGCAACCTCTGCAGCTGCTGGCCCGGGTGCTGAGACCCTTGCTGCCCTGAGCTGGCAGGGCTGGCCAGTTGCTCCAAGTGTGGGGCCCACACCCACGCCCCTTGAACTCGCGCTGGACTGTGAGCACTGCAGGCAGCCCCGGCTCCCGCCTGCACCTCTTCCTCCACACCTCCCTGCAAGCAGAAGGAGCCGGCTCTGGCCTCCGCCAGCCCAGGGAGGGGCTCCCACAGTGCCGTGGCGGGCTGAAGGGCTCCTCAAGCGCTGCCAGAGTAGATGCAGAGGCCGAGGAGGCGCCAAGAACGAGGGCTGCTAGCATGTTGTCACCTCTCATGTTGACATCATCCGCAGATCATTTTCTACCCATAGAATCAACTGTGACCATACACCTTACACTGTAACAGAGCATGCTTTATACAGTGGAGTGATTTTATTTTTAAAGGATGCTCACTGAAAATAATACTTTTTAAAATGTGCTGCAGTCTAGTGTGCTATATTTCTCTTGGCTGATTTGAAATAGTACAGTGTTTTATATACATAAAATCAGCCTATAACATTTTCTTCTCTCCTCAGCGTCAGGGCATTGGCTTTCCCTGATCTCCCCTGCATTCCTTAACATGGCTGTGGCCCTTTATAACTTCTCTGTAACCATCCTATTCTATTCTTTGTATTATTAAATAAGACTTCCATTTCTGTCTTAATCCGAATCTGATCTCATCTGAATTAGTTCCATCTATTTATGTTTAAGAAAAATTTGACTTGACTTTGTCCTTACAACCCAATGGACAGCACTGGGTGTAGGTGGATTGTTAGTTACTATTGGAAATTTAAGTTATGGTAAAGATATAAACATTGGAAAGAGAAGGATAGTGCACTTTGCAGTATTTCAGCATGCTCTAATTAGTGACATTTGTCTGACTCAATCTTCATATCATCAAAAGGTATTCATGTGATTCTGGGAAGTTGGAAGAGTAGGAAGCACCAGAAATCTTTCTCCCCACCTAGAGCACTGGCAGAATCTGTCTGATGTAACTATTTTAAGACTCAGTCCATTAAAGGCTTGCAACTTCCAAGGGGAAGGCTTCCATGGTAAATTGTGGTTAATTTGGTCAATTTCAGCTTTTAACACAGTAGCCACTACCCATACCGCACCTTCAACCCAGTGGTAGGCAGCTATGCGTATGATTCTGGGGCAGCTTACACACAGCTTGAAGGAGCCAGACTGGCCAAAAATGACCCTTTCCTACAAATAGCGGGGATCTGTTCTCTAATCACTTATTGTTGTTTCTGATCACAGAGGTGCAATGAGGCCAGCAGTCATGGTTTTTGCACCTCCTCCCATTGTTGCAAGCCCCTCACCCTCTGTCTGAAGTGACTGCCAGAGGCTACGGTGTTCTTATTTTTACCTCCCTTCATTTTCTCTTTTCTCCTTTTGGGAGCCAGACATTAAAGACTATAACATTCAAAAGAAACTGCATATACAGGGAAAATCAGAGGCGACTATGCATGGGAAAGGCGCAGACTCAGAAAAGAACTGAGAAGACCTTAGTTTTACATGTCAATCTTGGTGCATTAGTTAACACACCATAAAACAGTCAAAAACAATAACAAAACAGTAAACCCTTGGAAAGAAGAGAATATGGTTTCCAGAGATACCACATTATTTTACTAAAATTCCAGTTTTTAACAAGAAATCACAGGGCATATAAAGAACAGGGAAATATGGGCCATTAAAAGAAAAAAAAATCAACAAAATTGTCCCCAAAAATGACTTTATAGAAGATCTACTAGACAAAGTCTTTAAAACAACTGTCTTGGAGATGCTCAAAGAATTAAAGATGTGAAGAAAGTCAAGAAAACAACGTATGAACAAAATATAAGTGTCAATAAATAGAAAATCTCAAAAGGAACCAAAAAGAATTTCAGTAACTAAAAAGAAGAGTAACTGAAATGAAAAGAGAAATTCAAAGGGATATGTAGCAGAAGAAATAATCTGTGAACTTGAACATAGGACAATGGGAATTATTGAGTCTGAAAGAAATAAAAAAAGATTGAAGAAAAATGAACAGTGCCTAAGGGATATGTGGACACCATTAAGTGGACCAATATGTACATGGTAGGTGTTCCAAAAGAAGAAGAGAGAGAAAAGGGAAGAGAGAACATTTGAAGAAAGAATGGCTGAAAACTTTCTAAATTTGATTAAAAACATGAATATAAACTCCCAACTAGTCCAATGAACTCAAAGATGCGCACTGAAACACATTATAATGGACTGTCAAAGCCATGTTAAAGAGGGAATCTTGAAAGCAACAAGAGAAACAACTGAGCACATGCAAGAGATTCTTCATAAGATTGTCAGCAGATTTCTCATAAGAAACTTTAGAGGCCAGAAAGCAGTATGTGATACATTCAAAGTGTCAAAACAATTAAACTAAAGAGCTTCTGCACAGCAGAAGAAACTATCAACGGAGTAAACAGACAACCTACATGATGGAAGAACGTTTTTGCTAACTATGCATCCAACAAAGGTCTAATATCCAGCATCCATAAGGAACTTAAACAAATTTAAATTGGGAAAATTTTAAATTAAACCCCATTTAAAAGTGGGCAAAAGACATAAAAAGATACTTTCCAAAAGAAGACACACATGCAGCCAATAATTCTATGAAAAACTCAACACCACTGATCGTTACAGATATGCAAAACTGCAATGAGATACCATCTCACACCAGTCAGAATGGTTATATTAGAAAGCAAAAAATAACAGATGCTGGTGAGATTGTAAAGGAAAAGGAATGCTTACATACTATTGTAATTTAGCCATTGTGGACGATTGATGATTCCTTAAAGACCTAAAGACAAATACCATTTGACCTAGTAATCCCACTACTGGGTAAATATGCAAAGGAAGATAAATAATTCTTTTATAAAGACAGCTGCACACATATGTTTATTCCAATACTATTTACAATAGCAAAGACATGGAATCAACCTAAATGCCCATCAACAATACACTGGATAAAGAAAATGTGGTACATATACACTATGGAATACTATGCAGCCATAAAAAAGAATGAGATCGTATTCTTCTCAGGGACCTCAATGGAGCTAGCAAACTAACCATGGGAACAGAAAACCAAATACTGCATGTTCTTGTTTACTAGAGGAAGCTAAGTGATGAGAACACATGGAGACATAGAGAGGAACAACACACAATGGGGCCTATTGGAGGGTGAAGGGTTGGAGGAGGGAGAAGATCATAAAAAATAACTAATGGGTACTAGGCCTAATACTTAAGTGATGAAATAATCTGTACAACAAACCCCCTTGACACAAGCTTACCTATGTAACGAACCTGCACATATATCTCTGAACTTAAAAGCTAAAAAAGGAACTGAGGGTGGCCAGTGAGGAAGTGAGGCCTTTAGTCTAATAGCCCATGAATAACTAAATCATATTAACCCCTAAGTGATCCTAGAAAGGAATCCTTCTTCTGACAATCCTTGAAATGAGACTACAGACCCAGCCAAGAGCATGATCACAGCCTGTTTGAGACTTTGAAGAATAGGACCCATCCAGTCATGTCCTGTGGTTACCACAGGGATTACTTTAACATCCTAAAGTTATAACACTCGAATGTGTTAACTTTGAAAAATTTCCTTCAATAACACGCAAAAACTGCTACTTTACAGCTCTGTACCCACCCCTTTTAGTTGATGTCAAAAAGTTACATCTTTATACATAAACTTATAATCCTTTTACATGCATTAGTCTCTTTAATTATACAGAAAATCAAATGTGAAATTCCAAACCAAAGCTACAATCATACTAGTTTTCAGACCAGTAACTTTTTTTAAGGTATTAGTCTCTTAAAGCATGCAGAAAATAAAAAGTAAAGTTACAAGCCATTGTTGCAATAATACTAGCTTCATTTACCTTTACTGGAGTCTTTATTTCCAAATATGGCTTCAAGTTACTTGTCTGGTGGTGTTTTGTTTCAACCTGCAGGAATCTCATGAACATTTCTTGTGAGACAGGCTAGTGGTCACGAGCTTCCTCAGTTTTGCCTTTATCTGGGAATGTTTTAATTCCTCCCTCAGTTTTAAAGGACAGTTTTGCCAAGTTTAGGATTCACGTCCTGATTCATGACCCACAGAAACAGTGAAATAATAAATATGTGTTGTTTTAAGCCACTGGATTTTGGGTGATTTGTTATGCAGCAATGGATAACTAATACAGTAGCTTTCAACACAGTTCCTACTGTTGCTCCTGCTGCATCTGCTGTTGCTACTGCAATAACAGAGTAAAAGTGAAAGCAAATCCCCAGGGTTTCAGGACAGAATTGCAGAGTTAACCATCCAGAATCTCTATGTTTTTGTTGTGCCTTCTGTTTGTCTTAAATTCATTCAAAATTTCAGCATTGGCTTTCTACTCCTTCATATAACCATGTTTCATTTTAAAGGCTTTAATATTAAATTAATTTCCCCCACCTCACATCTCCAAATGCAATGGTCATTTTAGGATCCTGTGTCTTACTTATTTCTAAGCATCCTTTACCAATAACATGCAATTCCAACAGATGTAGCTTGGAAATGGTGCCAGCATACACTTGAAAACTGGCTTTGTTTGTGTGACCCGAGACTGAGCTTATTGTCTTCATTTATAAAATGGAGCTAATTCTCCTATCCTCACAGTCTTCTTCTAAAGATATAGTGAGAGAATATCAAGTGCCTGAGCAGTAAGTGTCAACAATAAAATTTCATTTCAAATCTCTCTTATGCATGAATCACAGTATCTTGGAACATTATGGATCTTAATCTGCCATAGGAAATGACATACAGATATAACAAAACTATATCAAAACTGAAAAAGGAAAATACATGTCCCGAAATTCACAATAATCTTTCTTTTTAGGTTATCCTGGAACTTCATTTCCCCAGGATTCTATATACATTTCAGTATATTCTTCCTCAAGGATAAATCTAGCAAATTATTTACTCCTCAGATGGCCAAGGGTGGCCACACATTGACATATTTGGACAGAAACTGCTCCACGTCTGCTAAGATTTCATGGCCTCAGATTAAACAACAGTAAAGGGAGGTAAGGCCTGGGGACACTGTCTTCAGTAAGGACAACTGACCAATCAATACAAAGTACCCAGTGGCCTCAGAAAACTCAGACATGGTTTAGCAGGCCTTAGGGTCCTATCCCAGCAAGTAAGATTAATTTAGCCAGTTGGGGATGTTCCCAAATACAGGACAGCCTTCTACTGATGGTGGGACCACACTGAGTGGTTTTGCTGTCTGGGAAAAGAGAGCAGTAAGAGCTAGGCAGTGCTGTGTATCCGAGTGCTCCTCTAACTTCCATATATTGACAATTCACCTGCAGCTATTGTTTAAATGCAGATTCGGATTCCGTAAGTTTGGGGTGGGCCTCAGACACTTGCATTCCTAAAATACTTTCAGGTGAGGTTGAGCAGCTGGTCCATAAATTGCATTTTGAATAGCAAGGGTGTAGTAGAAAGCACATTGATTTAAAGTCAGGTAGACATGGGATTGAAAATCTAGCTCAGCCATTTATTGTGTAACCTCAGGCAAGTCACTTAATTACTCTGAGCCTAATTCCTCACCTGGAGAATAATTTTATCTCCTAGGATTGTTGTAAGGATTAAAGAAAAAATATGATTGTAAATGCTTAGCAAATAATTCTAGCACGATAAATCATAAAGAAAAATTTCTACCACATCGTCTTATGCTTCTATTTTTGCCAGTCCCTTTAGCAGCTAGTTTGATTGGTCATTCCTCCAAGAGATTGAATATGCCATGTTCACCAGTGGGCAGAGTTCCTTCCTGCTCTTATGGGGTAAGCATATCTGGGTACCTTTTCCCTCCTTGGAGAAAGATAAGCAAGTCTGTATACCTAGATCATTTCACTTGTGCCTACAACTAAGTAACTCAGGCTACAACCTACTTTGCAGATGCAGCCACTTTTCATTTACAGAGAAGGATTAAGTAGACCAGCTTGGATGTCTAAGTCTCATATTCCAAGTAGGCTTTTACCAAAACTCATCATTACGGGTTATTGGGTGTTGGTTAAATTGTTAATAAAGAAAAGCTTTGTCTCCCGTATGTATCATTTCCCTTGTGTATACAGTCACCTCAGTGGAGAGCCATCCAGCATCCAGTGGAAAGCAAGCAGCAGGATAGACTCCAAGCATTTACTCAATTCCTGGCTTAAAATATTTTGATTTTTTTCCAAGCCTTGCCCTAATCTCTTCATTGTAGCTGCCATCATTCCACCACCACCACTTCTGCTGTCATCATCATCATCACCACCCCAGAAAGAGCCAAATCCAATTTAATTCAATTCAATTTGAACTGAATTTACTGGGTCTCTGAAATATACCAAATGCTGTGGTTCTGTCCTCTGCATTTGTGCCAATGGATGGCCCAAGTTCACCTGAACAGTTTGAGTGAGTTGGACATACTTGTACTAGGCATTGGGGATACAATGGGGTACCAATCCCTGCCGTCAGTTGCTCATAGGAATGAAGAACAATGGCTTAACTCAGAGACTGGAGAAAAAGTGGGTCTCAAGGGGTGATCCTCATTAGTGAATCCAGTGTCGGAGGGCAAGAGGGGAAGGCAGGGTTGCATACAATTACATCTCACTGAGTTCTCCCCTAGTTTAGAGCTGGAGTAGGGGAAGGAGGGTGCTGGCCATGATACAGGCAGCACCGGGAGATCTGCTCACACTACCAACAGAATTCTTACCTTATTTGGACGTTATCTGAAATTAAAATCATACCTGACATATGAGGCCCTGGGAGAAATGCATTGTGCCTTTCTTACCTGAGATTATCTCTGTCTAGTTCCTGTGCATAAGGAGGCTGACAGGGAAAGCACGGTTGCTACCCTTTCCTTCCTGGCAGGAAAGTGGTCTCCCTCTAAGCCATGGCTTTTGGAGAAAATTTTTCTAGGGGTGACATTTCTGCTAAGAAAGTGAAACACTGGCTTTTGTTTGGAAGAGATCATATCTGTAACTGGACCTGCAGTAAATGTCATTTGTCCTGGTCCCTAAGGCTTTACTTGAAACTAGCATGGTGGCTCTTTACGGCACCGTGCTAGTCATTTATACATGTATTTTCTTAATCTTGCAAAAACCTATAATATAGACAGAACTATGAATCCTACTTTACAGCTGAAGGTACTGAGTCTCAGATGGTACAGAGACTATTAAACACAAACAAACTTTGATTCTAATTAAAGTCTTTTAACTCTGGCTCAATACGGAAATGACAAACTTACCTTTCCAACTTTTATTTTGGATTCAGAGAGTACACATGCAGGTTTGTTATATGGTATATTGCATGATACTGAGGTTAAACTTTTTCTTAAAGGGCCAAATAGCAGATATTTGAGGTTTGCAGGCCATAAGGTCACTATAGCAACTACTCAACTCTGTCATTAAAGTGTGAAAACAGCCACAAACAATACATACACACATGAATTTATAGCTGTGTTCCAGGAATGTCCCATTGTGTTTATAACACAGGCAACCAGCTCATAGACCACAGTTTGCTGACCACTATTGTAGAATTCTCTTTGGACTCCCACCCTTGATACCTGGTGATAAGTAAGGTAAACAGGCAAATAAGCATTAATGACCTCTGAGTTCTCATTCTGTCCAACAAATACCTTGTGATCCAGGCCTGGTTCCCAGTCCTAAGTCCCACTGTTTTATTTCTTATGTCAGACATAGCCCACATCAGTCATTGATTCTGCCATATATTCTTATTTGGGCATGGACATCACAGTAGAATATAGATCACACACTCCTTACTTAGCTTCATGGTATGACCCATTATTTAATTTTAAGATTGTATGACATAAATAGAGAATTTGAGGTTCATTACATTAAATAGTGGAAGTAATCTTTATTCACAGTTTCTGAAAAGTACAGACATGCTTTTTTCTACTGGGCAGTTTTTCTAGCAACCCTCCATAAAGGCAAAGAGTAAAATATTAAGTCGTAGCTCAGGGAAAGCATTTCTGCTATGAACTTAGATAATGTGACTCAGGTATTGCCTTTCAAGTAAAAACTGGAGATGAATGGATAGTTAGCATGTCTATTAGACTTTCTCTGTCAAACATCAGATAGGGTAAACGAGCCTCTGAGAAGTGCTGGCTCTCATTCGATTCACAATTGAGTCCTCTAACAAGGACTTAAAGTGCAGATAATCTCTATCGTGGATTAAAGTAAAAGCCACAGACTTTGGCCACTATGTGATGCAGAATGGTAAAATGCCATTCTTTTGGAAACACTTAAGAACTGATTATTTGTTGCCTTCTCAGGGAAATAACCAAAGCACTTTTGTACAAATATGATCAGAATCCCCTTGTGGTGTGCCTTGGCTTGGGGTTCTCAGAGGCCATCCTCATTAAAAACTAGTGGATGCTGGAATCAAATAATGCAGATTTGAGAGTTGACTAGGAAGCCTAGTCAAGGCGTAAAGGGAGAAGACTTGGGAAGCTGCCTAGAATTAATTTTATAGTTTATGTTCAATTTCAATAATATGGTGCAAAGATGGACCAGCCTCACGCAAAGGGCCAGTAAAGAGAAAAAAATTATTTGTTAAAGATATGAACATATTCAAGGCTCTTAATTAGTAAAATCAACTCTTAAGAAATCTTGGTGGCAGTACATTTCCACCAGTAGTATATAGGTATCTTACATACTACAAGACAGTATCATAACCAACTTCTCTGTGAAAGACATTCCCTAGAATCAGGAATCCAACTATCCAGTAATTTATTTGCAGATTCATACATGCATGTTTTTATTCATTTATGCATACAAGCATTCATCTATTCCTGGATTAATTTACATAGTAGCCTCCCAAGATATATTTGAATGCATAAGTACAAGATTTCATTTATTCATCCATGCACAAAGTCATTTATTCATGCATCCATGAAGCACTGATTCACTCCTTCATTCATGAATTCTTAAATGTATTCATTAATCTGTTCAGCAAATTGCCATTTAAAGCTTACCATACAAAAAGTGCCAAATTAAGCTGTGTGTGGAATGAAGATGGTTCCCCATCCTCACAGAATGCATCTTTAAGAGGGGAGGGAAAAGACCTTAGCATAAATATAGCAAATATTAGGTCATTACAAAATATGTGTTGCAAGTAAAGTGCAGAAGTTCATAAACAAGGAACATTTACTTTTGGTTGGGGCAGAGGTGTGGGGGATAGGAAGTACATTGGTCAGGAGAAGGAGGCCTTTAAGCTGAAGTATGACAAGTAGAGGGAATTTGAAGAGAATCACCCAAGGGAACTAGATGAATCTGTGCAATGAGCTGAGAAAACATAGTGGCTATGGAGGAAAAGGTGCTGAGGAGTAGCTGGGGGCTCTTTTTTGCTGGAGTGCAGCGGTTGGAGAGTCCTAGGATGCTAACAGAAGCTTGAAAGACAAGTAAGAGTCAGATCATGAAGGACCGCAAATACCAAGCTAAGGAGCTAGGACTTTGATCCTGCACCTGGTAGTGAGCTGGTGAAGGGTTTTGGAGAAAATGTATACTATCAGAAATTGGTTTAACAAGGTTTAATTTGGTGGTCATAAGTAGGAAAGTAGGAAGAACAACTGGGAAGCTAGTGAGGAGGAAGATATCAAGGGCCAGACCTGGAGCTATGAAAGAGGATGAGGAGATGTGCAAGAAAGAAAGAGAGAGATGGCCGGGCGTGGTGGCTCAAGCCTGTAATCCCAGCACTTTGGGAGGCCGAGACGGGAGGATCATGAGGTCAGGAGATCGAGACTATCCTGGCTAACACGGTGAAACTTCGTCTCTACTAAAAAAATACAAAAAACTAGCCGGGCGAGGTGGCGGGCGCCTGTAGTCCCAGCTACTCGGGAGGCTGAGGCAGGAGAGTGGCGTAAACCCGGGAGGCGGAGCTTGCAGTGAGCTGAGATCCGGCCACTGCACTCCAGCCTGGGCGACAGAGCCAGACTCCGTCTCATAAAAAAAAAAAAAGAAAGAGAGAGATTTAGAAGATGGTTTGATAGGACTTGAAAACTGATCACAGAAAAAGAGGGGAGGAATGTTTCTCAGGTTTCTGGTTTTTTGTTGTTGTTGTTGTTGTTTTTTGAGATGGAGTCTCAATCTGTTCTCGCACTGGATCTCAGCAAACTGCAACCTCCGCCTCGCAGGTTCAAGCGATTCTCGTGCCTCAGCCTCCTGAGTAGCTGGGATTACAAGCGCACACCACCACGCCCAGCTAATTTTTGTATTTTTAGTAGAGACAGAGTTTCACCATGGTGGCCAGGCTGGTCTCGAACTCCTGACCTCAAGTGATCCACCTGCCTCAGCCTCCCAAAGTGCTGGGATTACAGGCATGAGCCACTGTGTCCGGCCTCCCTGAAGTTTCAATTCAGGTGTCCAGGAGACAGCAGGGCCTTTTGAACACAATAAGCGAGCAGAAGAAGAGGAACTGGGCTGGGAAGAAAGAGATAAAGCTTGGTCTGGATTTGCTGTGATTCTCATGAAGTCAGCAGATGTCCTTGAAAGCAGAGGCAAATAACTGTAGGCTCTGAATGCACCAGCACACCAGAGAGTCCCTTCCTCCTTCCTGCTGCACCATGGGCCTCCACTGCTCTCACCATCAACTCCAGCGACCCAGCCTCTGGTCACTGGAGCAGGCAGAGCTGGCCTGGGTGGGGGGGTGGCAGGAGGAAGTGGGCAGTGGAATTACCCACAAAGTGACTTCTCAAGCTTGCCTATTTCTGGTGCCTCTTCTCCTGATGCATCTCAACCTTGGCCTGAGCTAATGAACCTCAGAGAGCAAAGCTGTCTTTTGTTTGCTTGTCATTTTGAAGTTTTCTGGTTGATTAAGATCTATGCCAGCAGGAGGGTATAAAATCACCAGCAATACTTCGTTTGAGGATTACGGGGCGTTCTCATCCCCTCCTGACAAAATGCTGAACTTAATATAAAAATGCTGTCCCAACCACTTTAGATCAGAGAAATTGTTAAAAGGACTTTTCTCTTTCTCTTTTTTTTCCATCTGAATTGTTATTTTTCCGTCTCTTATTTTCTGCTTTGTTTCACACCCCTGTAAGTCAGGTTGCTTTTAAAAGAGCAAAATTGAATTCTAGTTGCAGACAAAACTACAAATAATTTCACACTGAATGAAGTCCAAAGGAAGGAAAAAAAAAAAAAAAAAAAAAAAAACCTTTTACGGGGGGCCACTTTGAGGTTAACTTTTCCTCACCAAACCCCGGTTATCATTTTCCTGAGGACCATGATGGCACCTACCCCTACTCCCAGGCCCCTTGCCCAGCCTGCACGCTTGAAACTCCTAACTCTTAGCAGAGAAAGAATGCAGCCATCACAGCTTCATTCTTCTGGGGAAACGTAATTATCTAAACTGGCATGGATCCAGAGCTCAGCTCCCCCATGAAAAGGATTTCTTATGAAAGATTAAGTGGTAACACATATGTCAACAGCACTCCCAGCTCTGGAGTAATTCTGAGCAAACAAGAAAATGGCAACAGTTCCTGTTTCCAATCTGGAAACCCTCCCCGGGTCTCTTTCCACCCCAGGTGGCACAGAGCTCTTCAATTTGTTCAGGTGTTGTACCATGGGAGCCAATAGACAGGTGAGGGGGACAGTACGTTTATCCACGGTGAGGCTTGAGGGGATGGGAGCCAGGGAAGCAGCTGGTTTGGAGGCAGCCCTCTAAGGCTGGCTGTTTTAGGGACGCGGCACCGGCCACCAGGCCTGCGTAGCCCAGGTTCCCTCCTGTTTCCTGTAGCCCTCCGCCTTGGCAGGCATGGCAACACTGCCCTCTGCTGGGGCAGCACAGTCATCACACCCCACCCGAGCTCCCCGGGCCAAGGACGATGGTTGGGAATGTGATGGGGAGGAAAAGGCTTGACAGCTAAGCAACCACTAGGGTCAGCTCTTGTGTGGCTGGAGTGTCAAGCGTCCCCGTCTCTGATGTGTGCCTTAACCCAGGGTTTTAGAATCGAACAGACAGATCTGCTAAGTGACCCTGGGCATGATTTACCTTTCTGAGCCTCAGAACAAAGAGAAAGTCACCTACATTAGAGGACTATGGTGAATATGAAATGAATATTAGCTTTTCAGCAAGAGTGACAATACATCCTGATTTCCCCAGGATGGTCTCAGTTTTTGCCTGTGGTCCTGATGTAATTATGAACGGCACCCCTTTCATTCTCAAAAGGCAATAAATTATATGGATAGCCTATCCAAAGCACAAGACACTCTGCCAGACATAGTAGTTACTCAGCAAAACCTAGTTTCTCCCTATTTTACTTGAATGCTGATCTTCTGTGAATGCAGATAAAGGGACAGATGAGGCAGTTTCCTTTCCCTTTATTTCTATGGGGCTAACTGTACACGAGCTTTTCTGCATCCAGCAAAGAAAGCAGTATGGCAATGTTTGGAAAAATCTATGATGAAGAGGCTAGGAGCCATCAGAAGATAAACCAAGCCAACAAATTTCAGCAGAAACCTAAGCAAGCCCCTTCGCCCTCTGTCCTGCTGCCTCCCACGTATGAGGAGTGATCAACTTTGCTTTTCCTTTTTCATAAGACTGCGGCAAGTCCCAAATGCAGCAATGGGTATTAAAATGCAGTCCTAGGCAGAAGTGAGGTATCATTATCTCATTTTTGATGGATACCAACTATCCACAGTTGGATATTTTTTAGAGATACTTCTTTGAAAAAGAAGATGCAAAAGTTCAGCATGTATAGCCCCATAGCTATATAATATACATTCATTTATGTCTTCCAAGCCTGAGAAATGTGGGGAATTATTGAAATGTCTACCACTGTGATAGCTCAAATCAGTGACAATGGCCAAATTTTGTTGCATCAATGTCCCTGAGGGGAAGCTGGAACCAACGCCAGGATAGCAGCTGATCTGCATGTCTATTTACATAAATTTGCATTCGTGTGATGTTGAAAACTAAATGCCAATATTAAGGAAAATTGTTTTCTCCCAGACTAAGTCATCTCAGCAGAGCACAGTAGCAAGGAATACAGGCTCTGGAACATGGCATGCTACCCTCTATTTATGTGACCTTGAAAGTTATAACCTCTGGTGTGATGTTTCCTTATCTAGAAATGGGAATAATGACAGCACTTACCACAGAAGGTTGGTGCAAGGGTTAAATAAGTTAATGTGGATGAAGGGTTTAGAGCATCACTTGACCTATTAAGTGCTCAGATATTAGCTGCTATTATTAACTCACACCCCATCCATTATCCCTCACCAACAGTTTTTGTAATGCAGCCCCTGCTTTTTCTTCTGTAAATCATAAAAGTTAGAAATTTAGAGCTGGGAGGGATCTCAGAACATCTAATCAGTCACTTTTAGACTTTTATTTTATTCCTTTTAAAATAACTATGGAGCACTTTTTGAAAATAAAAGCTTACACGGAAACCCAGCATGGGGAGCCATAGTAGCATTGCAGTTAAGAAAATGGGATTTGCAGATAGACAGGTCTGATTTCTAGTTCAAAGCTGCTTATTAGCCTTCTAACTCAGGGCAAGTGATTTACTTTGGCATTAAGCCTTCGTTTCATAAAGTGTAGAATAGCAATTGTAATTGTAAATATTTCATAAGATTGTTATAAAGTTAAATGACTTCACACCTATTGAGTGTTTAGTGCAATGCCTGGCACATAATAAAGACCCAATAATTACATTAAATTCTTATGACTTTAATAAGTGAAGTAGATACAGGAGAGCCAATCCAGTTGAAGCAGAGGAGAAGACGTGGACCCCGTGAAAGGCTCCCAGGGAACTTCTATGACTCTGCAAAGCACAACTTAAAAGCTCCTGATCTAAGTCAACATCTGGAAATCAGAGTCCAGAAAGTTCTCAACCCTTAATGTTAATTAACACCTTCCTTCATCTCTAGCCAGCATTTTAATTCTGCCACTGTCCCCTACTGGCTGTGTGATTGCTCTTCTTTTCCTTTTTCCTTAAAGTTACAGCCCTGAGACAGTCTCTTTGGTTTAAACACCTTTTTCTAGGCCTGATTAAGCTGAGCAAGATTGTGTGGCATCCCCTGCGGCTGGCTCCCAATGGGGGTGAAAGTGTCCTGAACTTGCATTTCTAACATCTTCTGTTCCCTTCCTGTGCCTTTGACAGCTCACAGCCGGAGGGGGAGTGAGTCATCTGGTTAAAAATAAAAATACTACCATCTTCTCTCTAATGGCTTTGTTCATGATCACTGCAGGCTGGCACTTCTATGTATTCTAAGCAGCCAGGGATAGCCAGTGGGCAGCCTGGGAAGCTAGCTGGATTGCCTAAAACCAAAGTTTTGTCATCTCCTTTGTTTTGCTGAAACACGGGGATTCAGCCATCTCTACCTGGGCTGGGCTACATTAGCATGGGGCAGAATAGATGGTCAACCTTCAGAAGACGGGAACAGTGATGGACCCAAGAGTCACTTAGAGAAGGTAAGATTCATAACCCACAAGGGGTAGCCCAATCCCTTCATTTTACTGAGACCCAGAAGTGGAGAGTTACTTATCTAAGGTCACTTAAGCTGAGAGTTGGAGAAGGAAGCCATGGATTCAGGGCTTCTATCTATAACAATTACAATGACTATTGCTCTTATTTCTACTTGCTTTTCCCAGCACGATGTTAAATGTTTTGTGTTGTTTGCCTCATTCCATGATTAACACAATTCTATGAGGTAGGTATTATTTTCCTCACTTTACAGATAAGAAAACTGAAGTTTAGTGAAGTTAAGTGACTTGCCTAAGTTCCACTGGATAGTACGTAGTGAAGAAGTGATAAAATAAGTTCATTTATGTCCAGTGCCTATTTTCAATCATTGAATCCTTAAAGTTTAGGGAGTGGAGAGTGTATTTATTAGCATGTGTATGTGCTAAGAGAGCAGGAACAGTATCTTATTCATTATTAAATCCTCAATTCTTTTTTTTTTTTTCTTTTTTTTTTTCCGAGACAGAGTCTCTCTCTGTCGCCCACACTGGAGTGCAGTGGCACAGTCTCCGCTTACTGCAACCTCCACTTCCTGGATTCAAGAGATTCTCCTGCCTCAGCCTCTCGAGTAGCTGGGATTACAGGCTTGCACCACTATGCCCAGCTAATATCTTGTATTTTTAGTAGAAATGGGGTTTCACCATTTTGGCGAGGCTGGTCTGAAACTCCTGACCTCAGGTGATCTGCCCACCTCGGCCTCCCAAAGCGCTGGGATTACAGGTGTGAGCCACCACACCCAGCCTCAATCCTCAATTCTTAACAAAATTCCTAAACAGGAACAGATACTCCATAAGGATTAAGTCCATGTGTTATAACCATAATGTTTGGCTCCATTAGAATCTGGGTGTTCCCCCCCACCTCACCCACTTCTACTTAGGATGTTAGTGATTACTATATGAATTTGGTCAACTTTGCCAGAGGACAACTTCCTGTGGCCAGTTTGGGATAACATCTGTTTTCTTTCCCCATCAGACACTGTCTATGTACCTGACTTATGCTCAGGCTAGTGAGAAGCATTAATGTTGGGACTGAAATGGAAGTTAGTGAAGCCATGACATATGTCCTGATTTCACCATGTGACTTTGGAGAAGTCACTCAATTTTGCTGAACCTTGATTCATTCAGCTGTAAGGAAACCAGATCGTTTGCAAGAACCCCATTCAACAATTGCTTGATCCAAGCGTGATGTAAAGCCAGGTTTCTCAAGTTCAGCATGATAGAAGTTTTGAGCCAAATAATTCTTTGTTAAGGAGATCTGTGCATTGCAGAAAGCTTAGCAGCCTCCTCAGCCTCTGTCAGAGGCCGGTAGATCTTCCCCAGTTGTGACAAATAAAAACGTCTCCATACATTGTCAGATGCCTCTCGATGCCTCCCAGGGAGCAGAGGGCAAACCCTCTGGTATGAAGTGACCTGGGTTTTGTCTTTGCTTTTTCAGCATCTATCTCAATTTCCCTATAGCTCCCTTGCTTTCTCTGGGCCTGACTTCTCACTTGAAAAAAAAAAGGGGGGAGTTATTCTGTTTGGCCAGGATGATTAAGCCGTGAACATGCTCCAGCCGTGATCCTTTCCTGTTTGTGCTGAGGATGGAGGTAATGGGCAGTTGAAAGAATTGGTGCTAAGTGCTTTGCTACAGGTATGTGACCATCAGAATCCAGTGTGTGTGCTAAGGGCCGGGTGGGAGCTTGGAGAAAGTATTATGTTCACTGTATTTGTTAAACCTCATAAATCATGTCCAAAACCCTAAGAAAATCACGTAAGCCCTGTTTCACACATTCCACTAGCCCTAGATGCCCACAGTCCAAATCCTTTACCATCATATTTGCAATGTCTATGATTTGAACTCTGCCTAACTCCTATTCTTCTAGATAGGTAGATAGGTAAGTAGAGAGAGAGAGAGAGAGAGAGAGATATGAATAGACATGGGTAAATATCTATGTCTATCTAATAGGAGATATACACATAATAATGATGATACAGATAAATATGAAATAGATGGATAGATAGATGATAGATAGATAGATAGATAGATAGATAGATAGATAGATAGAGGTAAAGAGAGAGAAAGAGAGAGATCCTATCAGTTCTTTTTCTCTGAAGAACCCTGTACTAGTAAAATATATTAATCATCATCGTTATTATCACTGTTGTTCACAGAGCATCCAGTCAGCTAAATATATATTCGAGAAAACATGCTAGACTCTAGAATCAGATATCATTTCTCAGATGACATAGAGACTTCAGTTCTGCCTGTTTCTGTTCTGTGCTGTAAGCTCCTTCTTTGGAAATGGCCATAGTAATGTCTCCTCCCTCTGCCTCAGGCATTCTGCTGAGTCTCTCCAGAGGTAAGAGATGTAGAAGTTCTTTCTAAGTTCAGAAGTCACTCCTCCCTTGGAAAAGATGGTTATTTATGGCAAAATCAGGGAGACGATCACCAGCTCTGTAGCCAGGCTTTTGGCCTGTTTTGCCCATGGCTGTATACTCTGTGCCCTGAGCAGTGCCATGATGGGTGAATTAATGAAAAATCCTACATTTCCAGTGGCCAGTTTGGAATGTCAGGATAACTGTTACCCATGCCCACATTGACTAGATAGATAAACATCACATTATGTGAGAAAATCAAACATATCCAAAGTTGTAGAATGATTTTTCTATGAGTTCCTCTGGAGCAATTGTTTTTCAGCTTTCGTTTAAAGAGCAGAACACTCTGACCAAACAACATCTTGTGCAAAAGCACACTGTACTAAACAGGTGCTGTTTTGGTTGAAGTGTGCGCGTGGTGAAGGGGATACAGATCCCAAACACTCCCTACATACCCTGTGCCTTCTACTTCCTCTTCCTTTTCTTTTTTTTTTTNATCTTTAAAACCTTAAGTACTTGGAAAACATATTTTGAAAATAATTGGCCATAAATATTTTGGATAGAGGCTGGGTGTCATTAAAACAGCGCTATGCAAGGACTCTGACAGTTCCGGCTTAGCCTTCTTTCTGCCTTAGACTCTGTGTGGGACCTCTGGTAGGCACTTTTCTTCTCTATGCCTCAGTTTTCCCATCTCTAAAGTAAGAGAGATGGAATGATATTGAATGGTCCAACCAGGCATCAGTCTAGCACAGATGAGTCACTCATGTGATCTATTTCTCCCTCCATTTTGTCTTACTATGTTGTCCCAGTCTCCTCTTCCTGAAGAAATCAGGGGCCCAGGGGGAACCCAATGGCATGGAGCATCAGCTACAGCAACTGAGCGATGTGATGGGATCATTATGTCTCCTCAAGCTCTTGAATAGTACAATCAGTTGTCTGCATGAAATGATCAGAAATCAAAAGACTCAGTGTTGTGATCGCAGCTGGGACCCCATGTTTGGCTTGAGCAGGGTGGAGGCACAATGCTGGGGCCACATTCCAGGCAGTTAAAGAAAATATCAGCATCTATTTACCAATGAATTACAGAACATCATTCAAATGTCATCGGTCCAGAACCCACTCCCTGGCTCTCACAGAGCTCTGACTGAGAACAGTCTTCTTTTCCCTCTTGTCGTTACCTCGCTAATATCAGATGAACATCTTATAACTTTTCGTGGCATAAGCTTGGTGTGAGGGAATTCGCTTTCTCAAGATGCCCTTCTCTGCTGCATAAACATACACATCTCTTTGACTGCTGTTTTGTGACTCAAAATTTCCACCTTCTTACTTTTTTTCTGCATCCTGGTGTCAAGAAGTCAGAAAACCTAATTTCCATATCTTGCTACTGCCATTTCTCCTTGGGATGATCTTCAACAACTTTCCCAAACCTTGGATTTCATGCTTATTCTTCCTTCTTGATGAAGTTTTTAGGTTTTTGAGATAATCAAATTATCCTCTGAATTTTAAAGTCTATTATGAACTACAAAAACATCATTCAAATGTTAGTATTATTGTGGCCTAAATGGCTATTTACATTTTAACAAAACACTTTCAGCACCAGAGTTATTTCCCAAATTGGGTGCCAGGAAAATCTAGTTTCCTAAAACGATAAGACTGCTCTAGGGAAAAAGATAATAAAGCATTCATGGAAAAAAATAAAATTGGATTTTCAATTATGTAAATTTCTTTATGCAGACCTTCTCAGTGTCTTTAAGCTAGAAATGTTATCTACTCACAGAATCTGCTATTCTTCTCCCAGGAATCGCTTATTTTCACTTTTTAAAATTAATAAGCTAGAAATATTACCTACTCCCAGAAGCTGTTATTCTTCTCCCAAGAATCACTTATTTTCATTTTTTAAAATTTAGCAGGAAGTAAAATTTGAGAGTCACTGATCTATATTACCTTCTATAAAGGAAATTACAATATAACAACTGCTTTACAACTGAAAAAATTAAGGCTGGAAAGTGTAAAAAGATAAGTAAGGCACAGAGAAATTAGGCTGCTACATTTTTTTCTATACTTTGCAGTTCTTCTTTGTGTGTTCTCTTTCTCTCTCTCTCTCTGTCTCTCTCAGAATCACTTGGTATCCTGCCAGAAATGCACATTCTCATGCCATTCCCAAGATCTACTGAATCAGAAACTTTGGGTAGATCTCAGCAATTTGTGTTTTAACAAGCTCTCCAAAGTGTTTCTGATGCATACTAACATTTCAGAATCACTTGATTCTGAATCACTGATTTACTTACTAATAGTGCCTTCTTTCAATTCCATATGTCCCAGTCTGGACAATAAATTGGATAGTCACACTAAATATAGCTTTGCTGGCTAAATTTTGTGTTAAATAATTCTGTTTCTTTGGTAAACAGCAGCAGTAGCACACACACACACACACATTCACACACACACATTCACACGTGGACATACCTAGACATCCCAGCCTCCTCCTACTGGGATGATCTGGACCTCTGGACAATCCAACTACTAAAGAGTTAATGCCTGGTACTCCTCAGCATCCAGATCCTTACTAGCCAGGGTCCTTTCTGAAGGATTGATGCTCTTCAAATGACAATTAAATGATTACTGTGCCAAGTGCTTAACATAGTACCTACTATACAGAAAGAGTCTAATAAATGGTAGTTATTTAATTTTCTACTTCTGATATCTTTTTTATGCCAGAAACTGTGGTAGGTTTTGGGCATTAAATAGTGAACACGAGAGCATGATCCTCATAGAGCTTATGATCTAGTTGGAGATACTGACCGCAAATAATTGTGATCCAGGGTGACAAATGCTTTTGTTGGACAATTAGGGTGGTGTAGCAGCATGGGGTGGGAGGGGGCAGTCTGTGTGCAAAATCAATGGCATGTGGAAAAATCCAGATGAGAAAGAACATGACACATTGGGAAAACCACAAGTGGCTCAGATTGGCTGGAGCTTACTATGGTGGCCGTGCAAAAATAGGGAAGAATAATGATGATAAGAGATGAGTCTGGAGGTGTTGGCAAGGGCCTGATCAGAGGCTTTTTGAGCCATGTTGGAGAGTTTAAGAATTCTTTTGAGGGCAATGGGGAGCCACGGAGGGGTTCTCAATGAGGGGAAGTCTATTTACATAGATATTTTATAAAGTTTGTTCTGGCTATTGTGCAGCTGTACATGATTGAATGAGAGAAGACTAGTGTTATAAAATAACTCCAGTGGTAACAGGTGGTTCCCTGGATGAGGAAAGTGGAGTGGACATGGAACCATGCACAACCACATTTATTGAGTTTTGCTTCAAAGTTAAAAAACAAAATATTTATTGTTCTCTCTCTCTACATGTATCATTGGATTTTGTTTCAGAAAACAAAATGGTAGCCCTATAGTCTGGGCACTTGGATCCCTCAGTGAGATCATATTTCCATCATTCTTGCTTATCCTTTTTGTTCAGACCTAAAGCTTCGGTTTAAACTTCTACAAATAGAACATGTATTAGTCCATCTACTATTATCTAAATATCTATATAGTACATTATTGTTAGTAAGTTATCTTTGCTTCTAATTTGATCTGCAACGTAAATCTGTGAGTCATTTTCAATGTTTGGAAATCAAGGCTCAAAGAGGGTTGGTCATGTTCATACAGAAGGCAAGATGCCTTTTCCTTTGTCTCCAGATTCTATGTACTTGTCACATCTGCACATTGTTACCCACTCTTTTGTCGGTGTGTTAGAAGAACATTGGATGAATCAAGGTTAGCAAGGAGGCTGGTGTGAAGATTTGCAATGGGTTGCAATGTTCTGCTTGCATCTCTATGTCCCACCTAAACTCAGGAAAGGAAAAGGAGGAGGGAAGCAGAGGGAGGATGAAGGAGAAATGCTGTGACACCGTCTAACATTGCAGGGTACTTCAAGAGGAGTGCTAGAGAACTCATTCCCCAGACTCGCAGCTTTTGAGCAGCCTTTGAGCCACCTAAAGCTGCCCTACACTCAGCTACAAGTCTTTTTGAAGATAGGTATAGGAGAAAGAGAGCCACTAACGCATTAGGAAGAATACTAAGTTGAGTCTTTCAATTTCCCCATCTGCATATGAGGACACCAATAAAATACTTATCTCCCAGGGTTGTAGTTAGGATTATTGAGAGGATTAAATGAAATAATGCCTAGAATGCCCTTCTAAATAACTGTGTAGCTCCCTGTCTCTCTTCAGGTCTTCACTGAGATGCCTTCTTTCAGCAAGGCATTTCTTATACATCTGATTTAAGCTTCAAACACTGCTTCCTTTTGTCCTTCCTGTTTCCCTTCTGGCTTTATTTTCCCCACAGAACCATCCTCCAACTAATATAGTAAATGTTCTACTTGTTTATTCCCGTGTCTACACCTTTCACAGGAAAGCAAGGGTGGCTTGTCTGTTTTGTTCATTGCTGTATCTCTAGTGCTAGAACAGTGCCTAGAACAAAATAGGCAAATAGGTACAAGTGTAAAGTGAAAATATATCATTTGTTTGTTTTGCATTTTCAGAACTATTTGTTATATGATCAAACTCTTAGCCCAATTTTTTTTACTATGTAGTACATGAATACTGTCTCACTAAAAATGAAAATAAAAAAAATTAACACTATGAGTACACAAAATGAAATATACAAATGATTATGGCCAAAGGACCTTTATAAATCTCTCCATTCCACTTCTTCCCCACAAGTAGCCACTGTTTACTCTTAGCTGTGTAAACCATCATACCTATCCTATGCAGTCACAGGTGTATTAATAGACAGATACAGCAATAAATATGAGAACACGAATTTTCATAATACTATATGCCAGGCACAGTTCTAAAAATTTATGTGTATTAACTCATTTAATCTCCATGGCAATGCTACTAGACAGGTGTTATTTCTACACAAAATGACAGGGAAGGGAACTGGGCATAGTTGCTATTTCTTTAATATATAAATAGAATCATATTAAATCTATTAGCCTACAATGTGCTTTTTCCATTTCAAACAAGTTGTAGGTAAGTACACCTTGATATTTAAGGTCAGAATCCATTTATTCCTTCCATAAACACTTTAGGTTTGTAGAGGGCTTTAATTTTACCCCAACCACTTACTGGTTTTGTAATCATGTCTTCAGTCTCCACCCCCAAGGGTGCTGAATTGAATGACGTCGAAACTCCTTCCCCCAACCATGCATGATCTTGCTCTGCAGCATCTCCCAACTTCTCGCTTACCCTGGGATTGGGTACAGGCAATCTCCTCTATTCCCCAACCCCGAGGTTAATTGCACTGATAAATTCCCACAAAGCCCTTTGTGCCCTTTGTGTCTTTTTTTTTTTTTTTTTCTTGGAAACTGAGTCTCACTCTGTTGCCCAGTCTGGAGTGCAGTGACGCATCTCGACTCACTGCAACCTCTATCTCCCGGGTTCAGGCAATTCTCCTGCCTCAGCCTCCCAAGTAGCTGGGATTACAGATATGCACCACCACACCCGGCAGACTTTTGTATTTTTAGTAGAGATGGGGTTTCACCATGTTGGCCAGGCTGGTCTCAAACTCCTGACCTCAGGTCATCCACCCGCCTCGGTCTCCCAAACTGCTGGGATTACAGGCATGAGCCACCACGCCTGGCCCCTTTGCATCTCTTATTAGCCTGAGTATTTGATTCCTTCCTCCCTTACACCAAGGAATGAATCACTTTCCACTAAATGGGAAGGTTGGAAGGTGGGGAGACCATGACTTCAAACATTCTTTAAAATCAGCAGGTGTCCAAGGAAGTCAAGCAGGGGAATCAATTGCTGCTATTTCTGCTGATTTGCTGTTTTCAAACCAAATGTTCAACCTCTTTGAGCCTCCAGTTTCTCATATATTAAATGATAGTAGCTCCCATCTTACCACATCATGCGTTTGAGGTCTATTATTTTGGAAGAATTTTCATAATCATAATGAGTTATAACAATCCCTCACACTAATGATTTGCACACTGTGATTTGCAACTTACACAGTCCTTATTGAAGAGAGTTATTTCCTAGACTTATCAAATATCAGAGGTGAATCTTATTGTGGATAAATAGATCGAGTGGTTTCCAAACTCTCTGCTTCACCCACTCTGGCAAGAAGAGTACAGAAGGCATAATGGCAGTCCATGAACTCTTCAATATTTCAAAAATGCTAACGGGAATCATATATCTCCCCAATAAAATCAGACTTTAATTGCTTTTGGTGGGAATTATATCAACTAAAATTGGTACTTATTGGAAAACTAATTATCCCTGAATAAATGTAAGTTGGTAGACATAACCTCTTGAAACACTGGGAATCTATGGAGAGAAAAGTCACAGAAGGAGGACTTAGTAGTGAAAAGATGGAGGGTCTAGACCACAGGGATACCTACATTTTACAAATGAACCCCAAGAAGCAAGCTGTACCCTGAAATTCTCACTTCATCTTCTTTCCCACTCCTTCCTTAACTTAGGCCTCATCTGTCCTCTGCTGGCCTTACGTATGCACTAGAGTCCTGGCTAGTTTCAGTCTGTCCTGCCCCTTCCAATCTGCCCTTCAAACTGCAGAATTCTTTTCTGCAGTTAAAAGGCCAATGGAGTGGCCATTTTAGTATTCACCTTTCCTATTCCCCTGTTAACTGATGCTCTCTGATGACTCCTCATTGATATTGAAAGAAAGGCACCCTCCTCTACCTAAAATACAAGATTCTTCATGATCCAGCCTCACCATATTTTGAGATTCTCTATGCTCCAGCCACACCCAACGATGTTTGGTCGCTGAACGCACCAGGCCTTTTCACTGCCAGTCTGTGTCTTTCAACATGCTGTTCCCTCTACCGAATGCCATTCCTCTACCTGTTCACCTGCTGACTTTGACTTATCGTTCCATTTTCAGCTTCATCACACCTCCTCCAGGAAGCCTTCACTGTCTGCAATCCTTTACTCCAGGATAGATCAAGTGCCTGCTCTGAGCTCCTCATTCCATGCTTCTTTCTTGCAAGCACTTCTCTTACTGCATTTCTATCTTCTCGGTAGGCAGAGAATTGTTCAATAAACATAAATTCCCCTGGCAGAGCCAGGAGTAAAATGCTAGGTCTTCTGACTGCCAGTTGTAGGGCTCTCTGTGTTGCAGACCACTGCAAGGGCTCTGAAAACTTCAACCACTTGGCCTTTCAGTAAAGTCCACAGTTTGAGAATAATCTATCTAACATTGCATGTATTAAGGAAAAATGTTTACAAATGACAGGAGAGAAGGTATAACTTTAGGGACCTTAGCAGACAGATTCTATCCTCCAAACTGGAAGCATACAGAACAGGTTTCAGGGCAGAAGGCAAAGCGGAAGCAACTTCCAGGCAGAGGCACTGGAAGAAGCTTCACTACAAATAGTTTTCAAGTACAAAGAAGGCCAAAGGGATGCCACTGCTTGTGTGAGAGAGAACCCAGATAATGAGGTAGGAGGCCTTGTTCCCATTATGCTGAACTCATTCAAAGTATGTTTTCAGGCCGGGCACGGTGGCTCATGCCTGTATTCCTAGCACTTTGGGAGGCCAAGGTGAGCAGATCCCTTGAGGTCAGGAGTTCGAGACCAGCCTGGCCAACACGGTGAAATCCCGTCTCTACTAAAAATACAAAAAAAAAAAGCCGGGTGTGGTGGTGCACACCTATAATCCCAGCTACTAGGGAAGCTGAGGCAGGATAATTGCTTGAACTTGGGAGGCGAAGGTTACAGGGTTACAGTGAGCCGAGATCGCACCACTGCACTCTAGCCTGCGTGACAGAGCAAGACCCTGTCTCCGGGAAAAAAAAAAAAACAATTGTTTTCTTCTGACTGTGCTTTCTGAGATCCATCAAGTACAATGCTGGGCAGGGAGTCCAACATCTCTCACCTGCTTACAGGTTGATATGCTTTGGCCCTGTGTCCCCACCCAAATCTCATCTCAAATTGTACTCCCCACGCCTGATGGGAGGTGATTGGATCATGGGGGCGGCTTTCCTCCATGCTACTCTTGTGATAGTGAGGGAGTTCTCATGAGATCTGATGGCTTAAAAGTGGCAGTTTCCCCTGCACAATCTCTCTCTCTCCTGCCACCCTGTGAAGAAGGTGCTTGCTTCCCCTTTGCCTTCTGCCATGATTGTAGTTTCCTGAGGCTTCCCAGCCATGTGGAATCATGAGTCAATTAAACCTCTTTCCTTAATCAATTACCCAGTATCAGGTATTCTTTATAGCAGTGTGAAAATAAACTAATACACAGGTACAGGGTCCTACCCACTGTGGTCCTGGCACATTGGGATCACCGCCCCACCTTCCGAAACTCCAGACCCTGGCCTCCAGGTACCACTTTCAGAGACTAGAAATCCAGTAGCAAGTAAGGAACTCCCCCAGGCTTTATAATCAGGAGACCCAAGAGCTTGTAACAATTAGGCACCCTATACTTAATTCACGAAATACTTCTATCTGCACTATTGGGATCTCTAACAACCCTGAACAATTGACATAACAGGGACACTCACAATGCTGTCTCTTTTTTCAAATGAGAGAGCCAAGGCTAAAAGATGTTAAGTGACTTTCCTGAGATCTGACTAAAGTAGAGAAATTTTCTGTGTACTAACAGGGCAATCCACCTAAAAATGTTGAGTTTTACCTCTACTCTGCTGTGCAATGTTGGGGGAGTTACTTGACCTATCTGATCTTCAGTTTCCTTATCTATAAAAAGGAGACAAAAATAATATCATTCTTCCAGGGCTGTTGTGCAATGAAATAAGATAATGTAGCTAGCACACTAATGGATGTATATTGACAGTAAATACCTAGAACTTAAGAGCTCCAGTCTTCTAACTCCAAGCCCTTTTCTCCTTTCTGATATTTCTGCCTCAAAGATGTGCTGAAGCTTTGGGTAACTCTTTTAACCTTCTGGGCTACAATTTTTCCATCTATAAAGGAGGTCCTAGTGACCTTACACAACTTCTTTGAATTTTAGTTCCCTCAACTCTAAATTGGAAGGAATAATTACAGTTTTTCCTTATAGGGTTATTCTGAGAAGTGAAGATATTGCTTGGAAAGTGCTTAACACAGTGCTTGGCACATAGCCAAAACTAAATATAAATTATCCCTTGTCACAGTGCTTGTTGCTAGTATTAATATTATTAATATTAGTCCCTCCCAACATGGGATGGGATATATACCCTCTCAGTAAAGTGATCAGAACTCATTTCCATTTGGATCAAAAGGAGATAAGAAAATTGCTGTAATTTCACTGCTGATGTCTGCAACCCTTTTTCTTCTTTGAATTCACCTTAGAGAATCAAAGACTCCCAAGCCTAGAAACGTCTTTAGAGGCCATCCACCCAACTTCCTCTCCAATGTTTGGATTATCTCTATGACACCTCCACCACATGGCTCTTAGACCTATACTTGAATACCTCTGGTGATGGGGATCTCACCACCTTGTAAGCTAACTCATTCTTTACCCAGTTCCATATGCTTACGTCTCTTAAGCCAAAATGCAAGCCACAACAGCTGCTTCCATTCGTCCCTTCATTTCTAACTGTATCCATAGAAGTCATGTAGAATTTGCAGAAGTCAAGCTTCAACCGTTTTTTTCAAACTATAACAAACTTGAATCATATTTGTTGATCATTTTTTTCTCCCTCATTCTGAAAAAAAGTCTTAAGCACATTTCACCGTTCAAAGGATTTTTTTGTTTGTTTGTTTTTCCCCCCATCTGCTGGTTCCCACTGGGATGAAAAGCAATAAAAAGTCAGAAAGAAGTATAGGTTTGCCTTCTGGCTTTGTCACTTAGACGAATAGCACCGTAAAAAATGGTGAATGCTATCGGTTAAACTGAGCTCCTTCCTCTGCCCTGTACATTTCACTGTGTTCTGATGCAGGCCATTTGGACAGGGAGACCTTTTTCTGGAGATGGATAAGTTGGTGAGCTAAAGATTTTGCATTAAAAACAGATTCTGGTTATAATATCCTCCTGACAGTTGCATTTTGGTCCCCTGTTTTGTGAATCGTATCAATAAATCTCAAGGGGCACATCAGTTGGTGATAGGATATCTGAGAACATCAAGAAGTATCTGCCAATCAGAGCATAAAAGGGAGCAGCTCCAAGCCAGCACTTGCAGTTATCAAAGAGTGTGTCAGCATTCTTCTTTCTTCTTTCTCACACCCCAACTTCCACATTCCCAGCTCTTTTTTAATGTCCTGTGTGTCTAATCAGTTTCTCAATCTACCACTGGCTTCAGGAAGTCACATGAATAGACGACAGGAGAGCAATTTGTAATATTTTACACTTTCCAATAAAAAAATGCTGGTTGGGAATGTTAATATTTAATCACAGATAAAGTGTCTGAAAAGTTGAAGGAGAATTTTCCATTAAGATACGGAGATAGTCAGAAAGTATTCTCACCTTGTTAGAAAACCTTATCAAGCAACCAAACAGCATATGGTGTTAGGAAAAGATGCTGGGATAGCACCCATGGGGCTAAATCTCTTGCCCTGCTGGGGGTTAAATGTGAATTCAAAGTCCAGGGTAAATGTAAAACAAAGGAAGTGCTTTCTGATCCAGTGTACTCTGACCAGTATGAGCAAAGTTAGGAATGGAAAAGTGGACATTGTACCTTTGATGTGATGGAGGCTGATGTCAAAGATAACTTTGAACTTTTCTCCTGTGAGAATCATAGCACCTATGGACTACTACTTGCAATAATAAACTGCAAGCTAGAACTTACATTTGTGTTGCAATGTATAATTTATAAAGTGCCTTCTCGGCTAGTGCATCATTAGTGACTCCATTATGGGTGACTGATAAGGTTCCCCTTTCATGGAGGAGAGAACAGAGGCTCAGAGGCATGAAGTTATTTGCCCAAAGTTGTAGAGTAAATCTGTGGTTTGGTTTTGAATACAGGTTTTTCTGACCCTAAACCCACTACTTTTTCCACTAAAGCACTTTTTTTTTTTCAGTAGAAAAGGGAGAAGCGGGTCTATTTGGGGCATAAGGTGATAGTGATCATGATGTTGATGAGAATGATGACAGTGATGGTGCTGGCAGCTTACATTATCTTCAGATTTTGAATCCTACTAAGTACCAAGCCACATGCTAGGTATTTTCCATGACCACTGTCATTTAATCCTTAAAACAGCCATTAAACATACTTACTATTATTTCATTTTGGAGGTTAATAAATGGAGGCTCAGAATAAATTACTTTCCTGTTGAATAATTTAATAATTTGAAAAACTGAATAATTTCCATAGGGAATTATTCAAATCTACTTCTAGATAAATTTAAAATGTCTGCATTTTTACTAAACCACACGAAAAGCAAAAACAGTGGGAAGCAAGTGTGATGGTTAATTTTATGTGTCTACGTAACTGGGCTAAGGGATGCCCAGATAGCTGATAAAATACTATTTCTGGGGGTGTCTGTGATGGTGTTTCTGGAAGAGATTAGCATTTGAATCAGTGAGAGAATACCACTCTCACCAACGTGGGTGGACATCGTCCAATCCCCTGAGGGCTTGGATAGAGCAAAAAGGAGGAGGAAGAGCAAATTTTCTCTTTGTCTGAGCTAGGGCAACCATCTCCTCCTGCCTTGGAAATCAGCACTCCTGGTTCTTGGGCCTTCGTGTTTAGGCTGGAACTGTAATTCAGGCTAACCTGGACTTTTGTCTTACAGATAATAGACTGTGAGATTGTTCAACCTCTATAATCACTTGAGCAAATTTCTTGCAATAAATCTCCATTATCTATCTATCTATCCATCTATCCATCCATCCATCCATCCATCCATCCTATTTTTTCTATCCTGTCTTTCTATCTATCCTATTTGTCTCTCTCTCTCTCTTTCTTTCTTTCTTTATTCTTTTTTATTTTTTATTTTTCAGAGTCTTTCTTTGTGTCCCCAAGGCTAGAGTGCAGTGGCGTGATCTCGGCTCACTACAACCTCTGGCTCCCAGGTTCAAGCCATTTTCCTGCCTCAGCCTCCCAAGCAGCTGAGATGGCTACATTATTTTTTCTTTTTTTTTTTTTAAGTAGAGACAGGGTTTTACCATGTTGGCCAGGCTAGTCTCGAAATCCTGACCTGAAGTGATCTGCCTGCCTCAGCCTCCCAAAGTGCTGGGATTATAGATGTGAGTCACCACACCCACCCCTATTTATCTATCCTTCTGTCCTATTGGTTCTGTTTCTCTGAAGATCCCTGACCAATACCATGGGGGAGGAGGGCACTTAGGGTTGGGCACGTGGAGTTCAGAGGCAGTCAGGAAAATTTATTCACACAGCAAATCAAATCTTTTTCGAGCTTTATTCAGTTAGGGATGCTCACAAGGCAGCTAGAAGCTAACACAGGCCTGGAATTGAGGAAAGTTACCGGGGACAGACAAGCAGAGCCAATTAATTCCTAAACATGTATTGAGCATCTACTACATGCAATTCTAGTGTACACAAGGGCAAGTTGTGTGGGGACCTCAAAAGAAAACTTGAAATTTGTAATTAGAAAAGTATTTCTTAGCCTTGGTGAAAATCATTTCAGCAGAGTATAGGAGGCTGGATTACAATGAGTGTTGGAGTCATAATTGGAGGTGAGGAATGGCAGATAGCAAACTATGAAGTCTGTGGCCAAAAGGAGAGTAGTAGCAAAATGACTTAAAATATTACTAAAATCAAAGGATTTTCCCTCCACTCCTTTTAAGATAAGAACTGAACATTTTTATGGGCTAGAGAAATATATAGTGGAGAGGAAGAGATTAAATAGGAGAGAGAGAATAATCAGTAGGGAAATTGAAGGCAACGTTGAAAGATTGCAATTCAGAATTCTCAGAATTCTCTGAGGCTTCAAGCACATTAATGATTTGGATCAATGAGTGAATCAGATCAGATTTCTTGAGAGAGAAAATTTCAGGATTTGAGCAAGGGAGATCTGGGTTCAAGTTTTAATTCTGTCACTTTCTAATTCTCTGATCTGAACAAATTAACCTCTCTAAGCCTCAGTTTCTTTGTTCATGAAAAGGACACAAAATAGAGATGCCATCAACCAACTCCTTAGATTGTTCCAAAGCAGATATTCCCGAACTTGCTTGATTCAAGCACCTGTAGTACCTCAGTAATTTTTTTACACTACCCCTACGCAAATAATAATAATAATAATAATAATAATAATAAAATGCTTTTATTGAATAGCTGGGTCCAAACAATTCAATAAGTATGTATTTCTTATAATTTAATACACATAATCTGAAAGAAAGATCATGTTATTTCATCTTAAATCAATGCAATCATTTACTCATGGGCTGTATGCACCTGTGGACATGGCACAACTTCTAAAAACTTGGAATCAGATTGGACAGCACAGTTCCCATTTTCTATTCCACACTGAACTTTGCACAGTACTTAATTTTTTAGTACACTAACTTTGTAAAGCCCAGCATTACACATACATATAACATCACTGAAGAGATTGTAACATGATCTGATGTTGAGACTGTGAACTACCTATGGACTATGAATGCCCCAATAGCTGTGGGGTATCTGGCAGATGTGACATGTCACTGAGATTTTCTCAAAAGTGTTGGCCAGATGCGGTAGCTCATACCTGTAATCCCTGGAGGCTGAGGCGGGCAGATAACTTTCGGTCAAGTGTTCGAGACAAGCCTGACCAACATGGTGAAACCCCCTCTTTACTAAAAATATAAAAAATTATCTGGTCGTAGTGGTGTATGCCTGTAGTCCCAGCTACTCAGGAGGCTGAGGCACAAGAATCGCTTCAACCCAGGAGGCAGAAGTTGCAGTGAGCCGGAAACTCGCCACTGCACTCCAGCCTGCGCGACAGAGTGAGACTCCGTCTCAAAAAACATAATATTAAATTTAAAAAGTTAAGGATCTGTAAGTGCCCTTCTAAGTTTTCTGTGGCCCCTGGCTGGGGACCCTTGACTCGTTTTGGAAATCATCGTGCTAAAGATTAATTAATATATGCATAATACATAATATATAATGAGCCCTTACAAATTGATAAGAAAAAGTGGCACATAACAGTACAGGGCAAGAAATGGTGGGGAAGTGGGAAGTATATAAACAGAAACAGTCAGAAGAGAAAATCCTAGTGGCCAATTCAAGCCTAAAGTAGAATTAGACTTCTCTTGGTTTTAGGGAAATGCAAATCGAAAAAATGAATTAACATTTTCACCCGTCCAATGCATGAAAACTAAAGATCAATTCCACCTAGTTGCTGATGAGGATGTAAGAAAATAAATCTCTCTCATATTGCCAGTGAGAAATAAATTGCTGCAGCATTTTTGGAAATTAAGCTGGCAGCATCTAATACAACTTAAAAATTATATCTGTTTAGCCCAGAAATGCTACTTGAAGGAATCCAGTATACAGAAATGAAAACACCAGTATATATAAATATATAGTCAAAGATTTTGATTAGATAATTGTTTATTATAGCATAAAAAGGGTCTGGAAACAACCTGGATGTCTGTCAATAGTAGAATAATTCTGATATATCTCTTTCATGGAGAGCAGCTTAGATATTAAATGAATTAGTTAGATATATGTGTATTGACCAAAAAAGATGTCTGTGATATAGTGTTAGAGAAAAAGACAAAATGCAGAGTAAGTGGTTATAGTAGAATATTGTTTTTTACAAAACAAAGAAATAGAAGAAAAATAAACGTAATGTTTATACAATCATATAGAAAACCAGGTAGGTAAAAGCTAACCCACTTAATCGTTGATATTTTTATTACAGTGTGGAGGGTGTCAAGTAGGTGTGTATAGGGAAAGGAAAAATTACTGGTTTTATCTATGTTCATATATGAGTTGTTTTATAGGTGGCAACCAACATTTATAGCCCTTAGCAGTTTGCACAGAAAATTCAGTGATATATTTGCTTGTTTGCCTTCCCCTCCTAAATGCATTTAACATCCCTGTAACACTGTGCCTAGCACGTAACAGGAATTTTTTTTTTTTTTTTTTTTAATGCCTTGGGGTTCTGTTTCTGATTTTCTTTCGGTGTGTTTCTCTGTTATGTTGCTGCATTTTTTCTCTATTTTTATATATCTCCCTTTCCCTTTTTCTCTCTGTACCCCTCCTTCTTCCTCTCTATTCCTCCCCTCACCTTGTTTTTATGCCTGATGATGTGGACACAGACAAGGAACAAAACAGGGCACCTGCCCTTGGAGAGTTTACAATCTGCTGGGCTGAAGATCAACACATGTTCAAAAAGAGAGGAAAGAAGTCAAGGGAGATCGTGCCAGATGGACTTAATTTCAATGAAGAACAGGGTAAGTCATCTACTTAGGAAGGGTGGGAGCTGAGGACTTATGGGGAATAAAAGTGGCTTCGATTATGGAGTCAACAGGAGATGAATGGAGGGATTGTCGTTCAGTGATCCTCCCCGGATAGCTTTGAAATTCATCTTTCTGAAGGCGGGAGTCCAGGCTCAAGTACCTCTGAAAGCCTCTTTAGGATCTGATCCCTTCATTTTTTTAAGTCTGTATCTAAGATGTATGAGCACATAAACTTCTTCCCCTACCTGATGTTAAATCTTTTCTATGGTGGCTGTGCTCAGAAGCCACCTGCTCATACCTATCCCCAAATCACTGCTTCACCAATAGAGAGAAATACCAGATCAGCCACCTGCACCATCCCACACCCTGTCCCTTCTCCCCTCACTCTTCACCCCTTTCCCCAGACCCTTGTCTCTCTTTTTGGCACCCAGCAAACCAGTGTCCCTGGGCCATTTCTGCCTGTCTTCCTGGACAGTAGTCCTGGCAGAGGCAGAAGAAGGGTCAGATGGCAGAGCTGCTGGGCTGGGCTCCCACAAGCTGTGTCCTAGTTTTCCAGGGTAAGCTGTCAAGAGTTGCCTCATTGCAATCCCCATTTCCCTCTCCCTAAATCCCTTTTCTGAGTCTGAAGAAATGGCATTGCCAGCCTCAGGAAAAGCCTCTTGCCCAGGGAAAGCCAGGTCTGAGAAGCTGCCATCAGACCCCATTGTCTGTGTCCTGGGACAACTGCCAAGGCCCAGGCATCTTGGCTGGGGATGTAGAAGGGCCCTATTCTGATCCCATCTGTTCAGAGTTGGGGAGAGAAGCCAGATCTCCTCCCCCTTTCCTCTCCCCCCAATCCCAAGCTCTGTGGATGAGTAACTTTTCAGAGATGAAAAACCAGAGCCCTGTCAAACAAGTCTTCTTGCTTGACAAAGATAGAATCTAAATATAGAAAGGTACAGCTAAACTCCACCACAGAGCAAGCAAACCCAATCTGGCACACAGCTTTTGGGGGTTTCCTCTCCTACTATGGCCCCTAGCCCTGTGCCCAGGACATAGTGAAGGGTCAGTAAATGTGACTAACACCCCTCCAGCACAAGCACAGGTCTGTTGAACAAACATCCCATAGAACCCAATGGATCTGCCCTAAAGCCCAGAGAGCCTCGGCCCCTCGCCTATTGGGAACATCTTTCCAAAAATACCACCACTTTCAAAGGAACTCCCCTGAGAATGATGGTGGAGGTCTAACACACATACTTTGCCCTTTTATGTGACAGATATGGTATATCCACTACCTTATTCAGCCTCTGCCATTGCAAGGATAGGATTATCCCCCTTTTATAGATATGAACACTGAGGCTAAGAGATTAACAGATTCATCCAATGCCACTTTGCTGGGCTCTTCTTTCCTGTTCCAGAGAACTCAATGTCATGATGGAAGGATTCATGATGCATGACCTCATTGATGGCCATGACTTCCCATAATTGTTCATATCAGGATCTCCAGGACCCTCTTTTTGTTTAATTAAGATTAATGGAATCATATTTCTTGGAGCCAAAAAATAATCTTTAGGGAGCATCAAGGTGAGTTTTCTGTTCTCAAAGTGATAACAGGCTATTCCAATGGCACATCAGTGTCCTAGGGTTGCCATAAGAAATTAGCACATACTTAGTGGCTTAAAATAACAGACATTTACTCTGTCATAGGTGTAGGGATTACAAGTCTGATATCAAGTTGTTGGCATAGCCATGCTCCTGCCAAGGTCTCTGGAAAAAAATTCCCCTTTGCCTCTTCCTACTTCTGGTGGTTACCAGCAGTTTTTGGCATTCCTTGGCTTGTTGCTGTGTCACTCCACTTTTTGCCTGTGTCTTCACATGACTGTCTTCCCTCTGTGTGTGTCTGTGTCTTTTTCTCTGAATCCACCTCTCCTTTCACTTATAAAAATCCTAGTCATTGAATTTAGGGTCTACCCTGATGCAGTATGACCTCATCTTTACTTGATTACTTCTGTAACACCCTATTACCGAGTAATACCAAGTAAGATCACATTCTAATGTTCAGGGAATACATGAATTTTGGGGGGACACTATTCAATTTTTGTGGGACACTATTCAGCCTGGCACAGATGGTATAACATGGTGCCAGGGGAAGCGTACTCAGAAGTTCAACTCTCTGGGACTTTAATCCCGATCTGTAACTTGCTCACTGTGTAACCCGGAGAATCTCTTAACTTCTCTAAATCTCGGTTTTCTCTTCTGTAAGGTAGGGATAATAATAGTAAGTACTTCAGAGGCTGGTTGGCAGGAGCCACTAAGTTAATCCATGCACCGCGTTCAGCACAGTGCCTGGCACACAGTGGGTGCTCAAACAACAGCTTCTCTCTCTGCATGTTGGTAGTTAGGGTCACAGGCTCTGAAGTCAGGCTCCTAGGGTAAAATCCTGTTCCTATCACTTTCAATTATAGGAAGATGGGCAAATTACATACCCCCATAAGCTTTAATTTTCTTACTATAAAACAGAGATAATAATTGTATCTACATTATGGGTTACTGTAAGCAGCACGTAAAGTCACCCAAATAAAGTATATGAGTATCTTGCAAGTTCCCAATAAGTGCTCACTCCTATGATATTGATGTTCCCCATTTGAATTCCTGTGGTATTATGCAATCATCCGTGCAATAGGAACTGGCTTAGCAGAGGGTCCTGGGATTCTGGCAGAAAAAGACCAGAGCTTAGTGGCCCATCAGAGAAATTGGCTCTTCCCCAGAAGAGAGGGAGCCACAGGGCCTGAGGTACTGAGGCTAGGCTTGTCTGTTTTGGGCAGTGGTCCAGGAGGCTGAAGCCCTCTCCTTTGGGGTTGGCTCACACCCAGTGAATTCATGGGAAATCTAGGGGCATGCTGCAGCTTCTAGGCTAAGCACCACATGTACACACACTCCCACCAGTCTCCAGCTGCCAGATGAAGGTGACCTAGGAGATCGGGGCTGGAGGATGGCTGAGGACCCAGGGGTGGAAAAGCAGCATGAGCTCATTAGTAACTGACTACTCCGGTGGAACAAAACCTCTCCCGGGGGCCATAACTCCGTCCCTGGAAGAAAGCATGATGAGAGGGAGGTGGCTGGGACTCCTGCAGCCTGTATCTGGTGCTGGGCAGTGGAAGCAAAGCTGAGTTCCCGCCTTCTGTAAATCCCCGGCATTTCCATGGAAAGAGACAAGTTGCTGCATGAAAAAAGAAGGGGTTGGGGGAATTTGAAAGGAAGCTGAAAAGCTGGCGACAGGGCTTCCATTATGTAGACAGTCATCCTGACCTGGTACCTGAACAAATCCCATCAAGGACAGATTCTCGGTCTTGAAGAGGCAGCACGGTAAAGAGGAAAGATCATGAGCTTTGGGGCCAGGTTCCCTTGGCTATTGTGGGGTCCCCACACTTCTGGATGATGTTGGATAACTCTTTGAGACTCAGGCTTCACGTCTGTAAAGTGGAAATACTTATGTTTCAGAGTTGTCATAAACACTAAATGATTTGACCTGTATCAACCTAATTCCTACTGGCTCATCAAACTCAGCTCCACTGTCCCCTCTGTTCCGATGCCTTCCCCAATAGGGCTTAGTTAGTTATCCCTGCTCGATGCCCTGCCAAGGGCTTACACGTTCCCTCTGCCATAATACCCATTCTTTGTTACTCAATTATAATTTCATGTTCATTTGTTTATCTCACATACTAGGATGTGAGTTCCCTGACGAGAGAGAATGTCTTGTTGGTTTTGAAATTCCCAGTGCCCAACTTAATTCTTGGCACAACGGAGTAAGCAAATGAATGAACTCGTCTAGTTGAGTAAAAATAAGTCTAGTTGGGTAGCGTTTTTGGGCAACCATTATTATCAAAGCACTCTGAAGACACAATGGAGGGATTTACTGTTGAGTAATTTTGTATCCTTCTTACGGTAACTTTAATAGAAGTATAGCAAGGAAAGTTTGGGATGGGTAAAAGAACCAGCAAATGGGGAAATGCTACAATGTCTCAGGTACTAGGCTCTGCATTTCCTATTAATCATGAAATCATTATCAACCAGCTGTTATTATCCTTAGTGTGCACATGAAGGAACCAAGATGCAGAGAAATGAATTAATTTGCTCGAGATCACAAGCCAGTAAGTAGCAGAGCCAGAGCCACTGATTGAAACCCTGATATGCCTGGCTACCCAGCTTATATTCTTTTCTTCAGGCTCCTTCTGATATGAAGTTGAGGCTATCTAGAAATGGGTGACTCACAAAGGAAAATGAAAGCAAAAAAAAGCAAGAGTGGATTTTTCTAGGGTTTATTAGATTTATATCCTATGTAGGATCTTGCCTCTTCTTTTTACCCATGTATTTGCTAAGAAAATGTCAGTAAAGTATTTTGGACACCAAGGCATCCAGGGACCCTGGATGAATTAAAACCCTGTTTCTCAGGGGCAGATATTCTTCCTAGCCCTGATTATAATGGAAATGATTTTGTGATCCTAGGAGTCTCAGAAGGGCCTGGGGCTATGAGGATGCAGACGGGAGAAGAGGGAGAAAATTCTTTTTTTGCTTTTCTCAGAAGGAAAACATTCTCTAGATATTATAAATTGATGAAACCTCAGGGGAAAAAATGCCCAGCTCTGGGGCTGTGGAAAAATTTAAACATCACTCAGGTGAATGGGATCCTTTGTTAGGTACAATGGGGGGCCAGTGGGGGCTCTTTACCTGTATTCTCTCTTTGAGTTCTTACAAGACTACGCCCATTTTACAGATGAATACAATGAGACTTGGAGCTATGAGTCACACTGCCAGCGTGTGGCATAATTGAGATACTTATCCAAGCATATCTAGCTACAAAGGGCATCTGCCCTTATAGGAGCAGGTACCAGAGTGGAATCTTTGTCAGTAGAATAAGGCTGTGGGCTAAATACTAAGTGAGACTCAAAATCCAGTCTAGCATAAATACAAGTTTTGTTTTATTTTTATGGAATCACTCAAGTATTCATTTTGATCTTCCTCTTTCCCACCCCTCCTTCTCAAACTTCCTCTGGCCTAAGCACTGCACTGATTTTAGGGCCATGGAAATTTGCTTCTTCATGGTACCCATCAGCCCATGCGACAATGACAAATAACACAGTATCCCCAAGGACATATTTTAAAGCATAGGTAAAAATTCACAAGAATTTTCACCACCAAGGTATTTATAATATCAAAAGGAAGCTCTCCCAAGCACCCCAAAGTAGGGAATTGAACCAATAAAGCTAGGGCATAGTTATATGTGAAATTCTGTGCAGCAATTAAAAATTGGTTGTGTGATAATATTTAGGAACACAAACATGACCACATGTTCACTATATACATATATATATATATATAT
>NW_016805506.1:594301-641313 GCF_001698545.2 Rhinopithecus bieti | reverse complement strand
TATATATATTAGTTTTCAAAGTAGATAATAAAACCATATGACCAGTGGTATTGTAAGTGATTTTTATTTCTTTATTATTATTATTAGCATGTTGTCAATGTTCCATAATGAATATGTGTGGTTTTGTAAACTGAAAAAGTCATTAACACTTATTTATAATATGCATAATAATCATTCCAGCCAGTAGTCTTCTTAGTTGTAATAATAAAAAGACCACTTTATACACAAAGTTAGAGGAGAAGTGCTGAGTCTGCAGGAAAATCTAACTAAATACTTGGCATCTGCTCAGAGAAAGGGAAGCATCTGCTTTCTGTCTCCCCAAGAGTGGACATGCTTGGATAACAAGATAGATTTGGGTTGAATGCAAGAAGGCCCGTCTGAAAGCAATAGTCATCCAAACATGCTACAGACAACTATCCTGTTGATATTTGATAAGCAGAATAGACATCTAAACCAAGAAGGTTCATGTCATAATGATGATGGTAGTACCAGCTACAAAGCACATGCTATGTACCACATGCCTAACGCAATTCAACTGTCATTGTCACATAGTACTTATTTAACATGTGGGAAAACAGGTTAGATTGGATGCTTAGCAGCACACATTCAAAACATAGCAAAGTTGATCTTGAAACCCAGTTCTGTTAAGCTCCAAAGCCCAATATCCATACACTATGCTGATTTCCTTGGCTTCTTCTCCTGCCTAAAAATATTCTTCTCACTGAGCTTGCTGCAGTGCCCAGTATTTTTTAATAAATGTTTTACATTATAGAATACTTTCAGATTTACAGAAAAATTGTGAAGATAGTACAGTTTCCATATCATTCACACCCAAGTTGCTCTATTATTAACATTTTACATTAGTATGTCACAATTCATGAAATAATGTTAAGACGCTATTACTCATTAACACACACACACATTATTCAAATTGTATTAGTTTTTACCTAACATGCTTTTTGTGTTTCAACCTCCTACATTACATTTATTCATCAGGTCCCCTTGGGCTTCACTGAGACATTTTCTCAGATTTTCCTTGTTTTTGATTACCTTGACAGTTTTGATAGAATGTCCCTCAATTGGGATTTGTGTTACGTTTTTTTCTCACAATTAGACGGGAGTTATGGGTTTGGGGGAGGATGATCACAGAGGTAAAGTGTCATTTTCATCATCTCATGTCAAGGGGACATACTGTCAACATGACATTACTGATAATGTCCAGCTTGATCACTCAACATGACATTACTGATAATGTCTGGCTTGATCACATGGTGAAGATGGTGTTTTTCATGTTTTCCCACTCTAAAGTTACTCTTTTTTCCCCTCCTTTTCATACTAGAATCTCTGGAATAAAGTCATTATGCATAGCCAACATTTATGGAACAGAGGGAGTTTGGCTCTAACTTCTTGAGAACAGAGTATATATATAAATTATTTAAAATTCTTCTGCATGGGACATTTGTCATATTCCCCCATTCATTTGTCTACCCCAGCATTGATTTAAGTCAATATGGAGTCATGGAATATTTATTTTATACTTTGGATTAGAATCCAATGCTTCATAAAGTCTCTTGCATTCCTCAAATTGTTCCAACATTGACAATTGAGAGCTCTTGCAATTAGTTCCTGCATCCCTTTGACATCCCCATTACTGTGTGTGTGTGTTTTTTTAAATGGTATGCTTTCTGGTACTATGAGATGCTCTGGGTTTGCCTTGTATATTTCTTGCACCAGTCTTAGAATCAGACATTTTTCGAAGTAACCTTTGAAATTCCAATACCATTCTCCAAGTACCACTGGAGAATGGTATTAGAAACCAAGATACAGACACTGGGTATGCTTGTTACTACTGGTTATTAGGATATCATTGGTTGTAAAGCCACCCAGCTGACAGAGTAAGGAACTGTATGTCTGTGTACTAACCCATTTATGTACACATACCTATATATAGTTCTATATTTAATCTTCTGTGTCTATGTTGAGCAAAACATGAGCTCATATTGATGTCTTCAACTCTAATCCATTACCACATGGACCATTCCAGCTTCCTCTCCTTGTTTATTTGCAACCTTCCCCTCCAGCAGTGAGAAACCTGGCTCCCACCATCTGCCATCCATTTACTTAATTATTCAATTCCGGCATATACAGATAGTGGTTTTAGAATTGTTAACCTGTACCTCCATGAGAAACAGCTTTTTCAACAAAAGTACAGTGCTTATGTACAGTTTCTTTGCCTTTAGTCTTACAGATGCCAGTCATTTTCAAAGTTACTTAAGTTAGCTTCATTTTCCCCACCCTCTTCAGTGAGGTCATTTTATGTATTTATTACATAAATGTATTGTTACACATGCATTCTATCCTGAGCTGCTCTCAACTCCTAAATTTTCATTTTTAAATTTACATACATCAAGGTTCACTCTTTGTAAAATTCTCACTAAATCTCAGTGTTTTCCTGAGGTTTTGTCTTAGCATTGTGATTGGGTGCCTCCCCTGTACTACAAAAATCATTTTCCACTTGTTGCCTACTCCCTTTCCTGGCTGAAGCATTCCCAATTTCCTTAAACCCCAAACCCCTACTGATCCCACCTTGGCTTAGGAGGGAGTTATGCTATAGGGGCTGGAGTAATAGCATTTTCCTTCTCCCAACTGAAATAAGGTCATGGCAGTGTTTCTGCCTGGAGTATATGCCTTTGTTATTAAGACGCTCTGGGAGGATTTCATGATTACTCTTCCCTTCACATCTACCAGCCAGAGACACAAGGGGCTCTTCTACAGATCTTCAACTTGAAAACCTAGTCGACTTCCTGGTAGAGGCCTCCATTTCGCAAATGACCTGGCAGGTTTATTGTAAAGCCCACAAAAGTATAAGAGTCCCCCTTAGTCTGAGGCCCCCAGGCATTTCTCACTCCCATGCTCGTTCATACTTGACCACCAGCAGTTCTTCAAAATTATAATTTGAGTATTTCTATCAAGGTATGGCTCCAGCAGCTTTTGTTCCAGGTAAGCAGATCTCGCTATGTCTTTCTGGATGAGTCTTTTTCTACAGATTTCAGTGTGCAGTGTAGCCTGCAACCTTACTTCTCTAATGGGTGCAAGAAAAGTCATTGATTTTCAGTTTGCCCAGCTTTTTCTTGTTAGGATGAAAGTGATCATTTCTAAGCTGCCTACATGTCAGAGATGAAATCCAATGTTCAAGATTTTTACCATTAGAATATCATTGCTGTGAGTAAACTCATGTTATCACTTATTGTATTGGTCATATCCTATCTGGGAAAGATGAAGAAATCTACCCATGCCAATTAATAGAGAGATGGACAAGACCTTGGCCTTTCTGCTTTTCAAATAAGAAAAGTAATTAGTGAAGCGAAGAAAGTTTAGTGAAAATATTCAGTGAATTCCATTTGTATTAGTTATTGAAACCAGCTTAAAATAATCTAATTTCTGGGGTATTTGAAAGCAGATTTCCAGAGAATAATTCACTAAAGATGAAATGTCAGGTACGTTTTCATTGATTTTACATCCCAGCACCTAGCAGCACATATGACAGTACAGGTGAAGTGCTCAAAAAGAATTTTTTGTTTTGACCATCTATACAGTTGAATGTAAGAGGCCATGGAATGACCTGTTTGTTCATCTCATTGATGCATTAAAACATGGAATGTAAGAGGCCATGGAATGATCATCTACTAAAACCAAAATTAGATATTTTACCATAATTAAATATTTTTAAACCACTGTAAGTAGATATTGGATAAAAATTTTGTTGATAGGCTGGGCACAGTGGCTCAAGCCTGTAATCCCAGCACTTTGGGAGGCCGACACGGGCGGATCACGAGGTCAGGAGATCTAGACCATCCTGGCTAACATGGTGAAACCCCGTCTCTACTAAAATACAAAAAACTAGCCGGGCGACCTGGCGGGCGCCTGTAGTCCCAGCTACTCGGGAGGCTGAGGCAGGAGAATGGCGTGAACATGGGAGGCGGAGCTTGCAGTGAGCTGAGATCCGGCCACTGCACTCCAGCCTGGGCGACAGAGCGAGACTCCGTCTCAAAAAAAATTAAAAAATAAAAAAAAAAAATTTTGTTGATAAACTCAGGCTAGGTGAAATTTTTAAAAACTTTCTTTCATAAAGTCACAAGAAAAATTGCTATATTTGAAGATCTTCATTGTATATTTACACAAGTTAGCAAATGCTGCCTAACAAACCACCTCAAAGGTAATTGCCTAAAACAACACACAATATTACTCTTGAGTTTGTGTTATCAGCAGAATGACTCTTCCTGTCTCAGTTTGCCTTCCTTGTGTATCTGGAGTCAGCTGTGCATCAGTCAGTCAACCATATTGACTACAAATTGCTCTTGAATGGACTCATCTGTACTCTCCTCTATACATTGTCTGATCTTCCAGAAGGCTACACAGGGCTTTTGACATAGCAATGACTGGATTCCCATGGAAGTGAGCAGAAGCACTCATGAGGCCCAAACTCAGAACCAGTGGCATTGCCATTTCCATCGTATTCTCTTAGCCAATGTAAGTTGCAAGGCCACATTCAAGAGATAGAGGAACAAACTCCATTTCTTGAATGAAAAGACAGCCAAGTGCTTTTGCAAAGGGTCTAGGTACAAGGAAGAGTGAAGAATGGTGGCTATTTTGGCATTTGCTTTACAAGTTTCTAATGTTGAAACTATTTATCAAGGATGGGTGTGGTGGCTCATGCCTGTAATCCCAGCACTTTGGGAGGCTGAAGTGGATCACTTGAGGTCAGGGGTTCAAGACCAGCCTGGCCAACATGGCAAAACCCTGTCTCTACTAAAAATACAAAAAGAAAAAAAAAATTAGCCGGGTGTCATGGCACATGCCTGTAATCCCAACTACTTGGGAGGCTGAGGCAGGAGAATCACTTGAACCTGGGAAGCAGAGGTTGCAGTAAGCCAAGATCACACCACTGCACCACTCCAGCGTGGGTGACAGAGTGAAATTCTGTCTCAACAACAACAACAACAACAACAAAAACTATTTATTCTACATATTTAAAATGCTATTTGGTATTGTGTAACTGATGCTAAATTTAGAACTGAATAAAACATAAAACTGGGGCCACTTCTCTAGTCAAAGTATAATCAAAAAATGAATTCACTAACAACCTTCCAATAAGTCACCAAACTATGCAAATTTCTCCTGCTCTGGAGGGCGTGGTGATCTCTGTTGAGTAGCTCACGTGTTTCCAGGTAGATAACATAGGACATGGATGATATCTTGGCTGAGTGGCATGACTTTTCAGGCAAAATCGACATCACTATGGAGCTCCAAGTTCCAAATATAAGACCTAGATCATTTTTCTGATTTTATAATTCACTAATTATGAATCTTTTAATAAAGCATGCAATTTGTATGTATGTCTAATATTCAAGTTACTTGCTTTCTTTTTCTGGCCAACTTTGCAAACTCAGGTAATGACCAAGAGGACATTCATGTATATTACATCACTTAGTCTTCAAAACAACCTTGAAAGCGGAACAAAGGCCATTGTCTCCATTTTGCAGATCAGATCACGGAGGTATAATGACTTAGCTAAAATCACAGACTGCTCATGGTGCACCTCTCTGCAGATTCCTAAGTCCTAGGCTCACATTTATAGAGGGTTATCTTCCTCTCAAGCACCCTCCTCTTAATTTCAGAAAATAGCTAAGTTTTGGGTTGAACCAACACTTCCCTGATAAGCCACTCTCTCACTACCACCTGTTAAAGCTGCCACCACTGTGGACTTTAAAATGTATTTTTGCAGACTGACTCATTTACTCCATTATCCCAAGTGCTCCTCGGGGAATTTTAAGGGAGAGAGAAAGAAACACACAAATGGAAAACAAACCCAAAACCAGTTACACTGGTATAAAGAAAAGAATTAACTTTTCCCTTCTTTTACCCTGTAAAGATTTGAAGCTACAAAAAACCCTCATTAACCTCATGGCTTGTCCTTATTAATTATCAATAATAATAACCAGAGCTGACAGGTCAATGTTTCATGGATTAAATTATGAATTCAATGTTGATGATGTTATTGGTCATAATAGTGGTCACGTGATTTGATGCTGCTTTTATATTTTCGCCTCCCATTCCAAAATTTCATTGATTAATTCTCATAATACACCCTATTTAAATCTTTTTGATTTTATTTTGCAGATGGTAAATTAAGGCACACAGGAGATAAATAACTGTTTTAGTACCACTGAAAGAGGTTGTTTCTGAACCCTTGTGTCTGAGCCTTGTACCCTGGGGTACATGGAGGAATAAAAAGAGCATGGATTTTAAAATCAAACCAAACAGTGTGAAGTCAGGTTCTATTCCTTGACTTTGAGCAAAAGATTGTTTTCTCTTTCGCAAATGACCTGGCAGGATTATTGTAAAGTTCCTGGCACAAAGTAGGAGGCATTCAATCAATGGCATTTTATTTTCATTTTAATTTATTCCTAAGAATTTTTTGAAATAAAACAAAGGAACAAAAACAAAATCAGGAATCTCCAAAAATAGTAATACTTGAGGTTGCTAACTCCTTAGTCTACTCTTGTATTCAGTACTCATTTACAGTATGTATTTTATGTACAAGATGCAATTTTCAATGTAACTAAGAAACATTTCTGTAAATGTGGTCTTTAGACCTGCATTAGAATCAGCTAGAATAATTGCTTATGAAAAAAATTCCTGAATGCCATCAGAGATCTACTGAATCAGAATCTTTGTGGGTGGAGACCAGGAATCTACATTTTGATTAGTATCCAAGTGATTCATATGCACCATTACATTTTCAATCTATTCTTATAACCTGCATTTCTTATTTTCCAGAGTCCTAAAGGTTAAGAAGAGAGGTAAGTTATGTGCACCAACTAATATAACAAAACGTACACCATGGTTAAGTACCCTAAGGAATGTTCAAACAAATTACTAGAAAAACTGGGGCAGGAGAGATCACTTATTCTCTAAAGTAATCAGTGAATTCTCCCAGCAAAAGATGAAAGAAGTTTTTCGTGAAGGTGTGATTATGGTCAAGTTTTCAACTTTCACTCATAGCTTTGGCAAAAGCTGATCTTTCCAGAATCATAGGGGATTGTGTCTACTCCACTGTGGCCTTAGGCATCATGATAGCAAGAAATTCACCAGTCATCCATCAGAAAAATTTAGGATCTTTTGTTTTTAGTGACCGGAATTCTGAAATTCTAAATCATTGTCTGTTTTGTTTGTTTGTTTTTCAGATAGAGTCTCTCTCCGTCACCAGACTGGAGTGCAGTGGCGTGATCTCGACTCACTGCAACCTCCAACTCCCTGGTTCAGGCAATTCTCCTGCCTCAGCCTCCTGAGTAGCTGGGATTACAGGCATGTGCCACCACACCCAGTTAATGCTAGTTTTTGTGTTTTTAGTAGAGATGGGGTTTTACCATGTTGGCCAGGATGGTCTTGATCTCCTGACCTCGTGATCCACCTGCCTCAGCCTCCCAAAGTGCTGAAATTACACGTGTGAGACACCACGCCCAGCCTAAATAATTGTCTTTTAAAGTATTATAAAAGTCCTTAAGATTTTCAGGTTCCAAAATTTGACTCCGAAACTCAAAGACTAAGCTTATTTTTGTATTGCCTGCACTCTGTTAAAAGAATGCTTCTCTGAGAGTTGGAAGTGGAATTCACCTCCTCCTGCTCCAGGGGCAATGTAAGGTAAGAACATGTTAATAATTCGAAATACTATCTCATTATATTGATTATTAAATAACAATTTCTTTATTGTATAATTTATAACCCTCACATTTCAGTAGCTCCAACGCTGTAACAATTCACATTCCATAAAGAACTCTGCAATTGTGTGAGAACTAACATTTTCATCTCTTAACGTTTAATAGGTACTGATCTAAATACTTCAAATAGTTTAATTTGTGGCTCACACCTGTAATCCCAACACTCTGGGAGGCCACGGCTGGAGAATCAGTTGAGCCCAGGAGACCAGCCTGGGCAACATAGTGAGACCTAATCTCTACTAAAATTAAAAAAAAAAAAAAAAAGTAGCTAAGCATGTTGGTGCATGCCTGTGGTCCCAGCTACTCAGGAGGCTGAAGCAGGAGGATTTCTTGAGCCGGAAGGTGGAGGAGGCAGTGAGCCATGTTTGTGCCACTGCACTCCAGCCTGGGCAAGAAGGAGACCCTGTCTCAAAAAAGTGAATAAATATATTAACTTATGCTGTCATCAATTAATCTAAGCAGTGAGGAATGATCAGAAAAGTAGTGGAATAAGACCAAAAGGAACCCCTGTCTCCAGCTGAGTGATTTTTATACTCAAAGTTCTCATCCAGAAAGTTTTCTTCTTGATGCAAACTGTGACATCTGAAATTTAAAACACTCATTAGAAGCTCCAGGCTGTTCCCACCACCATTTTGTTGCAAATAATATACATTTAGTCCTCGCTCATATCTTATCTCAATAGATTAGAAATAGAGGAAAAATACTTTAATCCCACTTATGATCTAAGAGACAAAATGTTCTATGAAGAAAGAAGGGGGTGATTTATTAACAAGTGACTCTGTGTAGTAACTATGCAAAGTGTTGAAAGACTAAGAAAAGTCATTCCTGTTTCTGGTGAAAGAAGATAAGGAGAAATAGATACTTGCCAAGACTGATGTTTGCCCATATCCTTGCCAGGAAATCATGGATCCCAGCGTTGCTCCTCTAACTTTAAATGTGTATTTCTTTACTTTTGTGTGAACAGGCAGGGGGATGGATTTAAGGTGAACAGCTAGAAATATGGGAAGAGATGATATTCCAAAAGGAAAGTACCTGAATGGACAAAGGCATCATTACCTCCAACAGTACTGATGCCATTGTCTACCCTTTTGTGGATTTTACTGTGTTTCAGACAATACAATTTTATTTATTCTGCACAGAAAACCTAAAAAAAATAAGCACTACTCTAATCACTTTGTAAGTGAAGATCCAAAAGTTCAAAGAAGTTGATTTACTTCATTAGGGAAATGCAAATCAAAGCCACAATGAGACGTCACTTCCTACCTACTAGGATGGCTATAATAAAAAAGATGAAGAAAAAAGTAACAAGTCTTGGCAAGAATGTGGAGAAATTATCATCTTTGTGCATTGCTGCTAGGAATGTAAATGGTGCAGCTGCTGTGGTAAACAGTTTGGCAGTTCCTCAAAAAGCTAAGTATAGAATTATCCTATGATCCAGCAATTTCACTCTTAGGTATGTATCTAAAATAATTGAAAACAGGTTGGAAAGATACTTGTACACCGAAGGTCATTGCAGCACTATTCACAACAGCCTAAAGGTAGCAACAACCCATGTCCATCAAAAGATGAATGGATGCGCAAAATGTGGTATACACATAAAACAGAAATTACTCAGAGAAACGTTGACATATGCTGCAACACGAATGAACCTTAAAAATATCATGCTAAGTGAAATAAGCCAGATGCAAAGGACAAATATTGTGTGATTCCACTTATATAAAATAAGGAAAATTCATAGAAACTGAAAGTAGATTAGAGCTTATCGGGGGTTGGGAGTGGGGAGAAAGAATGGAGTGATATTACTTGATTTGTGCAAAGTTTCTGTCTGGGATGATGAAAAGATTTTAGAAATCAAATGTTGTACAACATTGTGAATGTAATTAATGACAATGACTTGTATACTAAACATGGTTAAAATGGCAATTTTTATTTTATATGCATGAGACAATTAAAACATTGAAAAAATATTAATTAATATATGATACTACAATTAAAAAAATAAAAAGACATTGAGTTACTTGCCAAAATCACAAATAAGTAAGTAACAAAGGTGACAGGTAAAGCCATATGTGCTTAAAAGCACTCTCTTAAATGTCAGATCATTCTTCTTTTCTGCACTCCCAAGATGGGAAATCACAGATTGCAGTGGAGGCACACACATTCATTCCAATACTTTGTGCACAAAACATCCCTTTAATCTAACTCTTGCCTTTTTTCTACAGCATCTAGCAACTTGAAACAAACCATTTCCCGTTACATTAGATCCTGTAGTTTAAGAACCTTCACCTTTACTATTCTATCATCCCAGCTATTGAGATTACCAAGGTTTGGAGATTTTTTTAATTCATGTCATAGCCTTACATGAAGAAAGACATGGTACCACACTATGAACTTTCTATTTTCAATGTTTATTGTTTTTAAAAAGGATATATCAGTCTTGATTTTGTGGGAGGAGATTTCAATGCTATGGTCTATGCCTGAGCTAAATGCTGTGGTTTATGTCAGAGTTACACAAATAACGCCTTTGGAACCTTTGCAATTATTTGAATTTGAGGGGAGATAATATACAAAATTAATAGGCTTTTCTATATGGTTCTCACTAATTTAGAATTTAGTATAAAAATAATAGTAATTGGGAAACCCAGTTTCTGGCCTGTGTTCACCCACTTGGAAATGTGACTGACACATAACCAATTCTGAATAAATAATGGTGATTATTATTATTATTGAACTATCAGAGATGTCCTAGTCACTATACCAATAAACTAAAACAGTTTGATCTGATCACCTCTAAGGTCCCTTTATACACCTATTTTCTAGAATTCTACGTTTTTATTAGTAAAATTAGGAGAAATATCAATAAACAGGTCTATATCTTTCAATCCCCCTCTAGTCCCTCTCTGGCGAAAGCTTCTTCTTTAACTTCTAAAGGTTGCTGCTGTTGTTAACCATAATTTATTGTTTTCCCACACTGGGCCAGTTTTTCTTTCCTGGTACCTTTATTCCTCAGGTGAAATTGACACTTTCATGGCCTGGTGAGTGGAGTGTGAAATAATTAAATGTGACAAGCCTATTGCCTTCAGATTGAGTCCAACTCCCAAATAGTGGGATTGATTTTCCTCCAACTTATGACAAGACATGGGTCTGACAAGTTACAACCCAAAAGGAAGCTTTTCAGAGAATTTGAAGCAGGCAAAAGTTGGGCTTACAATAAAACTGTCCATGTTAGAATGTAGCTTGCAAAAGTCAACACTTTAACTCATTAACATTGAGCCAGACTCATCACTTGTACAAATTAAAAGAAGGACTGTCTAACTCCAGAAGTCCATGTTTTGGATAGAATTTAATTCAAGTTCCTATGGGGACATGCTGGTGGAAATTGGAAAATATTCATTGGTAACTAGCATATCACAAGCTAGTTATGATGCAATGCTTCAAAATCTATCTTTTAAGGATTCTAATTGTTCTGTGTACTCTAGATTTCAGCTTTAGCAGATAATGCTAAGAGGAACTTTATATAGTCTGAATTAGTGAACCCCCGAAATAACAGCATTTAAGTGAAATTGCTTATATTCAGCTTCTCATGTCATTTGGAAGGAACTTCCATTAACATAGTATTGCTTCCACTCTATGACCCCAGGAGAGGAGGAGTAACTCCTCTGATTAGTGGGTTCTGCAGAAAGAAATGGGCATACACAGCTCAATCTGCAGCCTTGATTATTTACGTGTTTGTTTGTTTCAGGTCTTCCTGCCTGTAAGAAGGAGGCACTCTCTGCTGTTGTCATGTGCTAAGCTTCATCAAACAGATTATCTCTCTAAAGGTAGAGGCCTGTGATTGACCACTGTACCAGTGACTGAGCAGGTGAGCTTCACTTGTTCAGGAATGAAATACTGGCAGGTCCACTTGGGCAATAGGCCTAGAGCCACAAAATCCAAGAGACTGAACAGTAACAAAAATGAATGACTGATTTTCCCTTTTTACTCTTGTGTGTATCTCTCAACTGGTTCTAAACACAGGTGGAAAAATAGGATCTCATTTATTGGATCAAACATTGTGTTCCCCAGTGGTATCCAGGACAGAAGCCCAAATTTAGCTCAGTGTGTCTCCATGTAGACTAGGAAAGTCCAAACATCTATATTTTGTACACAGTAACATAAAGGTCATGTGGCTGAAGGTTAGGAGATCCAGGTTCAAGTTGAAACTCCATTTCTAAGTTAGGAGGCAGCATGGATTCTGGAGCCAAATTCACTTAGGTTAGCATCCTAGACCTGCCAGGGCATAGTTTCACTAGCTTTGGGTGTGTATAAGAATTCCCTGCTCCTCTTTTTCTCCTCTGTAAATTGGAGAGAGTAATGCCTACTATCTGTGACTGCAGGAAGGATGATGTGTATAAAGAACTTGGCACATTGCCACCATATAGTACATGCTCAATGCACTGTGCCATTAATCACAGGGCTGACTGTGGTTCTGTTTTGCAGGTGCTGAGAAAAATCACATGGTACAAGTGAATTTGTGGGTATATGTAATTACAGGTTTCATTGGGGTTTATATCTGTGTTCCAGAAATTGTTTCCTTTCTAAATCTCCAAAATTTTACCATTACTGGAAAACACCAACAGAGGGCATCAGGATTTAATTCTGGGTAAGTTGCTCCTGGAAGCTGAGTTTCTGGTAGTCTGACAGGTCTCTAAGCAAAGCTTTTTTCCAACAGGAGTGCTAAAGATTTTACCCTTTCTCTGACACTTCAGTAACCTCAGCCCCTTCCTTCTTGTCTGGTGCTAGAGTGCATGCCTTGGCTTCTCTTTCTGGAGTTTCTCCCTTGGGTATGTACGCTTGTGCCTGGGACATAAGATGATGGCACTTTATGGAAACCACTGAGCTTTAATGACATCTGAGCTTTCTGTGCTGAGTGCTGAACTGAGGCAAGTGGGTTACCGAGTCTGATCTACCTGAAAGTTTCTGTCTTACCTGATACCAGGGAATCTTCTGGTAGGCACGCAGAATGGGGCAGCCGAAGCAGAGAGGACAATGAGCAGAGAGACCACTCTCTGCACCCAGTACACTCACAACTCCTGTAGAAAAATGTGGCAAGTAGATAAACTGTGTCTCAGTTTACCCTCCTGCTAGAGATGCAATTACACTTCACTTAAGGAGACTTCAACATCACCTTAAGGAAAAAGGCTACATTTAGAGCCAAGGGCCATGGTATTAGCTCTGTCCCTTACTGTGTTCTTATACAAGAAACAAATTCTCAGAGCCTCATTTTCTTAATCTGTGAAATGGGGAAAATCCAATTACACCTTTATTTTTTCCTTTGGAATGGTGTTAAGAAACAATGGAGAGGATGTATTTTTTTTAAGTGCAAAATGTCAACATAAAGGATAGCCTATTATCACCACCACTGGTCCTTGCAGTAGTTGTGGTCATAGCAGCAGCACCATTAGAAGTGTCTGTTGGGTTGTAACTGCTCTCAGAGAGGCTGGGTATGGTAGCTGTTAAGAGCACAGTCTGTGACATTAGATAGTCTCGGTTCACATCTTACCTGCCATTCACCTTGCAAGCCACTTACCCTATCTATAAAATGTAAATAATAGTAGTAGCATTGACCCTATATTTTATTAAAAAACAACATGCCAGATATTGTACATAAAGTACTTAGTGCAGGTAGTGGAGTTGAATAATGCTTAATAAATGGTAGTTATTAATGTAATCATAATGATTATTTCTTCCTAACGAGGGGAGGCATTCTTGAAGGATGTTCTTCTAACACCACACATCTGGAGACCAAAAGAAGGACAATTCTCAAGGGCCCTTTTTTTTTTTTTTCTTGAATGGCCTTAACACTTAAGATATGTTCCTCCAGTTGTCAACTCCAACATCACTTTATATAGCTAAGTGCATTTGAATGTACTTAGTAAATTCTGTCCCTACCTCACATTCTGAGCCTTATACACAAGATACAGGAGGAAACTCTTCTCTCCAGCACATAAAATACGTATACTGTCACCTAGCACTGAAGGGTTGTAAGAGTTCTCATTTAATTCAGTCTTCTCATCTGACAGATAGGAAAACTGAGGCCCAGAAAGGGAAAGGGATTGATCTTGATCCAAGATTCACCTCCAGGGCTCAGTCTCCCATAGTGGGAGGGCTTGGACAAAATATCAAATTAGTCTACTTTGTTTATTTTCTTTTCTTCCTATTGCACTACACTGACTCTTAGAAAGAATTGAATAGTGAACACCTCACAGGGCTTGCAGTTTGGAAAGCATGCCCACACCCATCTAGAACATTCTCTTGTCTCCGGGCTGACCTTCTGAGGCACCGTCTCAACCCCAGGGAATTCTGCCAACATTTTTAGTGAAGTTTTTTGAAAGATAATGCATTGCTGTATCCTTGAGGGAAGAAATACAGAGGGAGAAAAGGAAAGAAAAAAGGAAAGAGGGAGGAGGGGAAGGAGGGAAGGGAAACAGGAAGGAGGAAAGTAGGAAAAGAGACAATAAGAAATGAAGAGAGAGAGGGAGTAGGAAGGGAGAGAGGGAGGAAATATTTATTAAGTTCCCCTGTGACAGGCACTATGCTTGGCACATGACATACATATGTTACTTGATTTAATCCTCATCACAAACTTAAGTGAGAATATTGACATCTCTGATTTAAAAAGAAATTGCTGCTTAGAGAGGCTGTGAAGCTTGTGCTGGGATTCTCATCTAAGCCTGCCTAACTGTAAAACCTAGAAGACTTTGAAAATTGTCATCTCAAAAGAAGGAACAAATATTTTCAGAGACATAGATTTGTCAGTCTCTGACTTCACACTTTGGATTTGGAGACCTTTCCCATGGCTTCCATTTGTGACACTTGTGCATTTCTTCATTTTTTTGGCCATTTATTCACTCATTCTATCCATCCATTTAACAAATACATGTTAATCACCATAGGAGATGTGTAAAACTCAGTGCCTTTTCTTCCCACCCAATCTCAGTATGGTGGATTTGTCTATTCTGTGCCTGCAGATATGTGTACACACATGCATGCACATAACACAAAGTACTTGCTTTGAAATTCAGATATGCAAATACGTCCCAGACTACACACCCACACTGGCCAGCTCTCTGCATTTGATCTCTTCAAAAGAGAGATCCAGGGAGTAATACCTGGAGATGCCCTGGGGCCAGGCCTTGAGCCCGTGTCCCGGAAAATCATCCATGTCCTTGCCTCTGGGTCCCTGAACTGTGGGATGGACCAATTCTCTCAGATGCTCCACGCTAAAGGGACTCTGATGGCAAGTCAGGCAGTGGGGTCTGTGGGTCTGTTTAGGTCTTTGTGAGCTGACCTAGCAAGAGAGGAAACTCAGAGGAAAAAAAAAAGTTCATATCACAGCAAGGGAGTTCATCTGCATAGTCATGTATGGGGTGCTCAGCTCTCAGCTTGTTGTCCAGGGAGAGCTTTTCTCTAACAGAGTACAGAGAAGAGAATGATGAGCAACAACCACCATGATAACAATGATCAAAATTGTTAATCCTACTAGATTATTTATTGTATTTGTCTGCTCCCCCACTCCTGCTTAATAAGAGCAAACATTTACTTTGTCAGGAACTGTGTGACTTTACACTTACATCTCAGAAGAGTGCTTCGAAATAAGCTCTGTTTTGTTTTTAATATGAAAAAACGGGAGTTTGAGAAGGCTGGGTTACTTTCTCTAAGCCACATGGCAGAGTCAGGGTTTTAACCACTTTCTTATGTTGCTTGCACCCTCCCCTCCTATATTCTGTTTTCCCATCATATAATGTGGCCATCATTCTATTGGGTTAGATCAGAGATTCTTCCACATGGCTGATCATCAGCATCCCTCTAGATGCTGTTAGAAAATGCCAATATCTATGCCTTGGGGTCTTAAGCGAGTCTCACAATGTGTGTTTTTCACAATGCCCTAGATAATTGTGAGGACCAGCAGGGTTGGATGCCCCATTTAAGAGGATCTCAAAGGATACAACCAGGTCTGAGATTCCATACTTTTATTATCTTTGTACCTGCTAGCTTGAAAATAAGAAAAGAGGGACTAGGGCCCCATTGTGGAACAGCTGAAATTGAGCCTGAAGCCTTTCTTCACTCTGCCCCCATGGGCCTGCCCATAAATCTCAGCTTTTTAGGAAGGGAGCCAATGCCGATCAGAGGCATTTCCCCTCAGAGCATCTAGTGTCTGGATGTATCTGCTAAGCAGAGCAGCAAGACTGTACAGGCCTTGCTGGCTCTTGATGGCAGCAGCTTGTCCAGAGTCACAAGATATTAATTACCAGCAGGCTCTTTGTGCAAAAATTATTTCTCCTGAACACCGGTATTTGGCCCACCTACAGAGTCAATTACTAATATTCCCTTCCTCCTCCAACACTCACCCCTACTTGGGCCAGCCTCATCTTCCCCGATAGTTCTCCGAAAGATTAACTGAGAGATCTGGATTCCAGTTTCAGTTCCGCCAAACACTGTGTCACTCCGACAACTTACTTTTCTTATTCCTAAATCCTCACTTGGCTTCTTGAGCTTCAAAAAGGGTAAGAAAACTGGAGCTCGGATATCCAGCTGGGATATGACATTAAGTCATTATAACCCAGTGTATAAGGGCAGAGGCCCTGGAATCAAGCAGACTTTGAGTTCATACCTCCCCTCTGCCGTTCACTGACTATGCAACTTTAAGCTAGTCACTTTACTTCTCTGAGTCTTACTTTCACCATCCGAAAAGTACAGATAATCATGGAGCCAATGGTACAGATTTGGGGGAGAATTTAATGATATGAATAGAGTGTTTGACATATGGCAAATGGCAACTGTTATTGTTATCAGTATTTGTTAGTGTTATAAGACAGGCATATAAACAGATAACTATATTCTAACACTATAAGTGCTTGGGCAGAAACAACAGGGTCTCGGGGTTCCAGTAAATTATTCAAGTCAAGTTCAGGCTCAGGAAGTGTTTCTTGGTGGGTATTTTAGGCCCAAGCTGATGTGAAGGATGAGGAGTGGTTTTCCAGGTGGAAGTCAAGGAGAATGTCTCAGACAGCATGGATTCTCTGTGCCAATGGCTTGGGGCCCATCACTGTTTCCAGCCTCACTAGCTTTCCTTCTATTCCTGGCATGTGTCCAGACGTTCTACCTCGAAGCCTTTGTACATCTGCTTCCTTTCTACCTGCCTCCTCCACTCATCCCTGGGAAAGTGCTTGTTCGTTCTTCCTCCCACCTGCTTACACTGTACTCCTGAGACCTGTTTTCTATGCTCAGCTCCTGTCCCTGGTTTCCCTAGCCTCTGTCCAAGAATTTGCACTCACCTTTTAAAACAGACAGAAGTCTCTGATGTTTAAGCCTTGCAATGAGCGTTTCTACCTTCTTTAGGTACAAGCCTCTCTATTTTATATCTGGCTGTTCTGTGTAGCTGTCCACTCCTGATTCTAACTGGCTCTCCTAGGACACCCTGGTGCCCACAGACATGTGCTCTGCTTTGGACTCATTCTGAACAAAAGGGTAGCTGGAAAGTGTCCTCTTGAATGAGACAGTAGTAAAGGGCATATGGAAAAATATTTGTGCATTTATTTAATCAGTGGATATTTATTTCACCAAGCATTGCAGGAGGAACTGGGGTATAATTATGAAGAATATATACTTGGTCCTAAACCTCAGGAAATTGCTGTGCAAGTAAGAAGGCAATCAGATAGAAGAAATCACAATGTGGAATGAAAAGGGACGCTCAGGAGGCTGTAGGGGCACAGAGGAGGGGATATTGCCTCATTCAGAGTTCTTAGCTGAAAATAACCCTTTAAGGTAATTTAAGGAGAAAAGTGAATTGATGAAAGGATTGAACTGAAAGTGGTTAATAGAAAGCCAAGTTTGTACACCATACAACCCCTAAACCATAGTGTGGGGACATGCCAGCAAATCCCACACTGCTGCCCCTGACCAAAACAGCAGCACATAGGCCCTCCCCTGGATACTAAACACCAGAACTTCTACTTCCTCTGACCTGAACACTAGGTGCTTTTGCTGTCAGCTTGGCTAGGAAACATACTTTGTGCATGTCCCCTTTCTCGTGTCACTGGCTTTCTAGTAAGGCCTGACTCAAAAATGCTCAACTGATCAGGCTGAGACTGCACCAATCAAGTCAATAATAAGGCAGGATAGTGTCCAACCAGAGAGAGTGTTTGTGTGTTCAAAAGCTGCTACTGCACAGCTCAAAAAGCATGGCAAGTGTCCAATACAGATCTCTAATGGAAAATTTAGGGGAACAGAGAGTGAAATGGAACACAAAAAACTTATCAGATGTATTGATATCTGAGCTTCAAAGCAAGAGAAGAAGTTAACCAGGTAAAGACAGGTCTGAGAAAATATTCAAGGCAGATGGAATGGCAGACGCATAAGCTTGGAGATGGGACTATAAAAGCAGTGCCTCTGGGAAATGGTGATAGTTCAGTATGGCAGGAACACAGACTTGGAAGGAGGAATTATGAGAATTGAGACTGGAACGATGAACAGGTCCAAAGCCCCCAAACCTTAAATTCCTTGGACTGAGAAACACAAACACAAACAAGGCAATGTTCTCCAGAGACATCAAAGAATAAAGATAGTCACATGATCCAAGATCATCCTGTTAAGTGTCTCTGATGTTTCATTTCTTGTTTTATTGAAGGCACATCATTGCAGCTCACTTAAAAACTCTCTGTAAGTGGAAATCTCTCTCCATTATGGAGTATTTCTCCCATAAAATCATACAGGCGTAGGCTGTTTATGGAAGCATGAAACATTCCTTGCAGAAGAAATAATTTTGTATTCATGATGGAAACATCTTCAGGCTCCATTTGGAAATTAACACTAAAGCTGTGTTCCTCCACCTTTCTGGTCTACAGGGCTCACCTCCCACTTCTCCACCTGTGCAAGGCGCAGCTCATACCCCACACCTCCTGCATAAAGACTTCCTCTACTGCTCCCATCCTCACCCACATTTTCCTAATCTGACTTCCTCTGACCTCATTTTCTCAAATGCATGAGATACCCTCTTGCAATGAAAAGCAAAGGGAGCTCCTACCACTTTTCACCTGTAAAGATTCTTTTTTGTGAGATCTCTCTGGAGCAGGAGGCTGGCACATAAAATGTATACTTAGCATTACTCTTTTATGGAAGCTAAAAGCTCCTAACCAGGGCTCCTTTGCACACAGAGGGCTCAGTCTCAGTACCAAATTAATGTGTAAGACAATGCAGGGCCCCTCGAGGAAGTGTCCTCTCTATGAGATAGGGTCACATCATTAAGCAATGCAAGGATGTGCCTGCATCTCCTAGAACCTGCCGCTTCAGCTATTCATCATAGCAAGTCATGGTGTTCATAGTAAAAACATTGTTCTAAACCTGCGTGAATCTCCTCTGTTCTTGAGCTTGTTAGTAGCAGAAAGGAATGAACACAAGTCTAGAGAAGACAGTTTTCTTAATTATGTTCTTATTTGGTACCAGGGAGAGAGCATTACTTCTTTAAATCACCATAGCACTGTGTGCAAGCCACTTTCTCTGAGTGATTCTTCAGCTTTAAAATGGAGTGATGGCAAAGGAGGTATGTTATTTCCTCCACAAAACGCTACTTCTTAAGAGCTCAAGTCCAGAACCCTTCATTTTTCTAGGTAGATACCTAAACATTTGGAAAGGTGATCATCAAATGACCCTTGAAAGTTCTTATGGGTCAGAGCTCTTTGTGGGTACAACTCAGATTGGTGTCAGTCATAAAGTTTGGAACTTCTTAGAGACTGAGCAGTTCAGACTTAGTGTCAAGTCCCCTGAGAAGAGGCACTGAGAAGCCACTAGGACCCAAAGCTACTTTCACATTTTTTTCTCTTCTCCCTGCTTCTGTCTGTGCCTCTGCTCCTTCTTCCACAGTTATAGGTATTCATAGCCCTCTGCTTCTCCAGATCATGATGGCTGACACAACCCCCAGCGCTCCATTGTTTTTTCAGAAGCAGTGCCCAGCATTAGCTGACTCTATCTTCCATTTACTCAAACCCAAACTCCTGGAAGTGGAATCTACTGGGCCTAGTCTATTGTGTCTGGGTCTAGCTGCCTGTTCCTGTCAGCTGTGGTCAGGCTAAAGAGTTCGCTGGGCACATAGCACATAGCTCAGCTGTGCTCATGCATTAGGGGTTATGTAAATGTAGCTGCTCTAAGATGGGATATAGGCAGAACAGGATTTTAACGCTGTATTGATAATCTTTTGCTGCATAACAAATTGCTCGTAAATTTAGTGGCTTAAAACAACAATAGACATTTATGATCTCACCGTTTTTGTGGGTCAGGAATTTGGTAGCCCCTTAGCTGAGTGGTTGTAGCTCAGAATCTCCCATGCAGTTGAAGGCAAGGTATCAGATGGGGCTATCATCATTTGAAGACTAGAATGGGACTGGAAGGTCCACTTCCAAGGTAGTTCACTCACATTTCTAAAAGTTGATGCTAGCTGTTGCCAGGTGTCCTTGGCTCTCCCCATATGGGTCTCTTCATGGGCTGCTTTCACGTCTTCGTGACATGGCAGCTGCCTTTTTTCTAAACAAGTAACATAAGAGAAACTAGAGTGAAAGCCACAATGTCTTTTATGACCTAGCATCAGAAGTCAAACACTGTCATTTCTGTAATATCCTATTGATTATACAGATCATCTGTATTCATGGTGGGAGGGGACTATACAATGGCATGAATACCAGGAGGTGAAGATCATTGGGGGCCACCTGGAAGCTGAGTACCACAAGAGCCAGTACTAATTCAGGTTTCCAGACACAAAAAAAGCAGTATTTTCATTGAGTAGATCCTGCCAGTATTTTTCCCTCAGATGATCGAGATGTTCTCTTTTAGATTCAACCTGAATCTCTCTTGTTTTAAATGCAGAATTAAAACCAACTTTGTGTGCCTTAGAGTGTGAGATGCAGTACAGCTGGTTAACTACATATTCATGATTTGTAGGACACCATTTACCCAAGAGATCTGTTCTAATTTCCCTGGAAATGTGTTGAAGGAGCCCCTGTAGAGAGCTAGAGCAGTGTGAATCTCCAAGGAGTGGGTACCCACATATATTAATTGATGACAATGATTGATAGGTTGTTGAATGGAGGAAATATTCTTTAAGAAGGTAGGGAAGGAGCAAAAGAACTCATGGCTTCTATATGGATAATCTGAACATTCAAAGCTTTGACATCTACAACACTGGCCACTTTTTCAGAATCCAAACTTGGCAAGGAAAACAAGGAGCCAAGCGGAAAATAATAAAGGAAAATTGCATGTGTTCGGTGCCAAGAAGCAATGATTCTAGGAAAAAGTTAAATTCCAAATCCTGAGCTGTTAAAATAATGTGTGCTTCAGACCCCTTAGGAGTGTGGGAAAAAAAATTACAGCAAGACCAGAAGTCCGGAGATCTGGCTCCTAATCTTCAAATCAGGTGCACTTTTATTGGATTATCTAACATAGGGCGGACCATGACTAAAAGCTGTATTTTGAATTTTGATTTGATTGTACAAAGAGCCATTGACTAAGAGCTCTTTCACTTGCTAGCAGTGAAAAGTTGGGTAAGAAAGTCACCTCTCTAGGTGACCTCTGTTTCCTCATCTGTTTAAAAAAAAAAAAAAGAATAATAGTAAATGTACTTACCTTCTCTGCTCCTCAATGTTGTTGCAAGTATCAAATCCTGGAAAGCACTTATAGATTTGTCAAAAGCCCAGGGAAACTCCTTACTGAGTCAGTAAGGTTGAGAGACTCTTGCGATGCCTGTACTTTGAAACACAGCAGCACCCACATGTGAGCGGCAGCGGGGCCATTCCAAACACCAGACACACAAATCAATATGGCTGTCCACCCCAAGGGCCTCAGTGGCAGCTGTTATCATCATCATCATCATCGTCATTTTTCTTTTGGGGATCTCTGGACATATTAGGAACAAATCGTGGACTAGTCTCTCTTTGGATCCTAGAGTGTAGGAAATAAAGCTCAGAGTCTGAGGCTGTGTGTATTTCCCCCGGTAAAATGGAGACTTGGAAGATGCAACTCTGTTGACAGAAAGAAAAAGAAAGCAGGCACCGATGACAGTAGAAAGAAATAAGGAGGAAGGATAGGGCCTTCCTGATGCTGTTCCTATTTCTAGCATCCTTTGTTTCTGAGATCTAGCTGCACTCCCCACCTTGAGTTTCTCAAGAACTATCCCCCCAATCTCATAAAGTTTCCTCTTTCGTATAAGTTAAGTATGTGTCTGATTTGTGTTATTTGGAATCAAAACAGCTCTAAATAATGTCATTCCTATTAAAAGAATTAATTTTTTTTTTTTTTTTTTTTTGAGACATTGAGTCTCGCTCTGTCGCCCAGGCGCTGGAGTGCAGTGCCGGATCTCAAGCTCACCTGCAAGCTCCGCCTCCCGGGTTTACGCCCATTCTCCTGCCCTTCAGCCTCCTCGAGCAGTCTTGACTACAGGCGCCCGCTTTTTCAGTTTTCGCGTTCTCGGCGTGGTGGTGTGTTGGGTGGTATTTATGTGGAGTAGAGACGGTCACCGTGTTGGCCAGCGATGGTCCGGTCTCCTGACCTGTCGTGAGTCGGCCCGTGCTCGGCCTCCCAAAGTGCCTGGGATTACAGGCTTGAGCCACCGCGCCCGGCCAAAAGAATTAATTTTTAAATTTACAATTTCAATAGAATCGATATTGGCTTTCTCATAAGAGAATATTTATTATTGAGACACAGGAGCACTCTTAATCATATTAATGATTAAGAGTGTGGACTCAGAATCCAGAATACCTGGGCTCAAGTCCTTATACAAATCCCTTAGGCTTGGTGTGACTTTTTTTTATTTAGCAAATGCTCATAATAATAATAATAACAATAAAACCTACCTTCAAGGACTGTTGTGAGGGTTAAATGAGTTATTACACAATCAAGGTAACTTATCAGTTTCATCCTATGGTAAAAAAGTCATGGCATTCTTAGCCCTAGCTCCATTCTGAACTTTTTAAAAGCCAGTTTATTATTACACACATGTAAGGGAGGTCCCATGTAGAATACCTTTTGAGTGCTGAAAAGAGTCATTGTTCTCCGTAATAATGGGATGACTTCAAAGTAATCAAAATTTTATGTTGAAATTCGGCTACCGTTGCCATGTGGAAGGCGGCTGAGACCCCCGAGCTTCAGATGGGAAGCTCCAAGTGAAAATTTACTTACATGCTCAAAAATTCTGGAAACAGGGATGGATAATTGAGATTCTGGCTGAAGCAGAGTGAACAAAGATGCTCTAATTAAATTCTGCATAGGAGCTAATTAACCCATTTATGTGTTTTCTTCCTTTGTGCAATAGTGGAAGCACATTATCAGCATTCATATATTTGCAACTTATCAGTATGTTGTGTGTGATTTTTTTTTCCCCTTGAGTAATATGGGAGGAGAGAGATGCCCTCCATGGGATCTCCCAGCCATAATTCATCTGTCTGAGGCTTCTGCTTTGTTTCAACATTAGCTCTGGGAAGCTCATACGTGCTTTGCTCTTCATGCAGACAGAAAAGTCAGCCTGGATGGCTACCACCACTAATCAGATCTGTCTCCTGATTCAGGGCCCTTCAGTCATTCCAGAACTGGTAAATGGAGTCACCCTGAGGATGGGCCCTGCTGCTGATGTCCAATGTGGGCAGTTCTCTTGGCTGCTCAACATTCAGAGAGGCTCTCCTTGTTTCAATGCTAAATGATTGACAGTCAGGGCGAGTATTTCAGGAGGAAGAGTCCCCCGCCCACTCCAGCCATGTGGCAAAGGTATTTGCTTCCTTGGGAAGGAAGTGATTTATCTGTGGGAGAACACTGTTACGGCAAAGTTGCGTAGGAACAGCGTCTGTCTCTGCAAGCATGTGTGTATGTGAGTGTGGGCATAAAGCAGCAAGAGTGGAAGGTAAAGACAACGTGAACGTCATAAAAGAGCACTTCTTTTTACAAATGCTTGAAAACATTCGATGCTGAAAGATTTCAGACCATGTAAATGAATTTGCGCCTAATTCAACATAGCTATACTTCTTTCTTTTTCAGAGTTAGTGAGCCTGCCTTATCATTAGTTTTATCATAGAAACTATCACAGAGAAGAAACCGTCTTAGAGAGAAATCGGTGGAAGACAAGATGAAAAAGGAAAAATAAAAAAGACTGGAGGCAGGGGAACATGGAGAATGCAAGTGTGTTTGCATTTGCACCAAGTTTGAGTTGAAAGGATTTATAAGGATTTTGAGCAGCCGTATAAGTAGTTGGAGCTAGATATGTGTATACGTGTTGCCATTAACCAAGTTACTTCAACATTAACCTTATGATGATATACCCTAGCATTCAGATTCAAGGAAGAAACAGTTTCCCTGGAGAATTTTGTTCCTTAGTGACTGATTTCAGTTGATTTCAAGGTAAGCCAGGTAGGTAACTAACTTTTTTAATTTAGATGAATATAAGTTTATGTTATTAATTATTATTTGTTTATTCATAAAATTGACGCTGACATGTTACTAAAATACAAGAAGCTCAATTTTATATTGAATAAATTAATTCATTAGGTCAATCAGAAACATACAACTTCTGAAGTGAAGATGATTCATGTGTCAAGTGGTCATAGTGTAAGACCACAGTAAACATTCCACAGTAGGTTGAGCTAATGGCAGTTGCTCCTCCGTACACATTCAAACATATTTTCTCACAATCTAGAGAGCTCATCTATACTGGACAGAAAGGGCTAGATTGATTGGCAACTAAAAGGCCTGAGCTCCATCGCTGGTTGCATAGCAATAGCTATGTGACCTTTGATAAGGTGCTTAGCCCCTCTATGCCACTGCTTTCTCACCTGTCGTATAAGCGAACAATGTTTTTCTCACCTGTCTCATATTATTGCTATGCAGAAGAAATGAGATTTCATCGTAGAAGTTCTTTAAGCCCCTGAACAAAATGCAAGTTTTTATGGATACACACACATGTACACTATTCATGATCATGAATACATAATGTACTCTGTTTTGAATATGCTGTAGGTGTTTTGTGCTTTGAATACTTGCGCCTGGAGATCCCAGCCCATAACAACACATAATAGGTGTCCCCTGTGGGATATAACCCAGGTGATACTCTGCCACACCTGTGCTCTGATAGAGACGGTGGTGTGGAGAGAGAAATTTGCCACATCAACATATGCCAAGGTAAAGAGAACAGAGCCATGCAATAGCATCACCAAAGCCTGTCTGTCCATGAAGGCAAGCCAAATGCCACTTTCTTCACATAGCTTTCTGGGGCTTCTTTCTCCTCCTGAAGGAATTAATTTCTTCTGAATCTGTGTACTTGTTTCACTCTGTTGATGTGGCCTTGAACTTTCTGTACCCATGCCAACCCCAACAGCATTCAGCTTGCACCAAATAAATAGGATTCCAGCCCTCTTAGAGTCTGCAGCCTCAGTTCTGAAATTCTGACCCTGACCCTGAGTCATTCTTCAGATTAGATTTCACCCTATTTGTATTCTCCTGCCTTCCAACTTCCAGCCAAGTCAATACATAGTTACCAAGCACTGGCTATTTACTAGGAGTGTGCTAAATTATGGGGTATGGTAATGGACAATAATTCATGTCTTTTGCTCTCTTGAAGAATAGAAACTGACGAGGCTATAAACAATTAAACAATGTCAATCTTCAAACTAAGGAATTTATGGGGAAACTTTCAGAAAAGGTCCAATATGAGATATATGATATCTATAGGTTGAGAAGGTGTTAATCAGGTGAAAGTCTGTTTGGAAAGGCAGAATGTTCCAAGTATACATCTAGGAGGCAAAGGCGAACATGTTGTATTTAAGAAATGGAAAGACACTTGGTTTGGACAAAGCTAAGTACTAAGCCAAAGCCAACTTCTTTACTTATTGCTTGACTTCCAGCTTCACCTTATATTTGGTACCTTCATACGTGATGTTGGGCTCTGTCATCCTAACTGTGACTTCAGCTGCAACTCCCTCCTGTACAGCCTCTTAATCACCTCCCCAATTTGGTCAACACCAAGATCCCAGTTCCTTTTGATCCCCAAAGGGACTAATTTCTTCTTGCCTTATAAATGGAAACTGATCTGTCTCAATTTTTTTTACATGCAATTTGCATCACGATCTGATTTGAGGGCACATATTATTTTTCTTATCAGACTGCCAAGGAACAGATGATCTTTGTATTTCCTCTTAAGTACTAGAATAGTGCCTAATAATACATTTGTATTTTTCTATAACAAATTTCTGCCTGTAATCCCAGCACTTTGGGCGGCCGAGACGGGCGGATCACGAGGTCAGGAAATCGAGACTATCCTGGCTAACACGGTGAAACCCCGTCTCTACTAATAATACAAAAAACTAGCCGGGTGAGGTGGCGGGCGCCTGTAGTCCCAGCTACTCGGGAGGCTGAGGCAGGAGAATGGCGTAAACCCGGGAGGCGGAGCTTGCAGTGAGCTGAGATCCGGCCACTGCACTCCAGCCTGGGCGACAGAGCGAGACTCCGTCTCAAAAAAAAAAAAAACAAAAAACAAAAAACAAATTTCTATCATGTCACTTTCTAGTTTAAAATCCTTCAGTGACTCTGCAGTACATTTTAGGACAAAACTCTATTCCTAAATACAGGCCACAAGACCCTCATGTTCCAGCCTCATTAGCCTGCCAGCCTCACCAAAGGCAGAAGCCCTTTGCCTTCCTCACTTCCCCTTCCATTTACAGGAAGCACTCAGCTTCTCAAGGCTTCTTGCTCCTTCCTGCCTTTGAGCTCCCACACATGCTATTCCTTCAGTTTGCCCCACCCAGCCAGGCTCAGCCCTTCGTTGTGGCTCATCTTTGAGGTCTCAGCTTACATATCACTTCACAGGAAGGCTTTCCCCAGTACTCACTTAGTTGCTTCTGCTACAATATGGCATTTATTATGCTTTGCTGAAATTGCTTGTTGAAATGTTTATCTCTCCTGCTGAGGGTATCTCAACCTTGGTATGATTGACATTTTGGACCAAATAGTTCTTTGTTGTGGGGGCTGTCTTGTACATGATAGGATGTTTAGCAGCATCCCTGGCCTCTACCCACTAGATGCCAGTAGCACCTTCCCCAGTTATGACAGCCAAGAATGTCTGCAGACATTGCTAAATGTCTCCTGGAGGGCAATCACATTCATTTGAGAACCACTGTGCCAGACCATTCAGAAGGTAAGGACTGTGTCTTGAATAAGTAGTGAATACTACTGTATCACAACCTGGCATGTAGTGGAAGGCTACTGATCATGTGTTGCATGAATGAATAGAAGACTTTACTATAAACTCCTACTGAATGAATGAACATTAGTAAGAAAACTGTGTCAGAAACACGGGTAGTTCAGAGCCCCGCATTTCTATTTAATGAAGGGTGGAACCTGCAAGAACTTGGTGGTATCTCACTTTGGAACCTGTCTCCTCCTTGCCTGTTACATCTGTCCTGGTCGTCTATTCCCCCCACCCCCAAACACACCTCTTTGGGCTGCCCTGTCCACCCACCTCCCCTCTACAGAGCAGGAAAAAAGGTTCCAGCTTCCTGAGCTTCCTGATTCAAAGACATTTAAGCTTTTAATGCGAATCCTGATTAATTAACAAGGGCACGGGACTTACATGCATTTCAAGTTGCTTTTATCTTGTGAAGAAAAGAAGCCTTTTGGCAGATACTTTCTGTTCAATGTCTAGTTCAGCATTTCAAAGGGCAAGCTTTGATGGGCTGAGCGGGTTACCATTTGTGTGTGTGTGTGTGTGTGTGAAGGGCAATGACTAGTAATTAAGGGACAGACCCCTTTATGTCAACTTGAGAAAAAAAAATAAGCTCAGCTTCATTACAAACTGGGCCTGGTGTTGAAGGGCAGAAGCAAAAAGGAAAGGGGGTACACTGTATGGTAATGGCTGGATCTCTTTGGCTTTGAATGAAAAAGCTAACATTTGTTGAGAACCTACTGTATACTGTATCATATCCCCCCAAAACCCTATGGAAGGATCAATATAATTTAATTTAACAAAAACAAAGTTTGGGAGGCATCAAGTTATTTGTCCAAAATATAACAAATAGTCCAGCCACATTCGGAATATGGTAGATCTGAATACATCCTTTCATCCAAAACTTCTGGCTTAGTCAATTGTCTGCTGTTATAATAGAATCCCACAGACTGGGAAATTTATGAAGAAAAGAAATGGGCTTATGGTTCTGGAGGATGGACAGTCCAAGGGCATGGCACTTCCATCTGCTCGGCCATCTGGTAAAGACTTTGTTGCATTCTCCCATGGTGGAAAGAAGAAAGCAAGTGAGTACAAGAGATAGAGAAAGATAAGGGCAGAACTTACTCTCTTATCAGGAGCCCACTTCTATAACTAACCCATTCTAACAATAAAGCATTAATCCGTTCATGAGAGTAGAGCCCTCATAACCCATCATCCCTAAAGATCCCATTTCTTTTTTTTTTTTTTTGAGACGAAGTCTTGCTCTGTCGCCCGAGCTGGAGTGCAGTGGCTGGATCTCAGCTCACTGCAAGCTCCGCCTCCTGGGTTCACGCCATTCTCCTGCCTCAGCCTCCCGAGTAGCTGGGACTACAAGCGCCTGCCACCTTGCCTGGCTAGTTTTTTGTATTTTTTAGTAGAGACGGGGTTTCACCGTGTTAGCCAGGATGGTCTCGATCTCCTGACCTCGTGATCCGCCTGTCTCGGCCTCCCAAAGTGCTGGGATTACAGGCTTGGCCACCGCGCCTGGCTGATCCCATTTCTTAATACTGTCACAATGGCAACTAAATTTTAACATGAGTGTTGTAGGGAAATTCAAACAATACCAACAACAACAACTGATGTCAGCTCCTGTGTGTCTTCCCTTGCTCATCTATGCCTACCAGAATGGAATAAAAGAAGGGTTTATTTGATCTTTGTGTTCAAATCATTCATTTATTCCATTAGGCAGTCTGTCAAGGTCTCATACATTCAGGGCTCCTATAGCATCCTGTACTTACCCTATTGTATCCCTTATCATACATTTTTTGTAAGTAATCTTTTTATTCTTCTTCTTCCCAGATAAAATATAAACTTTTAACAAACAGAGACCTTGGCTTTTTTGTTGAATTCTGTATCCTTAGTGTTTCACATGGGAACCGATACAAAGTAGGTTTCAAGAAATAGTTATTGAATTAAAGATTTCCTCAGGAGCTGCTATTGTGAGATTACTAGTTGCCTTGTATCATAGTAGGTCATACTTATCCCTTCTTTTTTAATTATGTAATTCTCATTTAAACCTGGAAGGCCATGCTAAGTGGCCAAAAGACACCCCAGCTCCTCTGCCATTAAGAATAACTATGTAAGTCTGTTTCATGAGATGTAAACAGAAATGTTGTGTTTTACTTCTGTGAAGTTTTCTTTTACTCCATCCTGCTCCTTAGATCATGCATGTGATGGCTGTAACTCAGTCATTTTGGACCATGAAGACCAGAGCTACACCGTGGGGCTTAAGAGGCAGAAGTATGAAAGCCACCTGGATCCCTGAAGACCATGGAATTTTTTAGAACAATTCTGCTCTACCTGTAGACTTGTTTTATTTGAGAGATAAATAGATTTCTGTCTTATTCAATTCACTGATTTTGGTTCTTCGTTATTTGCAATCAAAACTAATTCCACTAGATATAACTCCTAAGTGCAGAGTAGTGTTCTACGGATTGTGGGGCATGCTGACATGTGTCCCATGCTTGCATGGTACTCATAGCCTGCAGAAGAACAGCAGTGCTGCCATATCTGATGGTCATTTGACACACTGAACTCCAGCCATATCAATTTTCTTTTCAGTCCCCAAATGGCAGTCACCACAAAAGAGGAAAGGATAAAGCTCTTAGTGGGATCTGAATCAAGAGATACCACTTAGAGTGGAAGGAAACAAGATCATTTTCATGGAGGAGGTGCCCTTGAATTTGGCCTTGAATATTGATGAGAATTGGAATCTGCAGAGAATGGGTTAAGGTTGGCATGAGGTCGAACACTACAGGAACAGAAAATATAGAACATGTTTGGGAGCAGGCCAGGGATTCTGTCATATAAAGTGCATAAAAAGCCTATATGTAATATTTATTATTATTGCCCTGGAGTTAAACTGCTTGGGTTTGAATCCCAGCTCGTGTTTACTAGCTATGTGACGTCGGCTCAGTCATGAACTTCCATGAGCCCCATTCTTCTCACCTTTAAAATGAGGATAGCAACTCCTACCTTCTTGGCTTGTTATCAGAATTAAATGAGTTTTTATGTGTAGAGGGCTCATGAGAGTGGCTGTCCCAAATAAGCAATATCTAAATGTTAGATATGACTGTCATCCCCTGAAAACTGCAAGAGTTAGTTGAAACCACAGCAAGCCGAGTCATGAATGCCATGTTAATGCATGTTAATGCCATTATTATAAAGGTACCAAAAAGCTGCTGACAGTTTGTGAGCAAAGTTGTGGATGACATTATCAGAGCTGTATTTTAGGAAGTCTTAATATGTCAACATATGTCATAGTATTATGTTTTCTCTCCCACGCACCCCATTAGTCCACTGACCTAGGTGCCTCTTCCTCCCGGAACACACCAGCACTCGGCGATTCCCCAAGGTCCCTCCCCTGTTTCCAAAGCTGTCTGTCTGATCACTGACTTAGGCAAACCTTCCTACTTTTCAGAGACCTGGGAAAGGGAGCCAGCCCCCTGGCTCACAGCCCCTAGCCCTACTTGTTCCCATGGACTTGCTGAAGGATGTGATTCTTTTCCACTCTTCCACTCCTCCCCCAATTCCTCCAACCCCCTCAGGAGTGGTGTTCTCAATGGTGACATTCTGACTTCAAGCCATGAAATATAGGCCAGTTATTGCATCATAGATGGATTATATGAGCCTTTTATTTTCTCCTTGGTGACAACAGGAACCATGCCGCCTTCACAAGAGCTGGCAGAGACAGTTGACTATATCGTATGCTATGCACTGAACTATGCCTCCTCAAAATTTTTATGTTGAAGCTTATTGACTGTATTTGGAGATAGGGCTTTTAGAAGGTAAAAGTCAATGAGGTCATGATAATGGGACCCTAATCTAATGGGGTTGGTGACCTTATAAGTAGAAGATATCTTTCTCTTATCTCTCTTTCTTTCATTCTCTCTTGTTCACTCTCTTCCCTTCCCTCCCTCTTTCTCCCTCCCTCTCTCCCTTTCTCTCTCTCCCTTTTTGAGCACATGTACCAAGAAAGACTATGTGAAGACACAAGGTGCCACCTAAAAACCAGGGAGAGAGCCCTCACCCAGATGGCACCCTGATCTTGGACCTCGAGCCTCCAGGACTGTGAGAGAATGAAATTATGTTGTTTAAACCACCCAGCCTGTGGGATTTTGTTATGACAACCTGAACAGATGAATCCATTGTATATACATTTACAGTTGGTTATACTGTTGTTGCACAAATGTAACTTCTGTACTTAGAAGTCAATTGAAGACCACTTCCACCAGCAAATTGCGCCCCTCGATTGATAACTTAGCACAGCCTCCTAATCTTCCATGCCAGTTGATAAAAGATGCATTGGATCCCCTTGTCCAGATTCCTGGCTGCCAAGCTCTAAGTCAAAGTGATATTCCACCTGTGACCATTTAGCAGCTACAAAAAGAGTTGTTTCAGCTCCCCCACCCACACACTTCTTTTTAACTTACATTTTATTGACATTTTAAGCATCTTCCACTTAAGATGTCTGCACATGGACACCCAGTGAAACAAATCATAGCTACAAAAATACTGAAATACAGTCTCAAGCCAGAGGCTGGCCTTGGTCCAGGTAAAAATAGAAGAGAAAACACACACACACACACACACACACACAACACAACAACACCCTACATGCATGTTGCTATTTCACTCAATTTTCATTCCTTAGAAAGATAACAGGGAATGAATATTCGTGGTGAGAAATGTGAGGCTTCGGCTTTGGAAGCACAATTATTGTTGTTATTTCGAATTTCATTAGGCACTTTATATTTGTAGAGCCCATTTTGGTGACTAATTTTGTTCCCTTCCTCCCTTAACTTTCTCCTCCATGTCTCTATTCCTCCCCAAACTCCCCATCCTCTTCCAAGAGCTAAATCAAGCACTGTCATTTTTACAGAAATGAAAACTCAGGAGTGAAAAGGGGAAGTGACTTTGACGTAGAAATAACCGATCATGGCAATGGGAATAATTATTCCAGGAAAACTTGCTCTGAGGCTGTCAGGCCACCTGTGTGTCGATGGAGCTCCGTATTCCAGCCATTGCTTTGTTTCTCTCACCTCAGCAAGGAGCTAAAGTAGAAGCATTGATAAATGGTATTCCTGAGCTTGCTCCCTCCTTCTTTGTGACTAATGATCTTACATAATTTTGCAGCTTTCACTGGGATGAGCTGGGACTTTTCTGATTGGTTAAAAAGGTATGAAAAGGGACTATTCTTTTTCCAACAGCTACTATATGCCAGGCATTGAGTATGAGTATGTATGATTATTCTCTGTGCCAGTTACCTGTTACTGCATTACAAATTACCCCAGAGTGCAGAGGCTTAACACAACAATGATTTATAATCATAGTTTACATGTCAGTGGGTTGGTTGGGAGTCTATTGATCAGGGTTGGGATCATCAATGGGCCTGCAAGTCAGCTGGGATTCATTTCTAGGCTGGGCTTGGCTGAGGCCCCTTTCCTGGGAAATCTCTGTTGCACATATTTCTCATCCTTCTTCTGGGATGGGTAGACTGGCCCAGGCATTTGCACCTGATGGTTGCAGAAGCATAAAATAGTAAGCAGAAACACACAAGGCTCAAAACTGGCCCACAATGGATTTTACCTCATTCTATTGGTCAAAACAAGTCACTTGGTCAAGCTCTGATTTAAAGGGTGAGGGAATAGACTGTATCTCTTTAGTAACAGGAACCGCAAAAATCACATGGCAGAGGATGCAGACAGGGGAGAGGTGACGAATCGGGGTCAAACATAATCTACTGCATTCCATTTTTCAATTGACTTGGGAGTACCTTGCCTAGGCTACTGCGTGAAGTCAAAACCAACTAAGTATTTTGCACTGTACAAGAACTTTCTGTTCCTTTTTACCCATCTCCAACAATTTTGCCCCAAAGGTCACACTTAAATTTGTACCTTCATTTCAATCAACAGTTTCTTTTACTTATAATATTCTAGAAAACTCCTCTCATTCAGTGACTTTTCTTGCTATGGCACTTGTTAATTATGATTATGATTGAAAATGATGACAATGATGATAATAATGTTTGTTTCTTCTTAATTATGAGAGAAAATGTGGAGTAGTGTCTGTAACCAGGAGCTCTGGAGTGGGACAGCATGAGATTAAATCCTGGCCCCATCACAAGCTATGTGACTCTGGATAAGGAATTTTGTCTTTCTGAGCTTTAGCTTCTTCATACATAAAATGAAGATACTTAAAGTTCCCAGCTCTTGAAGTTGTTGAGAGAGCTAATCGAGATGGTGGTTCCACGGTATTTAGCATACTACTTGGTATATTGCAGGTACTCAGTAAATGGTATTATTATTATTGTTGTTGTTGTTGGTCCATAGGCCAAATTGTATACTAAATGCTGCAGGTACATTATCACATTTAAGTTGCATAGTGATTTGAAAATAGATCCCTATCAATGTTTGTCTACCTAAGCTAAAAGTTTATTTCTTTATAGCTGCAGTCCTCATTAGGATTTGCTCATATATGGAAGAAGGTAAAATGTCCCAACTTTTTCTTTCAGGTTGAAAGGTGCTAGTTGTGGAGATAGCCATGCATTTCTTCTGGAGTGTCATCCTTTGAGTCCTGCAAAAGTTGCCTTTGCTTATAGTCCATCTGTCCTAGCCACCTGCTCTTTCAAAAGATAGACACAAACAAACAAACAAACAAACAAACAAAATATTTTGGGTGATATTAAAGCACATGTTGGATGAATTTTGCTCCCCAGTGGCTAGTGCCCAGGGCGAGGGAAGTTGGACTTAATTCTTGGCTCTGTTGATGCCTTCCATTATTTAAGAATTTCAGCAATATGCTTCTGGTTCCTAGAACTTCTGCTGTTGGAAAATGGAAAGCATCTGCCACAAGCTTCCTTGACAACACCTTTGGAGTGAGTAGGTAGGGTAGGCAGGAGAGTGTGACAGTAATGCTTAACAATCAGGAAAAGCTCTCCGAAAAGAGACATATAGTAACTTTTATCAAGGTTCAGACAGAGTCCCTGGTGTTGGTTGAGACCACACTGTCAGATCGGTCGTCATGGATCCAGGTTTTTGATTCACATATGGTAACGACACTTAGACTCAGCATGCTCGTAGCCTCTCCACAATAGTAGAAAGTGACAGAGGTGTCATTTGGCAATCAGAAAATGACCAAACAATACCTTTCCCCAGAGATTTTTATTTTATCCCATGGGCTAGCTTATACTAACTCATTTTCTTCAAAAGGATGCAAATGCCTCCCATCTGTCTGGAATTTGCTCTTAACCTGAGATAATGGGATTCATCAGTGACAGAGGGATCTTTCTGCTCTTTTCTATCCATTACCACTTCTCTGATTATTGTGGTGCCCTCGCATGCAATTCAAGGATAATCAGAATTTGCACATTGACTGCATTATGAATCTCCAGGTCTCAAGCTTTCCTGTACCACCGAGTGGCACCTAGAAGCCGAGTCCTGTTTGTTTACCACTGGATACCCTTCCTATAGCACAATACCTGACACAAAATAAGTATTAGACAAATTCTTGTTGAACTTACAAGTACATTAGTCTCCTAGATCTTGAGTCTCTCTCTCTAGAGCTCTTTTTTTTTTTTTTTTTTTTGAAACGGAGTCTTGCTCTGCCGCCCAGGCTGGAGTGCAGTGGCCGGATCTCAGCTCACTGCAAGCTCCGCCTCCCGGGTTCACGCCATTCTCCTGTCTCAGCCTCCCGAGTAGCTGGGACTACAGGCGCCCGCCTCGTCGCCCGGCTAGTTTTCGTATTTTAGTAGAGACGGGGTTTCACCGTATTAGCCAGGATGGTCTCGATCTCCTGACCTCATGATCCGCCCGTCTCGGCCGCCCAAAGTGCTGGGATTACAGGCTTGAGCCACCGCGCCCGGCCTCTCTAGAGCTCTTTAATCATTCATTTATTCATTTGTTCATTTGTTCAATAAATATGCATTAGGATTGTGCCTTGGAACTCTGCGTGAGTTAAAAAAAAGAATCAGATGGTCTCTAGTTTCAAGAAATTCAGAGTATAGGATTGAAGTTAAGACTTTGCACCAGTCATTTGTTACCACAATAATGCTGTGTGATAAAAATCACCTTGAAACAGTGGATTAAAGTAGCAATCCTTTATTCTCATTCAAACATCTGAAAGTGGGCGGGGGGAATATGCTGATTTATGCTGTCTTGGCAAGGCTTGTCTTCAAACTTCAGGTTAGGTCCAGGTCTGCTCTTATGTCTGTCACCCTACTTGGACCAGCAAGCAAGGCAGAGCATGTTCCTCTCACGGCAATGCAAAAACACAAAGAGGAAGCCCTAGTATGCAAGCCTCGGTTCGCATCATGACTGCCAGTGTCTCACCAGCTGATTCATGTCCCATGGCCAAGATTAACATCAGTGGGCTCTGGGGAAGTGATATGAGAGACAGTGAACATTTTCTGTAAGCTTCATGAGTGCAGGGACCATTTTCAGTCTTGTTCATCACAGTTATCCTCATCACAGCCTTGACTACAGTAGCATGTGTGATAGAAATTACTAAATGTATTAAATAAGTTATCTGATGAATAATCACATATAAGGGAAAAAACTATTACATACACAGGTTATGATGAGAATCAAAAATGCCCCTGAAGGATGGCTGTTCTATGTGCATGCAGAGTGCTGTTCAGAGGAAACCAATTTAGACTGAGGTAACAGGGAATTTGGAATGTGTACAGAGAATAGTAAGGACATTTATTTTGATGAGGGCATGGGTTGTAGGAACAAAAACAACAAGAAAGCGGATCAGAAAGGCTGTTTGAGAACTTGAATGTCATGCTAATGGGTTACATAAGACCTAAAGCAACAAAAATTAATTAGAGAATAACAGGTGAGAATGAAAGCTAACAAAAAAAAAGTGCATAGTGCATTGGTGGCAGGGTAGGTGTTAGACAATATATTAGTTCTCCATAGATGTCAGCGAGAATGAACTACCAGTAGCCTGAGGTGATAAATACTAGACATTACACTTTTTTCAAGTATTATTTTTTCCCAGTGAATCTTAGTGGGCATCGCAAACCTCAGGTTTAATGACTTGACTGCAGTATATCTCTTCCTGTGCAGCTTCCTCCTGCTTTGCTCCTGTCACCTTGAGCAGAAACTCCTCCTGCCTTCGGAGCGGAGGGTCTCTCCCCACCTGCTGGCCAGCTGCTGGGAGACAAGTGATGCTATTTAAGTCCAGGAGACTCAGTGCAGAGCAGAAGGGAGTACTCTTTTCCTGTCTCTACGGTCTTCCTCATCCTTAACCCATCTCCAATTTAAAATGCTACAAACTTTCACAAGAGTGTATAGACATATGGTTTGACATAGGTCATTGTTTTTAAGTTACAGTATAAATGAAGCAATAAAGAAGTGCATGCATTTGTTCATTTACTCAGCAAATACTCATTGAGCACCTCCTATGTGTCAGGGCCTATCCTAACAGCTGGGTACCACAACAATGAACAAGACAGGTCAAATATCTTTCTTCTTAAAGCTTTAATTTTGGTGAGAGGTGTCTATCCACCAATCAATCAGTGAATCAGCTGTGATGGAGAAAATGTCAATGTGGAAATTATGGTGAATGAGTGAGTTATTTGGAGAAAAGAGCCATGAGAGTCCCCTTTCAGGGGATGGCGTCTGGAATGATCCAACAAGAAGGAATAAGTGAGCAGCCCCTGTTTGCCAGACATACAACCTGAGACACATGATTTAATCTCTCCTTGCCTTATTTTTTAATTGGTATGAAGGGGGATGATCATGAACTCCTTCACAGAGTTCACATGAGGATTAACTAGGTTGTGATTTGCAAAGTGCTTAGAACAGTTAACTGGCACATGGAGCAGCTCCACTCTCAAAGTGGAGACAGATGAGTAGCTACATTAATTGTAGCATGAGCTATGTTCTGCTCCAGGTAAGTGCAAAGTGCTAAGAGCAAAGAGAGGAAGAGTACCTAACCCAGTCTAGGATATCAGAGAAGTCTTACTAGGGGAAATAATGTTAAAACAGAAAGGAAAGTAACATGTATCGAATACATAATTCTTGGGGCTAGGCAATTTCTCTTGTTATTTATTTTTTAAACAACTTTGTGAGCTAGATATGATTATTTCCATTTTACAGATGAAGAACTAAGCCACTGATTAAACATTTTATTTGTGATACTGCAGCAGAGTTACTATTCTAAGCTAAGCCACCTTATAGCAAATCTGCAGCAACTTTTATTTTGCTACTGTGGCTTTTGATCAAGATGATTGAAGCTGTTGATCATAGTGAACATTCATTGATTATTAATATAGGTGAGACACTGTGCTTCATGCTTTTAATCTACTAGCTCATTTAATCCTCATCGAACTGCAGGAGGTAGGCACTCCTGTTCTCAGATTAAGAAACCAAAGTTCTTAGAAGAAGTTAAGTACTTCTTAACTTAACTTCTTAACTTAACTTCTTAACTTAACAAAGAGAAGTTAAGTACTTTTCCTAAGGTCACACAGCAAATGTTAGAGTCAGAATTTGAACTTAGACAACCAATCTGATGCCAAAACTTATGAGCTTATCCTCCATCTGTGCTCCATGCTCACTCTACCATGAAAAGAAGATAGAAGTAAGAGTTGTAATACTTGATTCAGGACTCGATTCTGCCAATTATTATCTGCCCTACCTCAAGTAAATTACATCTTTGAATGTTCTCTTTGTGATTTGTTAATTGATGCTAAAATTTCCTGTTCTGTTGGCTTCACAAGGTTTTGTGGAAATCAAATGTCATGGTGATGAATGTAGAAGCACTCCATGTAAATGGAAGTTATTGTTAATTATTGTTTCTCATTGTTGTTGCTTCTAAAACCCAGGCAGAGAATAGTAGAGGCAGCTGACAAGACAGTCATTCCTTGAAAGGGAGAAAAAGATAGATGCCTTCAGAGACTTGGAGCATTTTCATAAAGTTTGCTCCATGTGGCTTCCCCGGAATATGGAATTTGAATCAATACATGGTACATTCAATAAAGAAGATATAAATCAGTACATTCTCTTGGTCAAGGTCAACCACAAGTGGAACCAGTTTTCAGTGGAAATAATGAATTCTCCACTGTTAGGGTGAGCAAGCTACAGGACCCCATGGTGGGAAAGGCTGTAATGTAAGTCAGCCTCCTGGGTGGGTTCATATCTGGACAGCTGTGATAGGCTCCATGTTAGACTCCTTGATCCTCTCTTGCACTACACCAATCCATCCTCTACCTAGATCCAAAGTAACACTTAAAAAATGTAGTTCTGATTATGTCATTCCCTTTCTTAAAATTGTCCATAGCTTTCCACTTAAATTAGAATTACATCCAAACTCTTTATCATGGCCTACATAAGCCTGAACAGCTTCAGCCAAACTAACTTTCTAAGACTCACTTCATTCTTTTCTAGTCTTCCTTCTCAACTCTGCAGATATACTGACTTCAAATGTTTGGTTCCTAGAACTTGCCACATTTTCTCTAACAGCCTTTTGTACCTGTGGCTCCCTCTGCCTGGAATTCCCATAGGAATTCTCCTTTGCCATAACAATTCCTGTTCATCCATCTTTGTTTCTAATAAATTGTGACTTTTTCAGAGATACATTACCTAGCCCCAAAATATAAATGAAGAACTCTCTCATTATTCTGTTTCATAGAATCATATACCTTTTCAGCATAGCACATTTAAAAACTTCTAATCACATATTTATTTTTGATATTTGTATCTGTCTATCTCTTGATTAGACTGTAAGCTTCATGAGTGCAGGGACCATTTTAAGTCTTGTTCATCATTGTTATCCATATGCTGGAAAATGGTATTCCCCAGTATTCCATGAAGAAGAGAGGATGAAGAAATGGGAGGGAGGGAAGGAGTGAGAAAAGAGAGGGAGCTCTTTTGAGTTTAGATTTTTTTTTTTCTCTCTGTAGACCAGAGCCTTAGTTTAAAAAAAAAAAAAATACCCTAATCTGGGGGGGCAGGGGACTTCCCAAAACTTTCCATAGATTTCTTTGAAAGCCTCTTAGAATTAGATGGAGTGAGACTGAAGCTTCAGGAGTCACAGGGAACCTGCAGAGCCCCAGCTGTGCTGAGTCTGCGGATTATCATACAATAGTCATCAAATAGAGCTTGGTAACTGGGTCAGGAGTGGGGGATGGCCTCTGCCTCCTTGAGAAACATCCAAGCATGGTCCTGGGAGTTAAGTTTATACAAAGCTCTTAAGATAGTGGGAGAAACAATGAGAGCAGTCTTTAGAGTTGGACGTCAGGGCAATGAGACTTCTTGTGTAGTAAAAAGTACAGAGGACTTGAAATCAGGCATTCTCGTGTGTTCATTCCAGATCATCAACTACACTGGTACCTGCCCATGAGTATAGTAGAGAGGTAGTATCATTTCCATTTTATAGATGAAGAAGTGAGACTTGAAGAGATAGCTAACTTGCCTAAGGCATTAAAGCTAGGGGGTGGGAGAACTGGGATTTGAACCTTGGCTTTCCTGGCTCTGAGTATTGCTAAAATATATTACATAAAAATTAAAAACAACATGTATAGGACAGCATATATCAGCAAAGTTTAAAGATGCAGAATGTTACAAGATATCTGCTTTCTACCTAGTATGTTCAAGGTCACAAATTTGTTACATGGCAAAGCTGAAATTCAAAGCCAGTGTTGTCTTATGCAAAAAAAAAAAAAAAATGTACTTTAGCACACATTCATTTATTTACTTCTTTATTCAACAATAATCATTGATGGCCTAATAGATACAAGACAGCAGAGAACAAGAATGATAGAATTTCTGCCCTTCTGGAAACTATAATTTAGGAGGGAAGACAAATATCAAATAACACTCTTCCAAAGTGGTTGTCACCATCCCTGTTATAAAGGATGCAACTCTTAACTCTTACACTTTACTGTCTCACTCAAAGAAGTTAGAAGGACTCTATTTGGTATAAATTGCCAACATATTGCAGGCTGTACATTTTCTATGTATTCCCAATGCTTCACATATAAAACAAGGATTAAAAATCCCAAATTCACAGGCCTGCAACCATTGAATAAGAAAAAAAATAGCTTGTGTTTAACACATAGTAGGCATTCAGTAAATGTTATGGAAGCAGTGAATCTAGGCTGATATCGCCTTTACCAGTTCAAAATATAATAATAATGATAAAAATAGTGTGCTTCAGAAAGGAGAATGACCCAGTACTCTATAGAAGAGAATAAAGCTTACACTTTTCATCAGTAATATACATTCAAATCCACCACATTAGCAGTTCAGCTTGAATAAATACAGAGCAGATCCTGCAGACCTTTCATTGTTTTTTTTCTAACTAAAGCAGGTTCCCAGAGAGAAAAGATTCCAGAAAAGAATTAAAATCAATGGGATCCAGGAAGAGTATCCTTAAAATACACCAGCATTAGGATTTGTATGAAGAAAAAGTCCAAAGAAACATCACTCATTAATATGTGTTAAAGTTGAAAGATGACAGTGTAACAGAAGCGAAAGGAAACTCGAATAGATTCAATGATTAAGTAGGCAAAAAGGTACAGAGATTTGGGTGCAAGCAAATGAATCATGAAGATGAATTAAACTTGAGTGGACTTGAGAAAGAAAATGCAAAAGGATGAGTGAGGAAAGAGACTTTAGGAGTACTCTGAGGATGTTGACTGTAAGAAGGATATGAAATGACTGCAGTAAATCACAACAAGAAGGGGTTGATTTAGAGGACTGGGGACAGAGAAAGTGGGAGGTAGTGAAAGGTATGAGCTGGAGAAAAAAGATAATAAATTTGAGAATTGTTAAGGGAAAAAGTCAGAGAAGTGCTGGGTTGAAGCAGAAATCAGTCAAACAGATGCAAGTGGAAATGAAGAACGACAATGGTGATTAAAATATTCTTTCATTTTTCACGAAAGAGAAGTTAGAGACAATGGTAAAAGTTTGCTCTAAATGAGACATAGTGGAAATGTTCTGAAAATGGAAATGAGAAGTGGAGAGACGAATGTAAAGAGACAGAGGTCACAGAAGGACCAAATAAATAGACATTTGGAGGTGGAAAGTAGCTACCTACTATGTGCCAGACAGCACTAGATACTTTTCTTTTTTTTTTTCTTTTTTCTTTTTTTTTTTGAGACGGAGTCTATCTCTGTCACCCAGGCTGCAGTGCAATGCAGTGGCCCGATCTTGGCTCAATGTAACCTCCTGGGTTCACACAATTCTTCTGCCTCAGCCTCCCAAGTACCTGAGATTACAGGCACGCCACCATATCCAGCTATTTTTTTTTTTTTTTTTTTTTTTTTTACTAGAGACGGGGTTTCACTATGTTGGCCAGGCTGTTCTCAAACTCCTGGCCTCAAGTAATCCACCCACCTCTGCCTCTCAAAGTGCTGGGATTATAGGCCTGAGTCACCATGCCTAGCCAGCACTAGCTACTTTCATTTATACCTGCTGGCTCATTCAGCTTTCCCATTACCTCCACTTATAGGTGAGGTCTAAAAGAGGTTATGAGTCTCACTAAAAATCAGCAAACTAGTAAGTGGTAGAGAAAATAATTTGAACTTAACTCACCAGAAGAGCTTTCAGAGTCAAAGAATTAAATAGCAGTGATAGCCATATTTACAGCAATCTATTTTGGATCCTGCAACAATAAAAAGAAAAGTTTCAGGATTGACCTTAGTCTTGTCATTGATGCTAAACTAGATGATGGTGCTGGGTTTGGCATAGGTCAAGATGTTAAGAGGTTGGCAGAACTCAGGTCAAGAGAGTGTCTAGAGCAAGGTGGCTGAAGGGAATGAAGAGAAACGGGATATGCTGAGTGATGAATGGAGTCAACGTGCTGCAGAGAGCAAAACAGGATTAAAAGGACAATGTGAGTTACCGAGAAGGCAGTGATTGAAATATGAGAAAACAAATGGTGGAGATTCGTGGACAGGGAAAGAATTGATGGAAGATTGAGCTTAGATACAGCAGAGATGGAGCAGAAGATGGCACTCTCTTTTCCTCAATTAGAGTTTATTTATGTTCTAGAGATCATCTGGAGGCTTAAGAAGAAAGACTGTTAAAAAAGAATTACTTGAGTCATGGGAAGCTGAGAAAGGAGGATGGAAGGAAAGAAAGAAGGAAAGGAAGAAGGGAAGGAAGAATTGACAGACAGAGGAGGCGGGGAGGTTTTTGTTTTAAAATTTAAATTATATTCTCTGTGAAAGTGCGGCTAGTGTGAAAACAGTGCCTGTCTCAGTAAAAATTCAATAAATATGTGATGGTTCATTGGCAAAATACTTATTTTGCATCTCTACCCTATGTAGGTTACTGTACTAGCTGGTGTGCACACTGCGGTAAGCAAGACACAGTTGGTCTTTGACATTTGGGAGTTCCCAATCTAGAAGGAACATATGCATGAAGAAAATGCTCTAATAAATGGACAATTATTAAAATATGGAATGAGTGCAATTAAAATGGCTATAAGGAAATATGAAAGGATGTAACAGAGAGTACAGCAAGAGGCTAACTTAGCCTGGGTGGGTGGTCATGTTAGGGAAAGTGCTTTGATTAGCAAAACTTAGAGACTAGTAAAAGATAGCTAGTGAAGACTGAGGGAGGTCTCTCCAGGCAGAAGAAAGAGTCCATTTGAAGATGCTGGGGCAACAAGAGCTTGAAGTATTTCAGGAACAGAAAAGAGATCAATATGGTTGGAATCAAGTGGTGGTGGTGGTGGGGATTGTGGGACATGAGGCTGGAGTGGAGAACAGTGGGTGAGATCCATAAGATGATTGGATGTACTTACGACATTCAAGAGAGCCTCATATGTGCTAGACAGTTTCATACACATGATCTCATTTAATTCCCACAATGATCTTGAGAAGTGGGTACTACTTACCCCATTTCACAAATGAGAAAACAAAAGACCTAGTAGGAACTATAGTTCTACTATAGTAGGAACTTGACTCCATAGAGAAATAGCAAAGATGATTTCTAAACCAAAATCAACCAGCCTCTTGGGCCTCTGGCTTATTCAACTACATTAGGCTGCCTCAGTCAGGTGGCCTGAATACAAGGGATTTTTAAAACAGAGTAGAGTATGGCAAAGGGGGAAGGAGGATAGAAAAAATATTTCAAAACTACCTAGAAAGGCAAATATGAAAGATGAAAGGAGAAGAAGCATTTGCTAGAAAGACTGGAAAGGAGTTAGAATGAAAAAAAAAAATTATATCAGTGGAGTCAAAGATGGGAGTACAGGGAACCCTAAAAGAGAAAAAATTAAATCAATAATGAAATATAACTGAACAAAGAGGGGAAAGGAGAAGGGGTGAGAGGGGCTGAGAGGGAGAAAAGTGGTGGTCATAGGACAGGGGATTCAAGTATGAGTAGGGAAGTTATAGCGTACTGGAAATAAGGTGCATGCAAAGGGCTGAGGCCAGGAGGAGCATTCTGTGACAGAGCAAAGATTTGGGAGCCAGATATTCTTATGTTTCACCACTTGATAACTCCATGACCAAAATCAAGTTTCTCAGCTTCCCTGAGCCTCAGATTTCGTATCTATTAAATAGGGATAAAAAGCCTTGCTCCAAATGTTGCTGAGATTATACGTCAAAGCATTAGTTACAATTTATTGAGCACCTACTATGTGTTAAATACTTTGCATAACTATTTCTAAAGCCTCACAGCTACCGCAAGGCAACAGTTGTTATCATCATTCATTGATATGTTACAAAAAGTTCTGGATCACAGAGCATGTGTTCAGAAACATAAGTCATTTCCTGTGGACATTCCAGATTTGATAGTTTATGAAGTAAAGTTGGTAGTCCTTGCTTGCCTTTTCTGTGTTGTCTTCAGTTACTCCCTCTCCCCCTCACTGAGCTTAATTTCCCATGATACACCTTGCTTTCTCTGCCCTCCCTGTTTCCATAGTCCGTGTTCTCAGCCAAGTGTTTCAGTTGCAAGCAACAGAAACCAATCCTGAATAATTTAAGCAGAAAGAGAATTAAGAATTCAGTTAAGTGATTATTAAATTCCTTAGAATTCCCAGAAAGGCATGGGATCTGGGTTTAAAGTACATGAAGTCAAGAGCACTACTCCAAATCATAGTACAGAACTGGACTGGTGGAGATATTGTTTCAGCTGCAGCCAAGCATAAATAGGGTACTTCACACTATTTGACATAGACGTCACTGGGCTCCAAATAGTGCTGTTAGAACCTTTTGGCTAGCAGAGACACCTGGATGTAATTGCCCCAACTATTGCCCTTTTGGCTGCCAATGGATTCTGCTTGATTCTGGCTTATTTTCCAGCATCTGGGGTGGGTGAATCTAATTGGTGAAGCCCGGGTCATGTGCCCAAGCCCTAGCTGCAGTGGAGGCTGAGAAAGTATCCAGAAATATTCTTCATGGGAGGTGGGCTGTGCTTTAAAAGATAAAACATCCTCTGATGTAGGAGAGGGATTTATTCACTTACTAAGCAGTTGCAAAGAATGCCAAATGCCAACTTTAACCTACAATGCCCACTCCTTTGCTACTAATCTTTATGGTTCAACTCCAAGCCACGGCCTCTGGGAAGCTTTCTTTGATTTCTCCAAGTACCTCATCTTAGTGGAACACATGTCTGCCTGCCTGCCTGTTACCTGAGATATTTATGTGCCTGTTTCATTCCAGCATCCCACCCCCTCACCCCAATCATTATAAGATTTGCAAAGGCAGGAGTTGTGTTTATCCATCCCTGCATCTCCATATAGCACCTGGTAGGCACCCTGAATATTTGGTGATGAATGAATGAAAATGTTGGTCTCGTTTGACAGGCCTTTGCACCAGAGGTCCATGAAGGACTTGTACAGACTCTGCCTTACATAAGGGAGCCCTTTTTTCCTGGTGTGCTCTTCTATAAATGGACTATGTCAGCATATTTGAAGAAAGGGGCATAGAGAATCAGAAAGCCCCATTGCGATGGATAGTGGCGGATTGTAAGTACACAAAGGAGAGACTGAGGGAGGCAGGGTGATATTATTTTGGAGGAGTAAATGAACTCAAGCAGGCATCAGAGAGGCAGGAGACTGTTTAGAATTAGAGGACTTGAAAGGCCAGATTCCACCCCCACCTCCACACACCCTCTGGGTTTACAGATTAGTAAACTGAGACGGGAGAAGTATACCTTACAAACCATACAAGGAAGTAGATCCAACTGTGCTCATGCCGATTTACCTTTTACAGCATCTTTGATGGGTGGGGTTTTCCAAGGTCACTGAGGACAGTGTACTTTAAGGGAAATAGTCAAGGCTTGAAGTCTGCTGTTCAAATTTCAGCTCTTCAGCTCATTAGCTATATGACCTTGGAAAATCCCTTCACCTCCCTGACCACCTGATCTCAGTTTCCTCGTATGGAAAATGGGAATCAGAATATCCATCTTGTTGGATTGTGGTTATGTAGAAAAGCTAACATATGTACATGTCTAGCAGTTGGAGAATGCTTTAAAAACACTATTATTAAGTCCAAGGTCACAGAACAGCTTTTGCTTTTTTCCTTATTTTCAGTGCTCTGCCTTTATCCAACATCATTAAAAACATGTGATGAGAGAGGAGAAAAAGCAATTTATATGAAGGGTTAAAGATAGAAAGGGGGAAAGAGACAGAAGAGGGAAGAGCTAAGAGAAAAGTGAATGCAGAGAGACAGCACAAAAGGTGCAGATGGGTAAGCTAGACAGAGATGGGAAATGGCTAACAAATTATAAGGAAGAAGCATTTATAAGATTAGAGTCAAGATGAGGAGGAAGGAAATGAATGGAGAGATGAAACAGAAAACAGAGACAGGGAAGATGAAGAAAAGCAGGGGAGTGGGGAAGGGGGTGCACGGGCACTTGACCCCTGCAGAGGTGTCCGCTCCCTGGAAGGTCTCAGGTATGTGGGTCAGAGACAGAGTCAGCCCAAGGCCAAAGGGTGCTGTGTCTGAGGACCTAGCTCAACCTGAGTCTAGGAAGACTGCTGGTGAAGAATTGGTGAGCACTCCAGTTCTCTGGGACTTGGGCAGAGGATCTAAAAGCCCCGGGAGCCAAGGACAGACAGAATAGTAGGGCTCTACCTCACACCCTTTTCAGGAATTTCACACAGAGAGCAGAAGCAGCCAAGAAGCTGGGAGCAGGGATCCAAAATAAAAGAGCGTGAGTGGGCTGACTTACAGGGCGGCAGCTAGGGGGCCAGAACAGCCCGGCTTCAGTCAGTTGGGGGTCGGCGTTAGAAGGTGGAGTTCGACGCCCCTCTGGCCATTAGCAATTAGTGACAGCACCAAGGCCTGGAAGGAAGGGAGAGGAAGGGTGCGGGCAGTGGGAGAATGAATGCGGGAGTTGTGGCCAAGTGGGTGGGAAGGGGGCCCTGAGGCCACAGGAAGTTATTTCAGAGACTAGAAAAGGGTAGGAGATTGGAGACAGGACTTGTTCTTGGGCCTAAGGGGAGACAAACTTAAGTCTTGGCCATCCCGGGGGCTCCCTATCCCCAAGAAGGCGGGGCCTTGAGCAAGGCTGGGCCAAGGCGCGCCCCCAGGTGCAGCCTCTGGGTTGAGCCGAAGGTGGGGTGAAGCTAGGAGAGCTGGGTTGAGTCAGGGGGGTTTGGGGGGACCCGAGGGGGCCCTAAGTATTGTGAATTTGGGGAGTTTAGGGAGGGGCGTTGTGGCTAAATAATGCTGTGAAGGCGGGATTGGGGGATCCTGGGAAAGGGGAGGGAGCCACTGGGACTTGCACGAGGCCGGGCGGAGCCTCCGAAACGCTCGGGGTCTGCGGGGGGAGCCGGAGACCGGGGAAGGGCGGCGGGGCCCGGGGAGGCGGCGCGGGGGGGCGGTCCAGGGCCGATCGGGAGGCGGAGCCCGGAGCTGGGGGCTGCTGGCGAGCGGTTCTCTCCGCTCCTTAGCTCGGGCGTCCTGGTTCGCTTCGGCGTCCGCCGTCTCCGCCGCTGCCTCCTCTTCCTCCTTCGCCACCGCCGCCGCCACCCGCAGCACCGCAGCCCCTCCCGCC